>NC_088415.1:20012767-20380267 GCF_034236695.1 Oncorhynchus nerka
TACGGTATCTGGGTGTCATGGATGCCAGGTCCCTGCAGGTCTGAACTGTAAATCTACACATTAATCAGACTCAGCAGGGAGCGATCAAAGGAGCCCGCTCCATCTTTACTCAGAGCAGCTCTTTGAAGTGTCTCAACGTGTGTGTGTGTGTGTGTGTGTGTGTGTGTGTGTGTGTGTGTGTGTGTGTGTGTGTGTGTGTGTGTGTGTGTGTGTGTGTGTGTGTGTGTGTGTGTGTGTGTGTGTGTGTGTGTGTGTGTGTGTGTGTGTAAGGCTTAACCAGTGTGGAGTGCAGTCTTCAGCCTCACTTCTGTTCCCTCAGGAAACCAAGGCCTAGTTTCCCTGCTGCCTGCTGATTGGTTAAAACACACAACAAGATACATCATGATTGGTGAACACATGACAACATATCTCAGTATACATGCTAGGGTACACTATGTCCAAATCTTTCCAGTTCATTCCAGAGGTCTTGATGAAAATGAAAAAGGAGAGTTATTGAAGAGTACTTAGGAAATGGAGAACCCTTAGGAAATGGAGAACCCTTAGGAAATGGAGAACCCTTAGGAAATGGAGGACATAGGTTAAATAAAATGCCAAATTGTACATGTTTGTTGACAACAATAAAATATCAATCAACATCACAGTCTGATGCCCAGTAGGAATACAACATGCATCAATGTTATATGAAATCACACACTACCTTTGTTTGACTATATATCAACAGCCTGGCTATATTCTTATTGAGTCTCACAACTGAAGCTCCTTCTGGAAAAATAAAGAAATTATATTCTTATAGTCTCATAGTAGCCTATGTAATCATATGCTGCAGATTGTGTGCATGTATGTGTGTGTGTGTGTGTGTGTGTATATGTGTGTATAATGATCAGTAGACACTAGACTGACTCTCCGTGGCCTTAAGCTGTAACTGCAGCCTTCTTAGTGCACCACACAGTGCTAAATAGCATGTTACCGTTGTAGCCCACAGACCTCTAGTTACCATGGCAATGTAAGCTGTTGCTAAAGCCTTCTGAATGTGGTGGCTTATTGCCAGTTTACATTGCTCTCTGTGTTGGCTGTTAAATAAAGGCAACAGATAAATACACTTCTAATTCTGAATTAGAAGTGACTTCTTAGTAAGCGAGAACAGCGAGAATATGTTATGTGCACTCTCTGGGAGTCACCCAGGGATGTATTTGGCAACTGGACATGAACATGCTGCATTTCAATAGTCTATACAGTTGCTTCCTCTTTCCTTTCCTTCAACTGCACGTGAACAACTGACAGAACTGGTTAAGAGAAAGCATCCCCACTAGACCTCAAACAAATTGCTTCATATTGTGTCATGTTGCTTCATATTGCTTCACATTGCTTCACATTGCTTCAACTCATCCTGTATTTTCAGACCGGTGCAGATGAAAAGCTGACAAGAAATTGCCACTGAAAGCAAGGAGATAGTAGACTAGAATATTACAGGCTTTGCATGACAATCCTGCCATCTTCTGGCCAATTTGAGGCATCCATGTTCTGGTAAATTTGAGATCGTGTTTTTCAATAAAACATAGTATGCAATTAATTTGACAGAATAAACTTTATACAAAATCTGTACAAACTCAAACATTAATGTGAAGTTTAATTAATTTGAAGTTTCAATTTGAAGTTTCAATTTGAAGTGCAGTTTGCTAACTGCTAACATCATGGATATTGGATTATATTGGTGTTTTAGGACTATAGTAAATCATGATAGCAACTGGAGGGCTGGGTTTGAATCCCACCGGTGCCATCTTTGATGTTGTCCTTTTTTGGCACCTAAAACCCTCACAAACTTTTACAGATGCACAATTGAGAGCAGCCTGTCGGGCTGTATCACCGCCTGGTACGGCAACTGCACCGCCCGCAACCGCAGGGCTCTGCAGAGGGTGGTGCAGTCTGCCCAATACATCACCGGGGGCAAGCTATCTGTCCTCCAGGACACCTACAACCCCCCATGTCACAGGAAGGCCAAAAAGATCATCAAGAACAACAACCACCCGAGCCACTGCCTGTTCACCCCGCTATCATCCAGACGGTGAGTTCAATACAGGTGTATCAAAGCTGGGACTGAGAGACTGAAAAACAACTTGTATTTCAAAGCCATCAGACAATTAGTTAGCCATCACTAGCACATTAGAGGCTGCTGCCCTATATACACTGCTCAAAAAAATAAAGGGAACACTAAAATAACACATCCTAGGTCTGAATGAATGAAATATTCTTATTAAATACTTTTTTCTTTACATAGTTGAATGTGCTGACAACAAAATCACACAAAAAGGATCAATGGAAATCAAATGTATCAACCCATGGAGGTCTGGATTTGGAGTCACACTCAAAATTAAAGTGGAAAACCACACTACAGGCTGACCCAACTTTGATGTAATGTCCTTAAAACAAGTCAAAATGAGGCTCAGTAGTGTGTGTGGCCTCCACGGGCCTGTATGACCTCCCTACAACGCCTGGGAATGCTCCTGATGAGGTGGCGGATGGTCTCCTGAGGGATCTCCTCCCTGACCTGGACTAAAGCATCCGCCAACTCCTGGACAGTCTGTGGTGCAATGTGGCGTTGGTGGATGGAGCGAGACATGATGTTCCAGATGTGCTCAATTGGATTCAGGTCTGGGGAACGGGCGGGCCAGTCCATAGCATCAATGCCTTCCTCTTGCAGGAACTGCTGACACACTCCAGCCACATGAGGTCTAGTATTGTCTTGCATTATGAGGAACCCAGGGCCAACCGCACCAGCATATGGTCTCACAAGGTGTCTGAGGATCTCATCTCGGTACCTAATGGCAGTCAGGCTACCTCTGGCGAGCACATGGAGGGCTGTGCGGCCCTCCAAAGAAATGCCACCCCACACCATGACTGACCCACCGCCAAACCGGTCATGCTGGAGGATGTTGCAGGCAGCAGAACATTCTCCACGGCGTCTCCAGACTCTGTCACGTCTGTCACATGTGCTCAGTGTGAACCTGCTTTCATCTGTGAAGAGCACAGGGCGCCAGTGGAGAATTTTCCAATCTTGGTGTTCTCTGGCAAATGCCAAACGTCCTGCACGGTGTTGGGCTGTAAGCACAACCCCCACCTGTGGACATCGGGCCCTCATACCACCCTCATGGAGTCTGTTTCTGACCGTTTGAGCAGACACATGCACATCTGTGGCCTGCTGGAGGTCATTTTGCAGGGCTCTCGCAGTGCTCCTCCTGCTCCTCCTTGCACAAAGGCAGAGGTAGCGGTCCTGCTGCTGGGTTGTTGCCCTCCTACGGCCTCCTCCACGTCTCCTGATGTACTGGCCTGTCTCCTGGTAGCGCCTCCATGCTCTGGACACTACACTGACAGACACAGCAAACCTTCTTGCCACAGCTCGCATTGATGTGCCATCCTGGATGAGCTGCACTACCTGAGCCACTTGTGTGGGTTTTAGACTCCATCTCATCCATCTGCGAAATCAACTTCCGGGTTGGAGCGAGCGGTCGCATCCGCACTCGGTCCGCAGGTAGTATTACATTTCATTACATTTCATTATAGTACAACGGTTTGATTTGTCTAATCTTAGCAATTTCTTCTTAGCTAGCTACATAGCCGTCTTTGTATCAAAGATAATTGCGTAATTATCGTATTTCGTCGTCCTAACGTAGTCTACACTGCTATCTGCCCAGCAGCTAGCCAGCTAGCTAACGTCCACCGTCTACCGATTAGCAGCACAACTATTACACTCAACTGAACGACTTGATTAGTGTAGTGTTAGCTAGCTACATAGTTGTCTTTGCTGTCTTCATATCCAAGATAATTGTGTAGTTTAGAGTGTGTAGTTTTAGAGTGATTGTCTTAATTTACCGAGGTTAGCTAGCCAGCTATTTGTCGTCCTTAACGTAGGAGGCACTGCTAGCTAGCCAACAGCTGGCCAACGTCTACTGAACAGAACTTCCGCACTCAACAACCCGGTCGCATTTCACTTCGCTCCACAGGTAGTATCACATTTTCATTTCATTTCATTACAGTACAACGGCTTGATTTGTTTGATCGTAGCTAGCTACATAGCTAGCTACATAGCCGTCTTTGTATCAAAGATAATTGTGTAGTCTAGAGCGATTTCCTAGGTTAGCTAGCCAGCTATTGTCGTTCTTTTAACGCAACGTAACGTAATCAACACTGCTAGCTAGCCAGCTAGCCCCGAATAGCAGCACAGTAGAAACTATTACACTCAATGGAACGACTTGATTAGTGTAGTGTCAACAATGCAGCCACTGCCAGCTAGCCTACATAGTCAACAACGCAGCCACTGCCAGCTAGCCTACTTCAGCAGTACTGTATCATTTTAATCATTTTAGTCAATAAGATTCTTGCTACGTAAGCTTAACTTTCTGAACACTCGAGACGTGTAGTCCACTTGTCATTCCAATCTCCTTTGCATTAGCGTAGCCTCTTGTGTAGCCTGTCAACTATGTGTCTGTCTATCCCTGTTCTCTCCTCTCTGCACAGACCATACAAACGCTCCACACCGCGTGGCCGCGGCCACCCTAATCTGGTGTTCCCAGCGCGCACGACCCACGTGGAGTTCCAGGTCTCCGGTAGCCTCTGGAACTGCCGATCTGCGGCCAACAAGGCAGAGTTCATCTCAGCCTATGCCGCCCTCCAGTCCCTCGACTTCTTGGCACTGACGGAAACATGGATCACCACAGACAACACTGCTACTCCTACTGCTCTCTCTTCGTCTGCCCACGTGTTCTCGCACACCCCGAGAGCTTCTGGTCAGCGGGGTGGTGGCACCGGGATCCTCATCTCTCCCAAGTGGTCATTCTCTCTTTCTCCCCTTACCCATCTGTCTATCGCCTCCTTTGAATTCCATGCTGTCACAGTTACCAGCCCTTTCAAGCTTAACATCCTTATCATTTATCGCCCTCCAGGTTCCCTCTGAGAGTTCATCAATGAGCTTGATGCCTTGATAAGCTCCTTTCCTGAGGACGGCTCACCTCTCACAGTTCTGGGCGACTTTAACCTCCCCACGTCTACCTTTGACTCATTCCTCTCTGCCTCCTTCTTTCCACTCCTCTCCTCTTTTGACCTCACCCTCTCACCTTCCCCCTACTCACAAGGCAGGAAATATGCTCGACCTCATCTTTACTAGATGCTGTTCTTCCACTAACCTCATTGCAACTCCCCTCCAAGTCTCCGACCACTACCTTGTATCCTTTTCCCTCTCGCTCTCATCCAACACTTCCCACACTGCCCCTACTCGGATGGTATCGCGCCGTCCCAACCTTCGCTCTCTCTCCCCCGCTACTCTCTCCTCTTCCATCCTATCATCTCTTCCCTCTGCTCAAACCTTCTCCAACCTATCTCCTGATTCTGCCTCCTCAACCCTCCTCTCCTCCCTTTCTGCATCCTTTGACTCTCTATGTCCCCTATCCTCCAGGCCGGCTCGGTCCTCCCCTCCCGCTCCGTGGCTTGACGACTCATTGCGAGCTCACAGAACAGGGCTCCGGGCAGCCGAGCGGAAATGGAGGAAAACTCGCCTCCCTGCGGACCTGGCATCCTTTCACTCCCTCCTCTCTACATTTTCCTCTTCTCTCTCTGCTGCTAAAGCCACTTTCTACCACTCTAAATTCCAAGCATCTGCCTCTAACCCTAGGAAGCTCTTTGCCACCTTCTCCTCCCTCCTGAATCCTCCCCCCCCCCCCCTCCTCCCTCTCTGCAGATGACTTCGTCAACCATTTTGAAAAGAAGGTCGACGACATCCGATCCTCGTTTGCTAAGTCAAACGACACCGCTGGTTCTGCTCACACTGCCCTACCCTGTGCTCTGACCTCTTTCTCCCCTCTCTCTCCAGATGAAATCTCGCGTCTTGTGACGGCCGGCCGCCCAACAACCTGCCCGCTTGACCCTATCCCCTCCTCTCTTCTCCAGACCATTTCCGGAGACCTTCTCCCTTACCTCACCTCGCTCATCAACTCATCCCTGACCGCTGGCTACGTCCCTTCCGTCTTCAAGAGAGCGAGAGTTGCACCCCTTCTGAAAAAACCTACACTCGATCCCTCCGATGTCAACAACTACAGACCAGTATCCCTTCTTTCTTTTCTCTCCAAAACTCTTGAACGTGCCGTCCTTGGCCAGCTCTCCCGCTATCTCTCTCAGAATGACCTTCTTGATCCAAATCAGTCAGGTTTCAAGACTAGTCATTCAACTGAGACTGCTCTTCTCTGTATCACGGAGGCGCTCCGCACTGCTAAAGCTAACTCTCTCTCCTCTGCTCTCATCCTTCTAGACCTATCGGCTGCCTTCGATACTGTGAACCATCAGATCCTCCTCTCCACCCTCTCCGAGTTGGGCATCTCCGGCGCGGCCCACGCTTGGATTGCGTCCTACCTGACAGGTCGCTCCTACCAGGTGGCGTGGCGAGAATCCGTCTCCACACCACGTGCTCTCACCACTGGTGTCCCCAGGGCTCTGTTCTAGGCCCTCTCCTATTCTCGCTATACACCAAGTCACTTGGCTCTGTCATAACCTCACATGGTCTCTCCTATCATTGCTATGCAGACGACACACAATTAATCTTCTCCTTTCCCCCTTCTGATGACCAGGTGGCGAATCGCATCTCTGCATGTCTGGCAGACATATCAGTGTGGATGACGGATCACCACCTCAAGCTGAACCTCGGCAAGACGGAGCTGCTCTTCCTCCCGGGAAGGACTGCCCGTTCCATGATCTCGCCATCACGGTTGACAACTCCATTGTGTCCTCCTCCCAGAGCGCTAAGAACCTTGGCGTGATCCTGGACAACACCCTGTCGTTCTCAACTAACATCAAGGCGGTGGCCCGTTCCTGTAGGTTCATGCTCTACAACATCCGCAGAGTACGACCCTGCCTCACACAGGAAGCGGCGCAGGTCCTAATCCAGGCACTTGTCATCTCCCGTCTGGATTACTGCAACTCGCTGTTGGCTGGGCTCCCTGCCTGTGCCATTAAACCCCTACAACTCATCCAGAACGCCGCAGCCCGTCTGGTGTTCAACCTTCCCAAGTTCTCTCACGTCACCCCGCTCCTCCGCTCTCTCCACTGGCTTCCAGTTGAAGCTCGCATCCGCTACAAGACCATGGTGCTTGCCTACGGAGCTGTGAGGGGAACGGCACCTCAGTACCTCCAGGCTCTGATCAGGCCCTACACCCAAACAAGGGCACTGCGTTCATCCACCTCTGGCCTGCTCGCCTCCCTACCACTGAGGAAGTACAGTTCCCGCTCAGCCCAGTCAAAACTGTTCGCTGCTCTGGCCCCCCAATGGTGGAACAAACTCCCTCACGACGCCAGGACAGCGGAGTCAATCACCACCTTCCGGAGACACCTGAAACCCCACCTCTTTAAGGAATACCTAGGATAGGATAAAGTAATCCCTCTCACCCCCCCCCCTTAAAAGATTTAGATGCACTACTGTTCCACTGGATGTCATAAGGTGAATGCACCAATTTGTAAGTCACTCTGGATAAGAGCGTCTGCTAAATGACTTAAATGTAAATGTAAATCTCATGCTACCACTAGAGTGAAAGCACCGCCAGCATTCAAAAGTGACCAAAATATCAGCCAGGAAGCATAGGAACTGAGAAGTGGTCTGTGGTTATCACCTGCAGAACAACTCCTTTATTGGGGGTGTCTTGCTAATTGCCTATAATTTCCACCTGTTGTCTATTCCATTTGTACAACAGCATGTGAAATGTATTGTCAATCAGTGTTGATTCCTAAGTGGACAGTTTGATTTCACAGAAGTGTGATTGACTTGGATTTACATTCTGTTGTTTAAGTGTTCTCTTTATTTTTTTGAGCAGTGTACATAGATTGAAATTACTGATATTGCTTTACTTTAGATTATGTGCATTGTTAGATATTACTTGTTAGATATACACTACCGTTCAAAAGTTTGGGGTCACTTAGAAATGTCCTTGTTTTTGAAAGAAAAGCTACATTTTTGTCCATTAAAATAACATGAAATTGATCAGAAATACAGTGTAGACATTGTTAATGTTCTAAATGACTATTGTAGCTGGAAATGGCAGATTATTTCTGGAATATTTACCTAGGCATACAGAGGCCCATTATCAGCAACCATCACTCCTGTGTTCCAATGGCACATTGTGTTAGCAAAGTTTATCATTTTAAAAGGCTAATTGATCATTCGAAAACCCTTTTGCAATTATGTTAGCACAGCTGAAAACTGTTGTTCTGATTAAAGAATCAATACAACTAGCCTTCTTTAGTCTAGTTGGGTATCTGGATCATCACCAACTCTTGGTTCGATTACAGGCTCAAAATGGCCAGAAACAAAGAACTTTCTTCTGAAACTCATCAGTCTATTCTTGTTCTGAGAAATGAAGGCTATTCCATGCGAGAAATTTCCAAGAAACTGAAGATATTAATGGGGTTTTGTAGGGGTTTTGGATCAACGCTGAATCCAGGGTCTGTGGTAAACACAGGTTTAGGAGATCTTATACATTCTGTTCTATGAGATAATCTTCATCAGCTAACATCACATTTTCGGAATTTTGAAGCATTTATGGAATAAAAAAAAGCACATAAAGGCTTTATAATTCATAAAGGTCTTGTTAACTGTCTGATATTATCATAGAACAAAACGTATAACATCTCATAAGTCTGTGTTAACCTCAGACCTTATTTTCGCGTTTATCCCCAAACCCTATTCTTTCCCCATTCATTTTCCCCAAAGGGTTACCGGTTTTTACATCTAGCTAAGAGGCTTGTTCGACATTGCAGCCGACAGTGCAGGAGACTGACTGATCTATGAAGAACCCTCCTTATTATTTGTAGATCACTCAGTCAGTCACAATTGACTCATGATACATTAGGCTTTTGATCCTATTGGACACAGCGAAGGAGAGGTGTTATACAAGTGAGCATTGTCAAAATCAAAACCCAACCCTCAAGTAAGTCATGACGAACTCACTGACAAAACTCAGTTTTGGAGGAGACTGACTTTATGAACAAAATTATAGTAGTCAATTTTGACATCTGAATAAATGTTTCTGACTAATTCTGAGTAGCACCTATCTCCACAGGAGTAACCTAAGGTGTAGCAGGCTGTCCGGGGAAGGTCTCTTATGTACTGTTCAACCAATCCAGTAAATGTGGAGGTGTTGTTAAGATGGAGTGTCGCCTTGTCAATATTCCAGATGAAAACAGCTTCAGAGAGCTAGCTAGCACTGCCCTATAATGGTATCTACAACAGAAAGAACACCAATAAAATTGGTATGTGGTGTCTGTTGACTTTGTGGCAAGAACTTCATCTCGAAGAAAGACATGCACTATGTATGGGCATCCGCTGTATGTTTAAACCGTGGACTGTGAACAGCGAGGCGCACAGGTTCTCCTCCTTTTCCCTGAAAAACGTATGTTTCTGGTTTCACGACCCCTCTGAAGGTGCTACTTGAGTGACTCCAGTAGGTTCTTCTTTTTCTTTGCCAGGGTTTAATGGCGGTTGACATCCAATATGTTGCATTATCGCCCCCAACTGGACTATAGTATCAATCCATTATACTTTATGATACAAAATGAAAAAATAAAAACACCCTTCCAACTAACCCTACACTCGTTAAAAACCCACTACCCCATTCCAATACTTTGTCCCTATCAGCTCCTGCACCATGCCAATGACCTGGAAGGATGGGGTACCACCTCTCAACACTCAATACCGTAAATCGTCTATAGTCACATCTCATATACCCAAGTACTTCTCTTCTGCCCCCACAACATCTATTTTCCGTGATTGACGTTCCATTTCTGTGGTACAGTTGATAACCATTGCCATGAACACTAAGAAGCCAACCTTAATGAAGCATATATCACTCGTTGGCCGATCCCTCTGTGCTGGCACAGATTTACTACTGACAGAAATCCCTCCTTTCAAAGGTGTCCTGTTCCTAAGAGCAAAGCAAGAAGCAGATCTTGACCCAAGTTGCGTGACTGGAAGCACCCGCTCCCTCAGAGCAGGAGAAACACAAACAAATATCACGAGTCCACTACAAGTTACCTTCACTGATTCAACTGTACCCAATTCCTTTCCCACCCACCCTGAAATCACAAATGGATCTGCCAAAAGGCAAGGATCCACTTTCTCCAAATATTTCACTCCTACTGGACCAGATTCTTCTTTATCATGTCCATCAATACCAGGTTCGGTCTTCGAGCTCTTCACCACACCATCCACCTCACTAAACTCGCCCTCATTCACTTCCATTTCACCTCCAGAACTCGGCCTGGCATATGCCCACACTGATTGCACTTAACACCAATCTTCTTTGACAAACCATCTCCCTCTTTTCCTCCATCTTCAATAGATTCAAACTTAATATCTGCCTCTCTCATTGTCTTTAACCTCTTCTTCCTCTCTTTTCCCCCCATTCCTCTTCCGAAATCCAATTAAACTACTCCTTGTGAATATATTCCACTTTTCCAAATCGAAATCTCTTTCTTGCCTCCTGGAGGGACGTCATCTCCGGGTGCACCAAAACCTCACTATTAGCTTGAGCACAGAACCTCCTTGGCGCGCTCAGATCACAATGTAATGCGTCATTCTGAACAGAAGGTGGAAGTGTTTCCATCTCCTACTAGTACCAGTGGAAGTGGTGCTTCAGCAAGCCTACAAACTGTAATACTTGGATAGGAGACTTGTAGAGGATCAATCAATCAACAAATTGATTGGAATGCTTTATATCAAGTTAATTTAACTGCAGCCCGGCCTTAAATCCCCAAAGACCATAAGGTAGAAAACAACGATGTGATCTGGTGAGCTGTTTGTTTACTGCTTCGTACGTTGGGTTCACTGTTTGGGTCATCTGTTTCTTTAAGCTTCTGATGTTTTATCGGTAATTGTCTTAGAAGGAAATGAATGGTAAACATGGACAGGTTATTTGAGATGGCACTTTCACAACAATGATGTTACTTAGAGAGATATATGTTTTTTAATATAGTTATTATGTCCATGAATGTGTGGGCAAAGCTAGGCTAGTTATTGTGAGGATGCAACAAAGTAGCCTAAAGCAAGACACTGGATACATTTCGGAAATGCAATAGGCCTATGCCATGTTTTCCCGTGCTTTCCCCTGTCGCCTCTGTCCGTGAGCATTTGGTGTTGATACTGCTAATGTGCATGGTAAACCACCATGCCTTGGGCCTCCCTTCCTCCGATAAGCCCTGATTCTGGGGCCCGGCCAGGCTACACGATTAATAGGGTACCACCCAGTGGGTCACGGTTCCACTCTCTCTCTCTCTCTCTCTTTCTCTCTCTGTCTCTTTCTCTCTATCGCTCTGTCTTTCTGGGCTGAAACATGCGTCGCTGGAGCTGTCCATGGTCCTGAAACATCCACACTAGTCTTTCATTGTAGAAAATGGAGTGAAATAGTGTTGTTTTTCCTCTGCTGTTTTTCTCCTGGGCCTCACCCTCCCAGTCTCACCCTGCCAGCGTCCTTTAAGCTATTGTTGGATATTTATCAACTTATTTAGTTTATTGTAGCTCAAGAGATAAGGGAAGCAGATTTCAATTGAATACAATTTCACTTTATTTCATTGTGGACCACTGTGCGGTAAACCTTCAGAGATCTGTTGTCAAATACAGCCTACAACACAATGTCTTTTTTGGTATTAATTTGCTGGCTATTTATAATGCCTGTAGGAGCTGTGTGCTATTCACACATTTATTTTCCAATACCCTATAGTCTATGCAAACAGTGCACATGTCAACCAGGAAGAATCAGCCTATATCCCTCTGCTTCATTAATATGAATGAGACGTTCATATATTCATATCTGGAGCTGAACATTGGACATTGGGAGTTGAATGGTATTCCTAAAAGTTGAATAGTATTCCTAAAAGTTGAATGGTATTCCTAAAAGCTGAATGGTATTCCTAAAAGTTGAATAGTATTCCTAAAAGTTTAATAGTATTCCTAAAAGTTGAATGGTATTCCTAGAAGTTGAATAGTATTCCTAAAAGTTGAATGGTATTCCTAGAAGTTGAATAGTATTCCTAAAGGTTGAATGGTATTCCTAAATGTTGAATGGTATTCCTAAAATGTGAATGGTATTCCTAAAAGTGAATGGTATTCCTAAAAGTTGAATATTATTCCTAAAAGTTGAATGGTATTCCTAAAAGCGGAATGGTATTCCTAAAAGCGGAATGGTATTCCTAGAAGTTTAATAGTATTCCTAAAAGTAGAATGGTATTCCTAAATGTTGAATGGTATTCCTAAAATGTGAATGGTATTCCTAAAAGTGAATGGTATTCCTAAAAGTTGAATGGTATTCCTGAAAGTTGAATGGTATTCCTAAAAGTTGAATAGTATTCCTACAAGTTGAATGGTATTCCTAAAAGCGGAATGGTATTCCTAAAAGTTGAATGGTATTCCTAAAAGTTGAATGGTATTCCTAAAATGTGAATGGTATTCCTAAAAATGGAATGGTATTCCTAAAAGTTGAATGGTATTCCTAAAAGTTGAATGGTATTCCTAAAAGTTGAGTGGTATTCCTAGAAGTTGAATAGTATTCCTAAAAGTAGAATGGTATTCCTAAATGTTGAATGGTATTCCTAAAATGTGAATGGTATTCCTAAAAGTTGAATGGTATTCCTAAAAGTTGAATAGTATTCCTAAAAGTTGAATGGTATTCCTAAATGTTGAATGGTATTCCTAAAATGTGAATGGTATTCCTAAAATGTGAATGGTATTCCTAAAAGTTGAATGGTATTCCTAAAAGTTTAATGGTATTCCTAAATGTTGAATGGTATTCCTAAAAGTTGAATGGTATTCCTAAAAGTAGAATGGTATTCCTAAATGTTGAATGGTATTCCTAAAATGTGAATGGTATTCCTAAAAGTTGAATGGTATTCCTAAAAGTTGAATGGTATTCCTAAAAGTTTAATGGTATTCCTAAAAGTTGAGTGGTATTCCTAAAAGTTGAATGGTATTCCTAAAAGTGAATAGAAATCTGAATTGGAACACTTCACCATCCAGGGTTTTGGAGGAGTTGGATTTGCATAAAATTATGATCATATAAACTTCCAATATTGATTCAATAAAATGTAGCCTATGTTGGCCGTGCACTTCATAGCCTGTTTTCAGGCTGCCTAAATTGGCCTAAACTAAGATAGGTGCATTTTCGTTTCCAATATTATCTAATGATTGTCTTTACTCCTGTATATATATATTGGGACAACAAATGCCCACCACGATTTGTCAAACATAGACTAACTCAATATTATAGGCGAACGCTATTTATGTCAGTTTGTGTTGCACTTATCATTATTCTGATCGAAATTAGGACCATACCAGTGTTCCACCCTAGTCATTAAAACGCCCCCCTGATTGGACAGATAGATAATCCCGGTGGGCCTCGCGCTCCTACTAACGCGCGAGTGGGACTGAGCGCGAGTCACAATCTGCCCAGGGCGAGGGCAAGACGCATGCGAGAACCCGGTTAAGGAGGCACGCGCTCCAGTCTCTCACCCATGCCAGTCTTTAAACTCGTTTAACGTCGCTTTGCAAAACACACAATTACAGAAGTGGTTTTTAATTTATATGCGCGCAGGGGAACGTAAACAGGGCTGAATTCATTCACTGCAACTGTTCTGAAGAGCCACAGAGTAAGTGTGTTGACAAGGACTCCGGGAGAGTGCGTGAATACTCTCCACGACAAAAGAACGACAGGGAGGAAGAGGATACATTTCAATCGTATTTTTTTAATTGTCCTTATTTTGGAAGAGAAAATGAATGCCGGAGAAGAGAACCTGCTGAAGTCCATCAGCAACGACACTCTACTCGACCTGACGCAGCGCTATGGCCAGTCCGCATTCGGCTTTGGACCTGGTCAGGTTACTGGAAGTTCTGGAGGGCGCTACCCTCTCACACCGGCCGCCGACTTCCTCCACGGTCAGACGGGCAAGTCCAACGAGAGCGGCGGGGAGCAGACCAGCGATGACGACGACAGTTTTGACCCTCTGGACCCCCGGAAGAGGGGCTCGGGCTTCGACGATGACAAACACGGGGGTCCCCTTTCTAAGAAGCCCAAGGAGCAGCGGTCTCTGCGCCTGAGCATCAATGCGCGCGAGAGGAGACGGATGCACGACCTGAACGATGCACTAGACGGCCTGCGCTCTGTGATCCCATATGCGCACAGCCCGTCGGTGAGGAAACTCTCCAAAATAGCCACTCTCCTCCTGGCCAAGAACTACATCCTCATGCAGGCTCAGGCTCTGGAGGAGATGAGGCGGCTGGTGGCTTATCTGAACCAGGGACAGAGCATCAACTCGCCCATCCCCACCGCCCTTGCACCCTTTGGACAGGCGGCCGTGTACCCTTTCACGGGCTCGGCACTCGCCACCCACGCCGATAAATACTCAGGGACAACTGCAAGTCTCTTCAAGCACCACAACGACAAGCCTTGATATCGTTTCTCTGTATATACCTGAACTTCATCCAATTGTATCCATATATCGGTCTCTCTCTCCCACTTTCTATAGTTATTTGAATACGTTGGAATGGGGACTAGGCCTACAGAATCAAGTCTAATGCGTAAATCCTAAACTATGTTTAAATAACTGCTGCCATGTTTCATCCAGATTGAACAAAAACATGAAAAACAACACTGGCCTTTACTAAAGGCTAGATTAATGTCGCTTTTTCTAAATATGGGAGAAAGTGTTTATCTTTCCCTAAACTCTCCTCAGAGTTAAAGGAATTTGATGAGTTGTTGTGGCCGTGACTTACCATGTTTTAATTGACAGTTTGACATTTTATGTGTGGCCATAAAAACGGTACCCTTGCAAAAGTTATGAGTGATCTAAATATCTTATTCTTGTGTACTATGCAACATTCAGCAAAACTAAGAGAAATACGGAGAGAGATGACGAAAATGCTTTCCAGTGTCCAAGTTCTTTTGCAGCACTGTACATTTTGAATCAACTTCCCTGGTTTTAACTGATGCTATGTGCGGAAACACTACTTTATTATGTCATATATTTTTGAAAAGATGTATTGAGGATTTTGGTTTTGTTATTGCACAATTCACATGATTGTAAGCTATTGTACAACTGTGGAAAACTACTTGATCAAAGTACTGCAATGGCATTGGTTTTCAAAACAACAGCCTGACGAAGCATTTGGTTGTGTTGCAACATGAATTTCATATATTGTTTATATGTCTTTATAAATAAAACATATATCTATGCTCGAATAGGCTGCTATTTGTCTTTTTCCTTAAACTTGATTCCACACACCTAAACCATGCACAAAATTAAATTGACACATTCAATAATTTTATTTTATCTAGAGTTTATTAACACTGAACTGATTTGTTGTTTTATAGCTTTTGGGACAGTGGTCAGGTGATTCAGACACAAATACATACCATAGTTATGTTTGTAATTAACATTTAATTGCCAATTTACCACACGTTTTTCAGTTGTAGCCTACAATTTGTTAAAATGGTTTGTAGTTTACCAGACGTCTTAATTTAAGGCATCCCTCGGTCTAAAATTTGTTGATTTGACTGAATTGAATATGACTAAAACATAAATAAACTGACCGTGATAAGGCTACCCATGTGGATGTCCAGGTGAGTATCAGCAATAGGCTATTATAAATTATCTCACAACAATTTTGAAAATGCACTCTTTTCACACATTTTTTTCATATAAGCCTACAGTAAACCTGTCTACAATTCTCGATGGAAAATCACAGCAATTAACACCTGATCTCACTCCTAGTTTTTCTAGGCTTCATGACGTTGACAAACCTATCCATCATTCATTTCTGCGTAATGTCGCGAATGAATGGGTTCCACAAAATTAATTAGAAACTTCGTTGAGTGATCCGCTCTATTTCTCCCCCATTAAAAACCCCTTTGACATGAAGAGATACATTTATATCGCAGTAAACGAGCCGGGTCTGGCTGGTGGGGCCCGCTGGCGTGCTGAGGGGTCGGTGGCGCTGAAGGGAACGGCGCAAGAGCCGCCCCGGGCGCCCTGGACCTGTCTCCCGATATTTGGGTGATTGCGAGGCCTCGGCGAGTTTTCTCCAACCCAGCCGGATTATTAAGACGATTCCAACTCCTGTCTCCCTCGTCTCCTTAATTCGATGAACGTTACAGAGGGCAGTTTTGATTTGCAGGGCAGTGCATTGCATGGAAAACTAAGAGGTGGAATATATGGCTTAATCCGTATCTGAGAAATACGATTGTTTTCGCTGTAGGCCTATATTTTAAATGAAGGACAGTCAAACACATGTACTGTAGTCCTATCGTTTTCAGAACAGTACAAATAAATTAGGCTTACAGAAAACTCACGCACACTAAAACAAACTCCTTATCAACTTAATAAATAATTCTGCAGAAATTGATTTATTTAAAATAATCCTAATCAAAAACAAGGAAGTGGTGTGCCTTTTTCACCAACCACGTTGTAGTCTGTGTTATACATATTTTAGGTAATTATTATACCAATTTAAACTAACATTTTTACAGTTTAATGAGACCTCCGACTAATCACACCTGTCGTCAATGTAGGCATACATTTAGGCCTACGTGGCAGATTTGATGTACATTTCTATTTGTTTTTCACAATAGGCTACCTCCAAAGAAAAGTTCGGTTGCAATAAAATGGTGAGAGAGAGAAAGAGCGAGGTACTTTTCAGTCAGTGTCACTGTGACTTAACTTTGCACCTTTCCACCTTTTACGCATGAGTCTGTCTGTGCGTTAAACCAGCCTATTCCTTAGCTGTGCCAAGGTGGGACACCTGGCTATGTATTCAAACAGAAGATAGACGTGAATTTAATATAATAGGAAAGATTGAGTGATTAACGAGAAGACCAATCATTCAGTCTCTCTGTTTTGTCGCTAAGGGTTGCCACAGTCACTCTATAACAGTTTAGTTGGATGTCATAACAGCATGCCACCTCTGGCATCTCAAATTGGAGTTCTGATGACAGACGACTCCTCAGCAGCCTCGCGTGACAGGCAGAGGATCGGGGATTCGTTGTGACAAACGGTGCTGTTGATTTTAGGCCATAGCCTCTGTCTCGAGCTCAATCACTATCCACTTCAGCTAATTGGCTTGGATGAGACGTCTGCCTTTTTGCCCGGAAGTCTGTATGGTCAGTTTCCCAGTGTCTCCGGTAAACTGCATGGTTTATCACTTGATACAGTATGTGTTCATGGAGACAACTTTCAATATCGCTATAGCTTGTACGTTTCAGGGTGACTATTTATTCATTATTAGAATATCAACTATATTGGTGCGTTCTTGACCTTGGTGTGTGGCACATTCAGACCAGGGTCTAGAAGGAATCACTAACTCTGAAATAATTATTTCAAATCTTTTTCAGCTCTTATTTGCCCTTGAAATGTAATTTGTATTGCCAACAATAACGAAACCAACAACAAAATATGCCACTTTCTAAAGAGATTTTAAACTATTATAAATAGTTTATAGACTGCTGTTTATTAGTTCAACTAAATGCGATACCTAAATATTATCAGTATTTATGATAATGGCACCATAATGAAATGCCTCCCAATCTGTCTAGATAACTTCATCATATATTACGTGATGTACATAGCCTACTCATATACTGACTCTTGTTGACACACACACACACACACACACACACACACACACACACACACACACACACACACACACACACACACACACACACACACACACACACACACATTTGGAATGCACACACATGCCCTCGGTGATGTTATGTAGACCAACACATATCCCAGCACACTCCTGCCTACCTGCACAACTGTGTCCAATCTAGTGCACAGTACTAAGCTGCATCTCTGGTGTCTGTAAACGTTTGTGTTTGTTCTCAGTGGGATCAGAAGGGAGTGATTTCATTAGCAGGGCCGTGAGCTTTGATGTATGTTGTTGTGCTTTTCCACAACCCGATGGTATAGTAGTAAAAACATATGCCCTTAAGTGCCAACCTCTCTCTAATGCTTCTGACAGCGCTGCTTTCTCTAATTACGCTCTCTCAGAGACTGGCCTTCGTGTCTGATGCACATTGTGACACTCTTTATCACACTCGTATACACAGAGGACAAACACGCACACGCACACGCACACGCACACACACACAGACACACACACATACGAACGCACTCACAAAAAAACGTACATACTGCCGAGGGTTGTTGGCGGGGTTGGGGATGAGGGGGTGGGCTGTGCTTTAGAATAAAATGCTTTGCAGGTTTTTGTTCAAATCTGCTCAGGGAGGCAAACCTGTTCTGTTAGATACCAACTGATACTGGAAACAGGGGTGTTTGGGCACAATCAAGTGGTGGAAGGGGGGAAAGTTTGCATAAACAATAGAGCCTGTGTGAGTTTGGGGTGGGGGGTATGTTTCTGTGTGTGTCTGATTCTGGTAGTTCTGGTAGCAGAGAGAAAGAAAGAGGGAGACAAAGGGAAACATGTTAAAAAGAGGTATCACGTGAGAGAGGGAAGTGCTGATGGTTCTGTGTTATTGTGCCTGCAGTGGCACTGGAAGGACCCCCCAGTGTTCCATTCCTCTATGACATCACTGCTCTCCTCCCTCCCAGCCCCGCCTTGTCAGAAGCAATGAACGGGTGAGTCAGTTGGTTCCGAGGAGCCATGTGATTCGGGGCGACGTTGCTGCGAGTGTGGTGGGATGGGTCCGGGTCTTCCATTCATTACCCTCATCAGATGGGTAAGGGGGGGTAGTGTTGGGGGGAGGACTATGTGTTCATATGGCCGCAAAACTTCAGAACATGGCAGTCAGGCAAAGCGTTTTGCCTATCGCCACAAGGCACCTGACACCACACATTGTAAACCCAGACTGTGTAGACGAGCTGGGGCTGGGCCTAGAGAGAGGGAGGGGAGACGAGAGGAGCAGGGAGGGGAGACTGCAGGACAACATGAACATGGAGGAGCTGATTTGCCTCCGTCTATAGCATTGTTTAAGATTATACTGTGCTATGGAGTTGTGTCCCAAAAAAAACTGTTTTGCACAAAACATGTTCTTTTACTCTTAGGTTTGTGTACATTATTGTACTTATATGTGGGATATTGTTTTCAACAGGAAAAGTTCCAAAATAACTGGAGTGCATCTTTAAGCACTTGGCTGGACCAATGTTACTATACAGTATCTAATGGCAGGGCTACATTGATATTCCTAAGCACTTTAGAATCAAAAGAGCTCTTTCGCTCTGTCACTGCCTCTGACCCCTTTCACTCCCTCCACCCCACCCCACCCTTTCTTTTTGATTTCCCGGTCTCACCAACTATTATCCCTCCCTCCCTCTTGGCCTGTGGTCTTGACAGAAGATGTGAGTTGACAAACGGGGGCATCCGTTACCTTGGCACAGCCTAATCTCTGTAATGGTCCTCAGACACACCACTGACTGGTGGGGAACTTTGGGGGGAAATGGAGGGAAATGGGGGCACAGACACACACACACACACCTACTCCACCTTCCGCATCTAGCTCCCTGCTCCGTACCAGATGAACACAGACACACACACACACCTACTCCACCCTCCGCATCTAGCTCCCAGCTCCGTACCAGATGAACACAGACACACACAGAGTACCCTCACCCAACACCCGGCTCCGTACCAGCTGAACACACACACACACCGAATACCCTCACCCATCACCCTGTTCCATACCAGCTGACGAGGGCCGTGGTTTTGTGGGAGCAGGGGGAGTTCGTTATCCTCATTAATTAATGCCAAATGCGATGTAGTTGGCCATCCATAATCCTCCATGCGGAGACACAGTGACAGGCAGGCAGGCAGGGCCGGCCCCACCCTCCACAGCCACTCATAGACACACACACAGGAAATGAAGATGCATTTAACTCTCATCATCAATGTGAGTTTGGGACTGGGTGTGTGTGTGTGTGTGTGTGTGTGTGTGTGTGTGTGTGTGTGTGTGTGTGTGTGTGTGTGTGTGTGTGTGTGTGTGTGCGTGTGCGTGTTTGCTTGTGCGTGTGCGTGTGCGTGTGTGTGTGTGTGTGTGTGAGGTGTGCATCAATAGGCCTACTTATCCTCTGTTAGTGATACCAGGCCCCTCGCACTGCCAATCCTGCATCTTATTGTCATCCTTCACCACTGCCAATCCTGCATCTTATTGTCATCCTTCACCACTGCCAATCCTGCATCTTATTGTCATCCTTCACCACTGCCTATCCTGCATCTTATTGTCATCCTTCACCACTGCCTAACTGTAACTGCTTTTACACAATACAATCTTTGTTTGGTGTTTTCCCCTTTCATCTACTTTCCTTTTCAATTGTACCTACAGATGTAGGATCTTAATTTGATCACCCTGTTGCAGGACATTTAAAACGTGTAATGTATTTGAGGTGTAATGTATTTCCACGTTGAAATTTCAGACTTGTTTTTCCCTTAAGAAAAATGTACTGTATCAGCCTCTACAAATGTTTCATAAATTATAATCCACCAAGGTTACATTTACACAGTCCATTTCTGGAAAAATATCTAATATGATTTGGCAAAATACCAATAATTGGGCAAAACATAAAAATTGAGCTGTCTGTGTAAACACAAACACATAATAATTCAATAATTTCCTGCTGTAGCAAACTGGGTCAAATTAAGATCCTACATCTGTATGTGTGTACTACAACAGGGGGATGAAGATGTGTCCGACATATAGGATGAAGATGGGTCTTGGAAGTGAGCGGGACAGGGGTGCAGGGGGTGCAGTACCCTCCTGAATGAAAGGCAAGATAAATGGCGTTTCCCTGCCGCAGATCGTCTCGCTCTCGCCTAATTAAAAGAGTTGGAACATGCGCATGGCCATGGATCAGTGGCTTTTAATGAGGAGCTTGTAGGCCCATTTGGGTCTCATTTTCTGCTTAATAAGGCCGGTTTAAAAAGTCATTTTGGAGGGATGTGACTCCTTTAAACCTGCTCATTATCAATAATAGTGCTTCAGTTAAGTACTTCAGGAAACGCTGTGTTTAATTAATATTGTGGGGTACACGTGGATTAGCTGACAGGCTGGAATGGAGCAGAGAGAGAGAGAGAGCGGAGGGGAGGGGAGGTGGGGGGCTGTAATTGATGAAGAACTTTCAAGGGCACTGATTTCATTAAGCAGCTTCATTACGACCCAAATAACTCTTCATGTCATTTCAATGCTCCAGTCGCTCTCCCAGACACACACAGACACGCGCACACACACACACATACACACACATACACACATGTGCGCAAACACGCACAGACAGACACACACACGAGCAAACACAGACACACAGACACAGACATTCAAACACTCAAACGCACACATTTTTTGTCTTGTGTAGGAGGATTTTCACATTAGAGGGTTTGTTTTCAAGTTTAGGTTGTGAAGTAAATGCCTACTGCATATTGTGTTTTGATTGATTTAAGATGACTCCACTGCAGCCATCCATTGCAATTTGATTCTGATTTGTTATGGAAGAGTTTTCCATTGAAGCTTGCAAACACAGGGTCACCTGAGAGCTTTGAAGGTCATGGGTTTACAGGAAAAGCAGGCTTGACAGAAGAGAGTGGGTTGGAGGTGGGTGGGCCGAATCCTCTAGCAACTTCCACCACTCGGACCCATTGTTCTCTCCCACAGAGCTACAGTTACTAAAGGCTCTTATGGGCACTTTATCCTATTGTGATAATCTGCTTAGTCCTGGACTCCACTGTTGTGTATCTGGAGCTGGACTCCACTGTTGTGTATCTGGAGCTGGACTCCACTGTTGTGTATCTGGAGCTGGACTCCATTGTGGTGTATCTGGAGCTGGACTCCACTGTGGTGTATCTGGAGCTGGACTCCACTGTTGTGTATCTGGAGCTGGACTCCACTGTTGTGTATCTGGAGCTGGACTCCACTGTTGTGTATCTGGAGCTGGACTCCACTGTTGTGTATCTGGAGCTGGACTCCTCTGTTGTGTATCTGGAGCTGGACTCCACTGTTGTGTATCTGGAGCTGGACTCCACTGTTGTGTATCTGGAGCTGGACTCCACTGTTGTGTATCTGGAGCTGGACTCCACTGTTGTGTATCTGGAGCTGGACTCCACTGTTGTGTATCTGGAGCTGGACTCCACTGTTGTGTATCTGGAGCTGGACTCCACTGTTGTGTATCTGGTGCTGGACTCCACTGTTGTGTATCTGGAGCTGGACTCCACTGTTGTGTATCTGGAGCTGGACTCCTCTGTTGTGTATCTGGAGCTGGACTCCATTGTTGTGTATCTGGAGCCATGCAGGGAAGTGGTGTACTTGAGGGGTTTTGTTGCGCTGCCTCTAAATCTCTGGGGGGTTTCTGCTTTCACTGAGGACCAATTACAAGGGCCAACACTGTGAAGGCTTGCTGGGTGACATGAGGCTCACTAGTGGCAGGTCTCAATCATCAATCAATCAATATTTTAAAGAGACAATAAAAAAATAAGATAAGAATTACACATCAGTCTAACAATAAGGAAAAGAGGATAATTTATTGTTGAACTCAGCGGGTTTTGTCTGGCTAATAGCATTCACAATGGGCTGCAATATTCAAGGTAAATTAAATCAAATGAAATCCAACTTGAGAGTCCTCATTTTTTGTGTGCAAAGGTTTTTACCACGTCCTTTAGGTCTAGGTTGTGGGTCTGCCTGTTTTCTATACTGGATATTGCCTGTACATTATATGTCCATTGCACTGCACACAATGTAAACTTGAATGATGCATGCCAAAATATACCAGAGATAAGGCACTGGTGATGATGCAACCACTCAATTTAAAAGCCAGTTCACCACAAGAACTTTTAAAGATGAACATCTGTTAATATCTGCCAATTTATTGTCTGTCCAGAATCCAGACGACCCGTCCCCAGAGTTCCCTATACAGTTAGTCTCTTTCTGTAACGTGGCAATTAAGGAGAACAAGAGGCTCAATTAAAGATGTTGCAGAACTGCTGTACTTTAAGCACCACTCCCTTCTGCCCAGTTTCAATGATGTTGCTATAGCAATCAATCTATTTTTACCATCCCTGTAACTGTTGCTTCTGCGGAGAGATCCTTTTGTCAACTAAAACTCATAATGAACTACAAGAAGAAGCATTAGACTCTCGGCCTGAAATACGCTTTGGAACACCTGAGTAAGCTCCACTCATTGCACTGGTGCCGTCGTAGCCTTGACCACGGCATTTGTTTACTGACATCCCCTTATACTTAACATTCCTGAAGCCCAAGAAACAAATAGTACATATGGAAATTGAAAAGGTTTATGAATTCCTTTTTGGATGGTTACTGTCAAAATGATGGACATCGATGATTGGCGCATGCCCTCCCCCGCCCTTCTGGGCCCCCAGTTGGTGGTGTTGTATTTTCTGTCTCAATACATTGAATTGGAGAAAACGTTTGGTGTATTAGTAGCATGGTAAGAGAGATGACGTAAGTAGTTCATCCAAACAAGTGGACTGAATGGCTTATGTTCAATGGTAGAACAAGAGAAAATAGGAAGAGGGAGAAGGAAAGGGAGGGAGAGGCTAGAAAGGAGGAGGAGAAGGAGGACGAGGAGGAGGCGAGAGTCTCCTTTTAATCATCACAGTGGGGGACTACTTACATTATTTGGGTTTGACTTGTTGATAGCGTTGACACTGTCCAACTGAGTAGCAGGTGATATCAGAGCGACTTTGAAGGATTAGTGGGAATGAGAGGGGGTTTTAGCGAGTTTTGCGTGGGGGATAATTCCTTTGAAATATTCTAATATGGAAAATGGATTTTCCATTTTTTTTTCAGATTGAGGTTTCTCGAGGACAATAGCATTGGGGAAAATGTCTTACTGTATGACATCAGCAGAAGGAGAGAGAGAAAGAAAGAGATTAGAGAAAGAGAGAGCTTGAGAGAGAACGAGACAAAGAGAGCAAGAGAGACCGCCTTTAAAAGGAAGGATATCAGAAGAGGTCGTCCTGCAGTACTAGAGTATAGGCTATATATAGGTGCATAGTACAGTACAGTAGCTAAGCTAACAGCTAACCCTAAACAGAGCTAAAGCTAGGCCTAATGCCACTCCAGCTAATGCTCTGGATAAGCCTCAGCTCCACTACCTTGTTATGAGAATAACACAAAGGCAATCCATTCCTATCTAATCTATAACACCTTTATTGTTGGGACTGATTGTTTTTCTCTGGTAGGAAATAACAGAAAAACAATCACCTTTTGTTTATTTTCAAGGAACTGTGCGTTTTGTTCTGCGACACAGTTGTTGATAGCTCCAGTACATGTTAACTAAAAGGAGGAGCGATTAAATTCTTGTTGATATATATTTACAGTGGGGAGAACAAGTATTTGATACAGTTTAGATACAGGAGTTTAGACCAAAAAGCTCTATTTTTGTCTCATCAGACCACATGACCTTCTCCCATTCCTCCTCTGGATCATCCAGATGGTCATTGGCAAACCTGGACATGCGCTGGCTTGCAGGATTTTAATCCATGACGGCGTAGTGTGGTACTAATGGTTTTCTTTGAGACTGTGGTCCCAGCTCTCTTCAGGTCATTGACCAGGTCCTGCCGTGTAGTTCTGGGCTGATCCCTCACCTTCCTCATGATCATTGATGCCCCACGAGGTGAGATCTTGCATGGAGCCCCAGACCGGGGGTGATTGACCGTCATCTTGAACTTCTTCCATTTTCGAATAATTGCGCCAACAGTTGATGCCTTCTCACCAAGCTGCTTGCCTATTGTCCTGTAGCCCATCTCAGCCTTGTGCAGGTCTACAATTGTATCCCTGATGTCCTTACACAGCTCCCTGGTCTTGGCCATTGTGGAGAGGTTGAAGTCTGTTTGATTGAGTGTGTGGACAGGTGTCTTTTATACAGGTAATGAGTTCAAACAGGTGCAGTTAATACAGGTAATGAGTGGAGAACAGGAGGGCTTCTTAAAGAAAAACTAACAGGTCTGTGAGAGCCGGAATTCTTACTGGTTGGTAGGTGATCAAATACTTATGTCATGCAATAAAATGCAAATTAAATTACTTAAAAATCATACAATGTGATTTTCTGGATTTTTGTTTTAGATTCGTCTCTCACAGTTGAAGTGTACCTATGATAAAAAATTACAGACCTCTACATGCTTTGTAAGTAGGGAAACCCTCAAAATCGGCAGTGTATCAAATACTTGTTCTCCCCACTGTATGTTCTAACCAGTACAGGAAATTGAAACGCATACAGTCGCAAGGTCAATAAAATAGTAGTATTAATTAGCTATATATCATTATGTGTGTGTGTGTGTGTGTGTGTGTGTGTGTGTGTGTGTGTGTGTGTGTTTGGGGGTGATATTGTTCCTGTGTTAACTATTTTGTGTGTGTGTACATGAAACCCCCACCCATCAGTCTCCCAGTAAAGGGCTAGCCCATTAGATCACAGGGGTGTTTGTGTGTCTCATTTACTGTCTTCATTACACTGGTGTGTTAATGGAGGAGATGACTTTGGAGGTGGAGCGATGGACAGATGGATGGATGACAGTCCTCTATCACCTCTGATGCTGACAGAGAGAGGGAGTGAAGGAGGAGTGGGATAGAGGGAAAGAAAGAAAGGGAGAGATTGAAGGATGAGAAAGAGAGAGCGGAAGGGAGAGAAAGGGAAAGAGAAAAAAGAAAGAGAGAGGTGCAGGGGAGAGAAAGAGAAAATAAGAAATGTTGACATTATGTATGAATGAAAGACTGACGGAGGGGTTATATGGTGGGTAGCTGGGCACAGTGTGTGTGAGGTTGTGTGTGTGTGTATGTGTGTGTGGTAATGAAGCCCCATACTGTACGTTGGTGTGTCCAGGTGGCTTGTCGTTCTCTCCTGTGTGAGGGATTATTCCCAGGAAGTGCAGTGAAGCAACAGTAATACAGAGCGTGCCTTATTGTTACTGAGACTACAGCTACACGTTCACACAGTGGACACATGCATACACATATTGAGCTACAGAGCTATTGAAAAGAAACTTGTGCATCTCATTCACGCATTTGGAACAAATCATCTCTGTTGAGAAAACAAATAAGGATGATTGGGAGATTTTGAAGTAAAGAAAACAACTAGTATTTCACTGATATTATTATGGAGAGACAACAAGAGGATTCAGTCATTTGGAGGAATGTTTTTCTGTTTTTGGCAATCTCTACAGGTGTTCGTTGACCATCCTCTTACAATATGAAACATGTCATCATACTAAACCACTCTACATTTCATCAACTTTGGGTATTTTTTTAGGATGGAAATAGGATCTTAATTGGTTAAGAAATAAAGCTGTGGCCCAATCCCCTTTCCGGTCGCCATTGTCCTTGTATTAATATTTCAAACAATGAAGGCAAAAAAACAATACTTTGTGATCCCTAACAGGGAATTACATAGGATACATTTGTATCATCCCCCCTCCCTTCACACACACACACACACACACACACACACACACACACACACACACACACACACACACACACACACACACACACACACACACACACACACACACACACACACACACACTCCTGATCTTTCTGGTATTGTGAACATGAGGATTTCTGATAATGTCCCGGCTCCATTTTCATTTTAATCCCGGCAATGGGACTGGATAAGCTGGTGAAGAAGGCCTTGGCCTGGTTGATGCTTCTGATTGAGTTTCTTTTGTTTGGTAGATATGTAATATGGCCGGGTTCAGAGGATTTAATGGGGGGTTACTAGATGGTATGTGATTTAATCATGTTTGCAGAGGTAAACAGGCGGTAGTCTGCTTCCTGACACACACGCACGCACACACACACACACACACACACACACACACACACACACACACACACACACACACACACACACACACACACACACACACACACACACAGGGTGTTTCAACAGTGTAAGGCAGACAAGTGCCTAAGGTGTTAGATTCACAGAGACAGAGACATTGGAAACATTACAAGGGTAGTATTGTGTAATGGGGGGGGTGCCTTGAACGCAGATGCTTGTGAGGGGGTGTGGGATGTTAGATAGGGACAAGGGGGAGGACATGTGAGTGGGGGAGATGATATGGGGCCTGGGATTTTGGAGAGGGGGGCTATTAACAAGTACAGAATGGAATTAAGAATAATTTGTCTGGAGAGGGGGTGGGGGGCTGAATGGTGGGTGGGTGGGTTTTGGGTTTGGCGACCCAAATGTTGTAGCTTATGACCCTGGGGGGAATCTTTCTATAGCCTTTTAATGTGTTTGGGGGTACTGATGACAAAGACATGGATCAGTTACAGTAACCGTCCTAGACGAATGGATTATGGAGGAACAAATGGATAATGAACAGGATTTAATGAAGAAAGGAAGGGGATGAAGAGTTAAAGGGGATTTGACCCTGATTCTGAACACCTGCTAAACAAACCTGCCTACTTATACAGGTATTTTACTGTTAATAAATCCACATAGAAATTAAACATTTCAGTTAATTCATTGAATTTCAATTCACTTCCTGATGGACTAAATTGGAAACTGAATTGTCCCAAACCCTGCTGAAATCCATCTTACATGAGTGAATAAGTGGAAGCAACAGTGGCAACAGCACTCACTGAGAAGTGTAACCATGAAAACCATTAGCACTCTAGGAGTGAGTGAGAGAGGGAGCGAGCGAGCGAGAGAGAGAGTGTGTGAGGAAGTGAAAGAGAGAGAGAGGGAGGGAGGGAGGGAGGGAGGGGATCCCCTCCTCTTTTAACTTAATCCTCACAGTGGCAGGCTCAACAATAAGAAACCATGATCAGCTGCCATTTACGCAACACACACACACACACACTTGTAGACCCCCCACCACTTACCCCGGATCTGTATCTGGCTCTGTGAGTGTAGGGTAGGAGGAGAGTGGGTAGGATGGAAAGCAGGGTGGACAGGAGGGTGTCAGCTAGTTTTCTTTATGTCTCCATCAGTCTGTCTAACTTATAGTGCCACTACAGTCATTAGGCCTGTTGTGTTAAATCTTTCTTACATTAGCTACCATAACACATTGTTGGACATTAAAGTAATATTATCAATATTCAGATCATAATTATAGCAACAAAAGCTGAGAAAGTTGGGTGAGAGCGTGCGAGAGAGAGAGAGCGAGAGAGAAATAATTTTCACTCAGGCAACAGAGAGAGAGAGCGAGAGAGAGAGAGCGAGAGAGAAATCATTTTCACTCAGGCAACACGTGTGTTTAGTTGTCTTGGAGACACAGATACAGGTGAGCACAAATAGGACACAAAGTCATGAATCCCCCATCTCAAGGTGTTGCTATCCAGGCATACAGAGCCTGGTGCTGCAGTGTCCAACTACACACAGAAGACCTGGAGGATGAAACACCCCAGACACTCTCACAGGGAAATCAAATGAGGGCACAAGCAAGAGAAACACTTCCTTTGTACAGTATTGAACACTACGATGACTATGATGATGATGAGGATGACTATGATGATGATGAGGATAATTATGAGGTTGATAACGATGATGGTGATGGAAGTCTCAAACATCAGGCCAGACACAATAGCATCGCAAAGATTTGTTTTTAAATAAATGAATTTGCTCTGTTAGAGTATGGGCAATTCAAATCCACCCCCACTATTACTAGACTCCCCAATACCCTGTTCACTGACAGTATTTAGAGGTTAAAGTAGTTAACACAGGAACAATATCACCCCCCAAACACACACACACACACGCACGCACGCACACACACACACACACGCACGCACGCACGCACGCACGCACGCACACACACACACACACACACACACACACACACACACATACTCATTAACCGCTTCACCCACTGGCATGTGGGTTTATTGCCATGTTTATTCACATATGTGTAAACTGGAGGTGCCCCATTATGCTCTTGGGTAACAGTAAGAGATGGGCAGACAAATGATGATGATACAAATGAGAGCACTTGGTGGATACAGACTACATCCATAATCCTGATGTTGCTATGGCTTCTGTATTATGCAGATGAGACACACACACATGCACAGCAACCAGGTTGTGATTAAATTTGCCGGGGCGTATGATCCGTCGCTAAATCTTTGCAATTTTCATTTTATGCAGCTTTAATATGGATCATGGTTTCTCTCAGGGTGCCCCCGTCGCTTAATCTGGAGCAATCTGAACTGAACCCGGCTGGGTATGGGAGGAAGGCTAGCAGCTGACAGGCTACACCAGGACTACACAGCCCAGCCACTGGGATAACTGTGTATTTACACATCTGACCACCTGGAAGCCAATGAAAATACACTAACATCCAAACATACTCAGGGTGAAAATATAATTATTTGTTTCAATAAAACACTTCATATTAACTGAAAGTGCCATGCATTTATCCCTGGATAGAGAGGGCAAGGCCATCCTTGAACCACATAAAATGTCCAACAGCAAGTCTGAAGACAAAACCACAAGTTGCTTTGATGTGAATACAGTAGCAGTCACAGATATCTTATCAAATTAAGGTCTATATGTAATTGTATGATAGCAGGTGTAAGATTAGTCAGGTAAGTGTGTGGTGGACAGACGTTGTCACTGCCACAGCCACTGTAGCACCAGGAGAACATACACATACACATCTGCTATTTCTAACATCTGTTCCTGGTACTGCTGATAATCTGACACTCTAATCTACTGATTACCAATAATCAACATATATATACAGTACCAGTCAAAGGTTTGGACACACTCACTCCAGGGTTTTCCTGTATGTTTACTATTTTCTACATTGTACTATGAAAAAACACATATGGAATCATGTAGTAACCAAAAAATTGTTAATTAAATAAAAATATATCTTAGATTTTAGATTCTTCAAAGTAGCCACCCTATGCCTTGATGACTGCTTTGCACACTCTTGGCATTCTCTCAACCAGCATCACCTGGAATGCTTTTCCAACAGTCTTGAGGGAGTTCCCACATATTCTGAGCACTTTCCTTCACTCTGCAGCCCAACTCATCCCAAACCATCTAATTTGGGTTGAGTTCGGGTAATTGTGGAGGACGGGTCATCTGATGCAGCGCTCCATCACTCTCCGTCTTGGTCAAATAGCCCTTACACAGCCTGGAGGTGTGTTGGGTCATTGTCCTGTTGAAATACAAAATTATAGTTCCACTAAGCGCAAACCAGATGGGATGGCGTATTGCTGCAGAATGCTATGATAGCCATGTTGGTTAAGTGCGCCTTGAATTCTAAATAAATCACAGTGTAACAAGCAAAGCACCCCCACACCATCACACCTCCTCCATGTTTCACGGTGGGAACCATACATGTGGAGATCATCCGTTCACCTACTCTGCGCCTCACAAAGACAAGGCGGTTAGAATCAGAAATCTCAAATTTGGACTCATCAGACCAAAGGACAGATTTCCACCTTGTTTTTTGACCCAACCAAGTCTCTTCTTATTGGTGTCCTTTAGTAGGGGTTTCTTTGCAGCAATTCAACCATGAAGGCCTGATTCGCGCAGTCTTCTCTGAACAGTTGATGTTGAGATGTGTCTGTCACAAAAACTCTGTGAAGCATGAATTTGGGCTGCAATTTCTTAGGCTGGTAACTCTAATTAACTTATCCTCTGCAGCAGAGGTAACTCTGGGTTACTTTCCTGTGGCAGTCCTCATGAGAGCCAGTTTCATCCTAGCACTTGATGGTTTTTGTGACTGCACTTGAACAAATTTTCAAAGTTCTTGAAATTTTCCGCATTGACTGACCTTCAGTCCTTCATCAAGTAATGATGGACTGTCCTTTCTATTTGATTATTTGAGCTGTTCTTGACATAATATGGACTTGGCCTTTTACCAAATAGGGCTATCTTCTGCATACCACCCCTCACTTGTCACAACACAACTGATTGGCTCAAAAACTTTAATCAAGAAAGATATTCCACAAATTAACTTTTAACAAGGCACGAAATGATGAAACTGGTTGAGAGAATGCCAAGAGTGTGCAAAGCTGTCATCAAGGCAAAGGCTGACTATTTGAAGAATCTAAAATATATTTGGATTTGTTTAACACTTTTTTGGTTACTACATGATTCCATATGTGTTATTTCATAGTGTTGATGTCTTCCCTATTATTCTACAATGTATAAAATAGTAAAAATAAAGAAAAATCATTGAATGAGTAGGTGTGTCCAAACTCTTGACTGGTAGTTTATATATTTAAAACTATTTTAATAACAATACAAAACATACACATACTGTACAAACGACAACATCATACAAACATCAACTACATCACACCTGCCCAGACCCACTAGCACACACCCCCATCTCCAGCGCCAGCTACACTTTCCGCCACATGCCTTCAAACTGCACCATTTTGTTTCTCTCCGTAGCCCACACACTTTACATTTTTAGATAATGAAGTATTTGACCCGTACATTGCGTTAACAACGGAGGATTGGTTGATTTCCAGTTTTTAAGTATACATTTTCATAAAGATACTTGACAAGAAAAGTATCATCGAACCCATCAGGTATCTCACTGCACCCTCATATGAAAAATGCAGACAAACGGATGAAAAGTACATTTACATTGTAATATTTCTGACAGTCAACTTTCTAACTCCACCCGAAACCTTTGGACTTCATAAGATTCCCAGAAGGCATGGATTATTGAGTCATTATTAGTTTTACACTTCAGACATGACTCTGACGTGATGTAGAATTTTGAATTTTGTCTCTTGTACAATAAATTTGATACATGAATTTATACGGTTACCCATCATCTTACACGCATTAAATATGAGACCTGTGATACCCTGGGTGTGTATGTCTGGGAGGGGGGAAGGTGTGAGGGTGGAGGAATGGGGTTTGTGGGCATACTGCATGTAAGAGGGTATAGTGTCCTGGTATAGGGTCGTCCCCACCCCCGTCCCCCCACACACACAAACACACACACACACACACACACACACACACACACACACACACACACACACACACACACACACACACACACACACACACACACACCAGCACTCTCTAACCCAATAAGTGAAGGTAGAGGGGGGTTTGTTTGCTGGCCCCATTTTTCATTAAGAGTAAGCTGTTGAAATAAAAATGATATGAATGTCTAATGCACACATCGTTGAGGAATACCAAACATGCTTAATCTCAATCACTATCTCTCACTCTCTTTTTTACTCTTATCCCCCTCTCATCCCCCCCCCCAACCTCCCTCTCTCTAAACCCACCTCCCTTCTCTTTCTCTCATTGTCTTTGTCATTGGCTGGACACACATTACATTGAGCAGATGGTGACCATATTCATTTTTTCCAACATTAACCATTCGTTATAGACTGCAGACTAAGCCAATACCCCCCCCATCACCCACTAACCCCCAGTACACACACACACACACACACACACACACACACACACACACACACACACACACACACACACATGACCAACACCACCATTGTGTGTCATTCCTCCACTTTGCACAATAGAATGTAGTATCCTTTCCTTTCCTTTTCTTTCTCTCTCTCTCTCTCTCTCTCTCTCTCTCTCTCTCTCTCTCTCTCTCTCTCTCTCCCTCTGTCTCTCTCTCCATCTCTATCACTCTGTCTCTCCACTCCCTCCCCCAATCCCTCCCTCTGTCTGTCTGTCTGTCTGTCTGTCTGTCTGTCTGTCTGTCTGTCTGTCTGTCTGTCTCTCCATCTCTATCTCTCTGTCTCTGTCTCTGTCTCTCTGTCTCTGTCCCCTCCCTCCCTCCCTCCCTCCCTCCCTCCCTCCCTCCCTCCCTCCCTCCCTCCCTCCCTCTGTCTGTCTGTCTGTCTGTCTGTCTGTCTGTCTGTCTCTCTCTCCATCTCTATCTCTCTGTAATCAAAATGGTAAAAAAAACTAAAACCTGTTAGGCAGTAAATCACGTTTAATCTCTGGCTTGAAGAAAAGATGAACATTAATCCACATCTGTCCATACAAATGTTTACCGCTCATATTTCCGACCTCATCCAGCCCTGCTGGCTAAGCCGTGTGTGTGCGTGTGCATGTGGTGTGTGTGTGAGCCTATGCACATGTGTGCTTGTGTGTGTTTTTGATCTGCGTGCTTGTGTGTTTCTATATTTGTGCATTTGGTGTGTGTAAATTATGTACAGTACCAGTCAAAAGTTTGGGCACACCTACTTATTCCAAGGTTTTCCTTTATTTTTTACTATTTTCTACATTGTAGAATAGTAGTGAAGACATCAAAACTATGAAATAACGATACACCATCACATCTGGTTTGCACTTAGTGGGACTATCATTGGTTTTTCAACTGGACAAGGACCCAACACACCTCCAGGCTGTGTAAGGGCTATTTGACCAAGAAGGAGAGTGATGGAGTGCTGCATCAGATGACCTGGCCTCCACAATCACCCGACCTCAACCCAATTGACATTGTTTGGGATGAGTTGGACCGCAGAGTGAAGTAAAAGCAGCCTATGTGGGAACTCCCTCAAGACTGTTGGAAAAGCATTCAAGATGAAGCTGGTTGAGAGAATGCAAAGAGTGTGCAAAGCTGTCATCAAGGCAAAGGGTGGCTATTTTGAAGAATCTCAAATATAAAATATATTTTTATTTGTTTAACACTTTTTTGGTTACTACATGATTCCATATGTGTTATTTCATAGTTTTGATGTCTTCACTATTATTGTACAACGTAGAAAATAGTACAAATTAAGAAAAACCCTTGAATGAGTAGGCGTGTCCAAACTTTTGCCTGGTACTGTATGAAACGTTCTCTTACTGTCAACTGCGTTTATTTTCAGCTAACTTAATTAACATGTGTAAATATTTGTATGAACATAACAAGATTCAACAACTAAACTGAACAAGTTCCACAGACATGTGACTAACAGAAATGGAATAATGTATCCCTGAACAACAAAAGGAGGGTCAAAATCACCAGCTGCATTAAGTACTGCAGTACATCTCCTCATTGACTGCACCATATTTGTCAGTTCTTGCTGTGAGATGGTACCCCATTTTCCACCAAGGCACCTGCAAGTTCCCGGACATTTCTGTGGGGAATGGCCCTAGCCCTCACCCTTCAATCCAACAGGTCCCAGATATGCTCAATGGGATTGAGATCCGTCTCTTCACTGGCCATGGCAGAGCATTGACATTCCTGTCTTGCAGGAAATCACACACAGAACGAGCAGTATGGCTGGTGGCATTGTCATGCTGGAGGATCATGTCAGGATGAGCCTGCAGGAAGGGTACCACATGAGGGAGGAGGATGTCTTCCCTGTAACGCACAGCATTGAGATTGCCTACAATGACAACAAGCTCAGTCCGATGATGCTGTGACACACCGCCCCAGACCATGACGGACCCTCCACCTCCAAATCGATCCCGCTTCCAGAGTACAGGCATCGGTGTAATGCTCATTTCTTCGACGATAAATGCGAATCCGACCATCCCCCCGGTGAGACAAAACCGTGACTCGTCAGTGAAGAGCACTTTTTGCCAGTCCTGTCTGGTCCAGCAACGATGGGTTTGTGCCCATAGGCAATGTTGTTTCCGGTGATGTCTGGTGAGGACATCCTGTCTCCCTGTAGTGCTGTCTTAGTAGTCTCACAGTACGGACATTGCAATTTATAGCCCTGGCCACATTGGTAGTCCTCATGCCTCCTTGCAGCATGCCTAAGGCACGTTCACACAGATGAGCAGGGACCCTGGGCATCTTTCTTTTGGTGTTTTACAGAGTCAGTAGAAAGGCCTCTTTAGTGTCCTAGGTTTCCATAACTGTGACCTTAATTGCCTACCGTAAGCTGTTAGTGTCTTAATGACCGTTGCACAGGTGCATGTTCATTCAGTGTTTATGGTTCATTGAACAAGCATGGGAAACAGTGTTTAAACCCATACAATGAAGATCTGTGAAGTTATTTGGATTTTTACAAATTATCTTTGAAAGACAGGGTCCTGAAAAAGGGGCGTTTCTTTTTTTGCTGAGTTGATGTATGTATCAGTGGAGGCTCCTCCTCAGAGGAGAGGGAGACCATCCTCCTCAGTGAATGTCATTTTTAGATAAAACTTACCTAAATATTTTCATGTTACCAAATAATTGAAAAAAAAACACACTGTTTTGCAATGGTCTACATTAGCCTCAACAGGACTCTGTAGGGTAGCACCATGGTGTAGCCGGAGGTCAGCTAGTTTCCGTCCTCCCTTGGGTACATTGAATTTAATATAGAATCTAGGAGGCTCATGGTTCTCACCCCTTTCATAGACTTACACAGTAATTATGACAACTTTCGGAGGACGTCCTCCAACCTATCAGAGCTCTTGCAGCATGAACTGACATGTTGTATCAGAGAATTAATCCAGTACTGAAAGCATAAGCTACAACTAGCTAGCACTCTAGTGCATAACATGTGTGAGTAGTTGACTCAAATCGAGAGAAAGACAATAATTAAACAGTTTTGCACAATTTAATTTCTTACAAAAATTAAGGAGAAGCAAGTGAGAAAGATAGTGAGAGAGAAAGAGAGAGATACTGTAGCTATATTTTGTTGTATATTTTAGCTAGCTAGTTTAGCCTACTCCCACAGCCGGCTCAAATAGAGAGGGATGCTATGTTAGCTAGCTGGCTAAGGCTATGCAACACTGGAACTCTTCCAAGTCAAGGTAAGCTTTTGGTTTTATATATTTATTTACACCGGGGCCTGCCGGTGTAACTGCTAAACTGCTATCTGTCTGTACACCGTACTGCATGATTGTAGTGGGTTTACTAACGTGTTGGTTATGGTAGCTATGTTGACAATTACATTAATATGGTGACAACAATGTAGGCTGTGTGTAGCAGTTAGTGGTTATGATATGAAGGTTTGGCTTGGAAAGATTTTTTGCCTGGTCACAGAAAGCTGATGTGTCCACAACTGAAGGAAAACGGTGTTTGCATGTAATCAGGGGTGCTAATTCTGTTAGAAAACTTTTCTTAAACGGAAGCAAACGGAACAAAACTGGTATAAACGTATCTGAATATGTCTAATCGAAACTCTCATTTGCAACTGTTGGACTTATGATTACACCCTTGATCAGCTAGATGCAGGTAATATTGTGCAAAGAGGTATTGAATGTGTAAATGTCTGTCATCTTGATTACTCACATTTCTCTCGACCTGTGCACCGACGTTGTAAACTTTCATTCATAGGCTAGATTGTAGCAACCTCATGATGGGTAGAGTGGAAATTCCTCCAGCCTGCATCAAGAGTCTCCTGTTTCTATAAGATCAGAGCAAGATGTGAAGGATGCTGATGTAGTTACCGTGGTTATTGAATGAACCCTCCGCCATTCTAGATCTAAAGTTAAAGTCTGGGGCAAAGAGTGGAAAACATTTGAATAATATTTGGGACTCAGACACGGTGTAGTCTGGAGGACAGACAGGCTGAGAACTCTCACACACTTAAACTAATGAACATTTTAGATGCAGTCTCAGAGTGGGAGTTACAGTCCCTTAGCCACACGGTAGACATCGATCGGCCTGTATGTGTGTATGTGTGTGGGTGTTTGCATGCGTATGTATGTATGTGTGTGTGTGTGTGTGTGTGTGTGTGTGTGTGTGTGTGTGTGTGTGTGTGTGTGTGTGTGTGTGTGTACATGCACGGCTTGACGTCTTTACTTAGTTCCCCTTAGTGATATGAACCTTTTGGCCAAATTAATAATTAAAACTCAGTGGTGTTGCTTTCTTTCTAAATCTGTCCCAATCCAGAACCATCTCTTCTTCTACATCTCTCTATCTCTCTCTCAACACACCTACATAATGTCTGTCTCTCTATCCCTCTCTCCACACACCCCCACCCTCACACAAACCTACACACAGAGTGGTCAGCCACCTGGCTCCTATGGACAGGTTTTTTTATTTTTAAATTTAACAAGACAAGTCAGATTAAGAACAAATTCTTATTTTCAATGACGGCCTAGGAACAGTGGGTTAACTGCCTTGTTCAGGGGCAGAACAACAGATGTTTTACCTTGTCAGCTCAGGGATTCAATCTTGCAACCTTTCAGTTACTAGTCCAACACTCCAACCACTAGGCTACCTGCCACCCCTGAACAGCAAGGATATGGTCAGTATGTGCAGCCAGGGGTGTCTGTGAGTAGTGGGCCGTCTCAGATGTTGCCAATCATAAACACATGTAAGTGTGTGTGTGTGTCTGCACTTACTGTATGTCCCCTCTGTCTCCTTCTCTTCTCATCTCCCTGATCCCTTCTCTCACCCTCTCCCCTTCTCATACACACCCTGCAGTGCCCTCAAACTGTCCTAAATAACTGAATCTGTAAGGCGACCTCGCTTAGCGGACGACTGACTGAGAGTGCAGCCCGACTAGGGACGCTGCTGCCTGACTGCTGTGTGCTGTAAGGGGATTGCTGTAATTACTGGGATCTGTGCACCGTATGTATCTTTTCAGCCGACCAGTGATCCTGCCATAAAAAGCCTAACATTTGGCTCTTAACTAATGCACACCATTAGATTGATTATGTTGGATTTGTGTCTCTCTATCTCTCTCTCTCTCTGTATGTACTGTGTGTGTGCTTGTTTGTGTGTGTGTGTGTGTGTGTGTGTGTGTGTGTGTGTGTGTGTGTGTGTGTGTGTGTGTGTGTGTGTGTGTGTGTGTGTGTGTGTGTGTGTGTGTGTGTGTGTGTGTGTGTGTGTGTGCGCGTGCTTGTGTGTGTCCCATGTCCTCCCCTCCTCATCCTGGCATGCTGGTGTGTGATGCCTCTTAAATAATGGCTGTGTGCTGAGTGTAATCCTGATTAAATGGAGGTTAATGTCTGTTAGACTGTTTCACTGGAGCATCTCCATCACTGACCTTCTATGGCAACAGAGCTTACATAAATGAACCTGCCCATGAGACATGGAGTGACACAGAGACACAGGAGGGGTGGGAGGGTGGATGATGTTGGGTAGTGTATGTCCATCCTGAATGGCCGATGTGAGTATATGATGTGAGTATATGATGTGAATATATGATGTGAGTATCAGGTGTTAAAGTAACGAATTACAACTTCTCACATTCCTGTAATTGAGTAGCTTTTCTGTGTACTTGTACTTTTTTGAGTACTTTTAAAGGCTGTACTTTTACTTAAGTACATTTTGAATGAAATAAAGTACTTCAGTACATTTTCAAAACCATCCGTTTCAGAGTACAATCTAGAAAAGGGATACACATCATCATGGCAAGCACATAAAGTTTGCGCCTGTTGTAGCAGGTAGAACAGTTCAATTGTTTGTCAATGACAAGTAACGTGACCAGATGGACCAATACAATTCAATTTCACCCATCGCGCCAGAAAGGTCCTATCACAACTGTGTATGCAAACCAAATGATGATCGGTAGCAGGATTTACATACAACTAAAAAAAGGTAGCTAACGTAAACTCACTCACTTTTGTACATTTCCTTGGTCCGTACAATTGACCTTATTTTAGCGTCCCAAAAACGTAATACTTCCAGATCAACTGTAACGTCAATACCATTGTAAAGCACAATTTCTCTCCTTTCCAACAAAATCAATTACATGACCCCCAAGTGGCCCGTTTCTGCATAATTCAAGAAGACAATGTGCTCCGTCGGGTCTTTTTAAAAATGGCGGGTAGGGAAGCTAAATTAATGTGTGATAGTGAGAAGGAGAGATGTTGTGTGGGAAAATTGCTTTTTTCACTCGATCTGTCCAACTTCATCTTATCGCCTCTAAAATGTAAATAAAGAGTTTATATAATGTGTCATTACATACCTATTTGAAGATGAAATCAATAAACAATAATCAAGTTTGGTAAAACTATAGTTATTATAACTGGGGAAAGAAAGAACAATATTCCCCAACATCTGTATGTATTTGGACAGTGACATTATTCAAAATATGCTGTAATTTCAAAAATGTATGAATAAAAAACCTTCTTATAGCTGACAGTCTGCACTTTAACCCCCTTGTCATTGTATCTTTTAAAATCCAATGTGCTGGACTACAGAGCCAAAACAAAAATGTTTTCATTGCCCAAATACTTACAGATTGCACTTTATGTGCTGGTTTAAGTTTATTTGTATAAAACCAAACTGGTCAGGCTATATACATTTTGCCCAGACTGATGCAATCATTTTGTCCACAGAGGAAACATCCATTAGAGATGACAAACTACAATATGCTCACCTTTGCAACCACAAACAAATTAATCAAGGAACTATCAAACACCTCTTCAACTTGTCTGAAATGATGGCAGTGGGAGGAGCCAGGTGCGTCTCACAGGCAAATGTTGACAAGCTTGTCATTAATCTGATCTGTGATGGCCGACAGCCATTCTCTGGTCGAACAACCAACTTTTAAAGAGTTGGTAACCACCCTGCATCCTCAATGCAAAGTCATCTCCAGACCTACTGTTCGTTCAAGAATACATGAAGCTGCCAATCACATGAAGAAGACAGTTATGGCACATCTTGGCAGGGTAAATTATGTTGCCACCACCACTGATTGTTGGACAGCTCATCAAAGGAGTTACATAGGGGTCACATGTCACTGGATAGTTGAAGAATCTCTGGTGAGACGTTCTGTTGCACCCGCTTGCAAGAGATTGAGAGGTTCCCACACATTTGATGTGCTTGCAGGTGCCCTCGATGACATCCATTGTGCATACAGGGTCAGGGGGAAAGTGGTAAGATCCACAACAGACAGTGGATCAAACTTCATCAAAGTATTCAGTGTTTTTGGTGAGCAGAGCCAGGCAGTCGAGTCAGCAGACCGAGACTCAGATGCTGAAGAGCCAGCAGAGCAGGTTGAATACCAAGACACCTATTCCATCCTGGGAAATGACAGTGGCCTAGAATATCAACTCCCTCAGCATCAACGGTGTGCATGTCACCTGCTGAACCTCATTGCAACAACATATTCTGCTTTGCTAGGAACAAATAGAGATGGCTACAAAAGGTTGTGCAGGTGGTCTTTTGCCATATGTCATGTGGAATAAAACGGGGCGGTCAACCTTAGCTGCTGAAGTTGTAGACTGCAGTTGATCCGTCCAAATCAAACACGTTGGAACTGAACTTACCTGGCTGTGGAGAGGATCACACGTATCATACAAGAGAAGGGGGAGGATGCCATTAGAAATGTGTGTGAAGAATTCAAAGTGAAAATGTGAATAACAATTCTGTGAATCAATGTAATGTTTTCCTATTACAGTAATATGTATTGTCCATGAAATGTTAGAATTCTAAGAGGTATTACATTTACCTGACCTTGTCTTTCAGGCTGAGCCCAGCAGAAATGTCCTTCTTGAATGAGTACTGCAAAGTGATGAAGCCTTTGGTTTCTACAGTCTGAGACCAACCCTGGCTACTGCCAGTGATCTTACTAAAAACAAAACTTCAAAGGCTGGAAGCATCTTGCCAAATGTGCCTACAACTATCAGAGCCATTCAGAACAGTCTCCAAAAGCACTTTGGAGAAATGATGGAGGAGCCACAGCCTATTGCTGCTGCAATCCTTCTGCCAAAGTTTAAGACGTCTTGGACTGACAAAATGATTTCTTTACTCCAAAAGGTTTGAACCTCGTTGTCCATATGATGATATATTTTAGTCTTTGAGTCTTGTCTTTAATTGTTTCATTTAAATATGTTTACCTTTATTTATTTAACCAGGCAAGTCAGTTAAGAACAAATCCTTATTTTCAATGACGGCCTAGGAACAGTGGGTTAACTGCCTGTTCAGGGGCAGAACGACAGATTTGTACCTTGTCAGCTCGGGGGTTTGAACTTGCAACCTTCCGGTTACTAGTCCAACGCTCTAACCACTAGGCTACCCTATATATATATATATATATATTTTTTTTTTTCATGATTTAATTTGCATTACAGGTGCTGAACAATAACCTTTGCATATAACTATGTTTGGGTACAGCCAGACATGGACACAACTCAACATTAAAGAATTGGTTAAGTCTGAATGTATTTAAACAACTCAAATCAATCTCAGTATCTGAGAATAACAAGTGTGGAAGTCTGTGTTAGAGCTATTGCAATGCCAATACTATGATTGTGTTGCCAACCACATACCACAGAGTTTGCTGAAACGTGTGAATGTTGTGTTGTTTCCAATGTACAGGTTTGGCGTACCTGAAGAATCATCTTGACACAATCACACTGGATGAGACTGAGCATCTAAGGCAACATTCATCTGATGGAGAGGATTTATTTTCATCACTGACAACCAATCGGTCAGAAGGTACAGGAGAGCCGGATGGGTACCTTGCTAGTCCATCGGACAAAATAGATTTACTTCATTTGTTTCCGTACATAAAGAAATTGTCCCTCAAACTCAACACAGGCCTGCATCTGCTGCCTGTGAGCGTCTTTTTAGCTGTGCTGGACTCTTCACTGCAAAGCCAGCCAGGATAGACTCAATTAACTTAGAAAATCAACTCCTACTGAAACTGTGGCAAATTCAGCGAGAAGTGAAGTGAGTTAAGTGTTCGATGGGTCGTTTCATAAAAGATATGCCTTTTGAACATTCCTTTGAACATTTGTAGATGTGAAGTGTGTGTGTGTGTGTGTGTGTGTGTGTGTGTGTGTGTGTGTGTGTGTGTGTGTGTGTGTGTGTGTGTGTGTGTGTGTGTGTGTGTGTGAGTGAGTGAGTTGATGGGTCGTTTCATAAAAGATATGCCTTTTCAACATTCCTTTGAACATTTGTAGATGTGAAGTTGAAGATTTAATATTAAAATCAGCTGTGCTGGATCTTGTTGGTTATTTTCTGGTGTTTTATGGAGCATTTAGCCTGTCAAGCGTTACATGTAAACAATATTACATATACAGTAGTATATAGAAAAGTATTTTTTTAAAATATGAATTTGTTTGTGAAGCTGCATTCAATTGCTACATCCTTTTCACATGAACTTCCATTATTGTAAAAGGAGAATAAAAATAACCATCAAAATTGAAATAGCTAATAATTTTAGAAGTAACTTTTACTCTGAGTTCTTTTTAAATGTGCTACCAGTACTTTTACTTCTACTTGATTACAATTTCATTATTAATTGTACTTCTACTTGAGTAGGATTTTACAGTACTCTTTCCACCCCTAGTGAGTATATGATGGGAGTATATGATGTCTATAGATGTGAATGAGTGCACATGTGTGTACATATTCAATGTATCAATATTTTTGAACAATAAGTCAGTTTGTTCATGCTCAAAATCCTTTTATTGAGCATCAATTTAAACTTCTGAAAGCCACTTGAAGCAAAAATGTGCAAATAATGAAATAAAAGGAGAAATATCACTTTCCTCTTGGATGTGGCAGAGGAACAAACAGATTGACCATACTCTCAATTCCAAAATCCTCCCCCGTCTAGCCAACACATTCGTCACGTCCATCTTGGCTGTGTCTGTGTGTGTGTGTGTGTGTGTGTGTGTGTGTGTGTGTGTGTGTGTGTGTGTGTGTGTGTGTGTGTGGGGTGTTGCAGGATGGAGGCTGTGCCAGGCTATTCGGCCCATACACAAACCGACCCATGGCCAACCTACGTTAAGACGTGTGTCTGTGTTACCCCAACCTACACACAGCTCATCTGGTAAGACATCCCACCAGTTAGAATTTGGACACCTGTCCTTCTGTCTGTCATTTCCCTGCATGCATTTCACTCTCTGCTTTTTCTCTTTTTCACACAACCCATCTTTCCACCACCCTCCTTCCCCCCCTCTCATTCCTCATTAAGTTTAATGTCTCTGACCCAGGGAGTCAGGATATACACAGATATATTACTGTAATTATCTAATTTTACTGTGCCTTTAAACGTCCCATAGAAGCAGAGTTATGGTATTAATACTATAAAGAGGGTTGGGGCAGAGGAGTGATGACTTAATACTGGCGTGTGTGAGAGGACCATTGATGAAACACTGCAACTTAATATCTGCAGTGAAGCTTTTCCTTGTCGTAGCGTATTATGAACTTGACAGTCATTGTAGAATAAAGTCAAATATTTAAGTTGGTTGTGGGCCTTTGCAAAAATGCAGGAAGTCACTAATGATATTTTGTCTATACTATGAAGATAGAGTAATGCAATTATACTTGCTTGCTGTTCGATTCATTCCGTTTTCCCAACTGAAAAGCAGACATGGTTGAACGAGAGAACTCTTCCACAGTGTCAACGAGTTAGTAATTCTGCATGCCAATGGTAACCATGGAGGGAGTATGTAATGTGAACAACTCAGTTTGTACCAGCAGAAATGTGAATAACCATATTTAGTTTCTCCACGTTGTGCAGAAACCAGGCTGCTGAATGTGTTATTTACTGAAGGACTGAATCACATTTGGGATCAGTTCAAATTCATAACTGTGCCAATCCACTTTTTCTTTTTCTCTCTCTCGCTCTCTCTCTCCATCCATTTATCTGTATCACTCCATCTATCTGTATTTCTCCCTCCATCTATCTGTATCTCTCCCTCCATCTATCTGTATCTCTCCCTACATCTATCTGTATCTCTCCCTCCATCTATCTGTATCTCACCCTCCATCTATCTGTATCTCTCCCTCCATCCATCTGTATCTCTCCCTACATCTTTCTGTATCTCTCCCTCCATCTCTGTATCTCTCCCTCCATCTATCTGTATCTCACCCTCCATCTATCTGTATCTATCCCTCCATCTATCTGTATCTCTCCCTACATCTATCTGTATCTCTCCCTCCATCTCTGTATCTCTCCCTCCATCTATCTGTATCTCTCCCTCCATCTATCTGTATCTCTCCCTCCATCTATCTGTATCTCTCCCTCCATCTATCTGTATCTCTCCCTCCATCTATCTGTATCTCTCCCTCCATCTATCTGTATCTCTCCCTCCATCTATCTGTATCCCTCCATCTGTATCTCCTCCATCTATCTGTATCTCCCTCCATCCTCTCCATCTATCTGTATCTCACCCTCCATCTATCTGTATCTATCCCTCCATCTATCTGTATCTCTCCCTACATCTATCTGTATCTCTCCCTCCATCTCTGTATCTCTCCCTCCATCTATCTGTATCTCTCCCTCCATCTATCTGTATCTCTCCCTCCATCTATCTGTATCTCTCCCTACATCTATCTGTATCTCTCCCTCCATCTCTGTATCTCTCCCTCCATCTATCTGTATCTCTCCATTATCTCTCTCCCTCCATCTATCTGTATCTCACCGTCCATCTCTCTCCCCCATCTATCTGTATCTCTCCCTCCATCTATCTGTATCTCTCCATCCATCTATCTGTATCTCTCCATTATCTCTCTCCCTCCAACTATCTGTATCTCTCCCTCCATCTATCTGTATCTCTCCCTCCATCTATCTGTATCTCTCCATCCATCTCGGCTCCTCCATCTATCTGTATCTCTCCCTCCATCTATCTGTATCTCTCCATCCATCTATCTGTATCTCTCCATTATCTCTCTCCCTCCAACTATCTGTATCTCTCCCTCCATCTATCTGTATCTCTCCCTCCATCTATCTGTATCTCTCCCTCCATCTTTCTGTATCTCTCCCTCCATCTCTCTCCCTCCATCTTTCTGTATCTCTCCCTCCATCTTTCTGTATCTCTCCCTCCATCTATCTGTATCTCTCCATCCATCTATCTGTATCTCTCCCTCCATCTATCTGTATCTCTCCCTCCATCTATCTGTATCTCCCCCAATCGTTCTCCCTCCATCCATCTCCATCTGTATCTCTCCATCTATCTGTATCTCTCCCTCCATCTATCTGTATCTCTCCCTCCTCCATCTATCCATCTATCTGTATCTCTCCCTCCATCTATCTCTCCCTCCATCTATCTGTATCTCTCTGTATCTCCTCCATCTATCTGTATCTCTCCCTCCCTTAACTCCATCTATCTGTATCTCTCCCTCCATCTATCTGTATCTCCCTCCCATCCATCTATCTTTCCATCTATCTCTCCCTCCATCTATCTGTATCTCTCCCTCCATCTATCTGTATCTCTCCTCCATCTATCTGTATCTCTCCCTCATCTATCTGTATCCCTCCATCTCTGTATCTCTCCCTCCCTCCATCTATCTGTATCTCTCCCTCCATCTATCTGTATCTCTCCCTCCATCTATCTGTATCTCTCCCTCCATCTATCTGTATCTCTCCCTCCATCTTTCTCTCCTCCATCTATCCCTCCATCATCATCTATCTATCTCTCCCTCCATCTATCTGTATCTCTCCCTCCTCCATCTATCTGTATCTCCCTCCATCTATCTCCCTCCATCTCTCCCTCCATCTATCTGTATCTCTCCCTCCATCTATCTGTCCATCTCTCCCTCCATCATCTTTCTGTATCTCTCCCTCCATCTCTCTGTCTCTCCCCCATCTCTCTCCCTCCATCATCTATCTCTGTATCTCTCCATCTATCTGTATCTCTCCTCCATCTATCTGTATCTCTCCCTCCATCTTTCTGTATCTCTCCCTCCATCTATCTGTATCTCTCCCTCCATCTCTCTTCCATCTATCTGTATCTTTCTGTATCTCTCCCTCCATCCATCTCTCCCTCATCTATCTATCTGTATCTCTCCCTCCATCTATCTGTATCTCTCCTCCATCTATCTGTATCTCTCCCTTCCATCTATCTGTATCTCTCATCTCTCATCTATCTCTCTCCCTCCATCTTTCTGTATCTCTCCTCCATCTATCTCTCTCCTCCATCTATCTGTATCTCTCCCTCCATCTGTATCTCTCCCTCCATCTATCGTATCTCTCTCATCATCTATCTGTATCTCTATCCCTCCATCTATCTGTATCTCTCCCTCCATCTCCATCTGTATCTCTCCCTCCATCTATCTGTATCTCTCCCTCCATCTATCTGTATCTCCTCCCTCCATCTCTCCTCTCCATCTATCTGTATCTCTCTCCTCCATCTATCTGTATCTCTCCCTCCATCTATCCATCTGTATCTCTCCCTCCATCTATCTGTATCTCTCCCTATCATCTTCCATCTCTCTCCCTCCATCTATCTGTATCTCTCTGCATCTCTCCCTCATCATCTATCTGCATCTCTATCTCTCCCTCCATCTTTCTGTATCTCTCCCTCCATCTATCTCTCTCCCTCCATCTATCTATTCTGTCCATCTCTCCCTCCATCTATCTGTATCTCTCCCTCCATCTATCTGTATCTCTCCCTCCATCTATCTCTCCTCCATCTATCTGTATCTCTCCCTCATCTCCCTCCATCTATCTCCCTCCATCTCATCTCCCTCCATCTTTCTGTATCTCTCCTCCATCTATCTGTATCTCTCCCTCCATCTCTTCTCCATCTATCTGTATCTCCATCCCTCTATCTCTCTCCCTCCATCTTTCTGTATCTCTCTCCTCCATCTATCTGTATCTCTCCCTCCATCTTATCTCCCTCCATCTCTCTCCTCCATCTCTCTCCCTCCATCTGTATCTCTCTTCTGTATCTCTCCCTCTCTCATCTCTCCTCCTCTCCCTCCATTATCTCTATCTCTCCCTCCATCTATCTGTATCTCTCCATCTATCTGTATCTCTCCCTCCATCTTCTATCTGTATCTCTCCCTCCATCTATCTGTATCTCTCCCTCCATCTCTCCTCCATCTCTCTCCATCTATCTGTATCTCTCCTCCTCTATCTCTCTCCCTCCATCTATCTGTATCTCTCCCTATCTATCTCTCCTCCATCTTATCTGTATCTCTCCCTCCATCTATCTCTCCATATCTCCTCTCCATCTATCTGTATCTCTCCCTCCATCTATCTGTATCTCTCCCTCCATCTATCTGTATCTCTCCCTCCATCTATCTGTCCATCTCTCCCTCCATCTCCCTCCATCTTCCATCTTTCTGTATCTCTCCTTCCATCTATCTCTCTCCCTCCATCTATCTGTATCTACCTCCATCTATCTGTATCTCTCCCTCCATATCTGTATCTCTCCTCCATCTATCTGTATCTCTCCCTCCATCTATCTCCATCTATCTCTCCCTCCATCGAACTCCTTCATCTTTCTGCATCTCTCCCTCCATCTCTCCCTCCATCTATCTGTCATCTCTCCCTCCATCTTTCTGTCCATCTATCTCTCCCTCCATCTATCTGTATCTCTCCCTCCATCTATCTGTATCTCTCCCCTCCATCTATCTCTCTCCCTCCATCTATCTGTATCTCTCCCTCCATCCATCCATCTATCTGTATCTCTCCCTCCATCTCTCTCCCTCCATCTTTCTGTATCTCTCCCTCCATCTATCTGTATCTCTCTCTCCATCTCTCTCCCTCCATCTTTCTGCATCTCTCCCTCCATCTATCTGTATCTCTCCCTCCATCTCTCTCTCTCCTCCATCTCTCTCCCTCCATCTTTCTATACCTCTCCCTCTTCTCTCTCCCTCCATCTCTGCATCTCTCCCTCCATCTATCTGTATCTCTCTCTCCATCCCTCCATCTTTCTGCATCTCTCCATCTCTCTCCCTCCATCTATCTGTATCTCTCTCCTCCATCCATCTATCTCTCTCCCTCTGTATCTCTCCCTCCATCTATCTGTATCTCTCCCTCCATCTTTCTGTATCATCTATCTGTATCCTCCTCCATCTATCTGTATCTCTCCCTCCATCTCTTTCTGAATCTCTCCCTCCATCTATCTGTATCTGTATATCTCTTCCATCTATCTGTATCTCTCCCTCCATCTCTGTATCTCTCCCTCCATCTATCTGTATCTCTCCCTCCATCTATCTGTATCTCTCCCCCATCTATCATCTCCATTCTGTATCTCTCCCTCCATCTATCTGTATCATCCCTCCATCTCTCTCCTCCATCTATCTGTATCTCCCCCATCCATCTCTCCCTCCATCTATCTGTATCTCTCCTCCATCTATCTGTATCTCTCCATTATCTCTCCCTCCATCTATCTGTATCTCTCCCTCCATCTATCTGTATCTCTCCCTCCATCTATCTGTATCTCCATCTCGCCCCCTCCCTCTCTCCCTCCATCTATCTGTCCATCTCTCTCCCTCCATCTATCTGTATCTCTCCCTCCATCATCTGTATCTCTCCCCTCCATTCCTCTATCTCTCCCTCCATCTATATGTATCTCTCCCTCCATCCATATCTCTCCCTCCATCTCTCCCTCCATCTATCTGTATCTCTCCCTCCATCATCTATCTCCCTCCATCTCTCCCTCCATCTCTCTCCCTCCATCTTTCTCTCTCCCTCCATCTTTCTGCATCTCTCCATCTATCCTCCATCTATCTGTATCTCTCCCTCCATCTATCTCTCTCTCCCTCCATCTATCTGTATAGCTCCCCCTCGTTCTCCCTCCATCTTAATGCATCTCTTCTTCCATCTTTCTGTATCTCTCCTTCCATCTATCTGTATCTCTCCCTCCATCTATCTGTATCTCTACCTCCCCTATCACTCCCTTCATCTTTCTGCATCTCTCCCTCCATCTCTCTCCCTCCATCTATCTGTATCTCTCCCTCCATCTTTTTGTATCTCTCCCTCATCTCTCTCCCTCAATCTTTCTGTATCTCTCCCTCCATCTATCTGTATCTCTCCCTCCATCTCTCTCCCTCAATCTTTCTGTATCTCTCCCTCCATCTATCTCCCTCCATCTTTCTGTATCTCTCCCTCCATCTATCTGTATCTCTCCCTCCATCTTTCTGCATCTCTCTCTCCATCTCTCTCCCTCCATCTTTCTGCATCTCTCCCTCCATCTATCTGTATCTCTCCCTCCATCTTTCTGTATCTCTCCCTCCATCTCTCTCCCTCCATCTTTCTATACCTCTCCCTCTTCTCTCTCCCTCCATCTATCTGTATCTCTCCCTCCATCTTTCTGTATCTCTCCCTCCCTCCATCTCTCTCCCTCCATCTATCTGTATCTCTCCCTCATCTCTCTCCCTCCATCTTTCTGCATCTCTCCCTCCATCTATCTGTATCTCTCTCTCCATCTCTCTCCCTCCATCTTTCTGCATCTCTCCCTCCATCTATCTGTATCTCTCCCTCCATCTATCTGTATCTCTCTCTCCATCTCTCTCCCTCCATCTTTCTGCATCTCTCCCTCCATCTATCTGTATCTCTCCCTCCATCTATCTGTATCTCTCCCTCCGTCTCTCTCCATCCATCTATCTGTATCTCTCCATTATCTCTCTCCCTCCAACTATCTGTATCTCTCCCTCCATCTATCTGTATCTCTCCCTCCATCTATCTGTATCTCTCCGTCCATCTCGCCCCCTCCATCTATCTGTATCTCTCCCTCCATCTATCTGTATCTCTCCATCCATCTATCTGTATCTCTCCATTATCTCTCTCCCTCCAACTATCTGTATCTCTCCCTCCATCTATCTGTATTTCTCCCTCCATCGCTCTCCCTCAATCTTTCTGTATCTCCCCTCCCTCTCTCTCCCTCCATCTATATGTATCTCTCCCTCCATCCATATCTCTCCCTCCATCTATCTGTATCTCTCCCTCCATCTATCTGTATCTCTCCCTCCATCTTTCTGTATCTCTCCCTCCATCTCTCTCCCTCCATCTTTCTGTATCTCTCCCTCCATCTATCTGTATCTCTCCCTCCATCTATCTGTATCTCTCCCCCCATCTATCTGTATCTCTCCCTCCATCTATCTGTATCTCTCCCTCCATCTATCTGTATAGCTCCCCCAATCGTTCTCCCTCCATCTTAATGCATCTCTTCTTCCATCTTTCTGTATCTCTCCTTCCATCTATCTGTATCTCTCCCTCCATCTATCTGTATCTCTACCTCCATCTATCTGTATCTCTCCCTCCATCGAACTCCCTTCATCTTTCTGCATCTCTCCCTCCATCTCTCTCCCTCCATCTATCTGTATCTCTCCCTCCATCTTTTTGTATCTCTCCCTCATCTCTCTCCCTCAATCTTTCTGTATCTCTCCCTCCATCTATCTGTATCTCTCCCTCCATCTATCTGTATAGCTCCCCCAATCGTTCTCCCTCCATCTTAATGCATCTCTTCTTCCATCTTTCTGTATCTCTCCTTCCATCTATCTGTATCTCTCCCTCCATCTATCTGTATCTCTACCTCCATCTATCTGTATCTCTCCCTCCATCGAACTCCCTTCATCTTTCTGCATCTCTCCCTCCATCTCTCTCCCTCCATCTATCTGTATCTCTCCCTCCATCTTTTTGTATCTCTCCCTCATCTCTCTCCCTCAATCTTTCTGTATCTCTCCCTCCATCTATCTGTATCTCTCCCTCCATCTCTCTCCCTCAATCTTTCTGTATCTCTCCCTCCATCTATCTCCCTCCATCTATCTGTACCTCTCCCTCCATCTCTCTCCCTCCATCTTTCTGTATCTCTCCCTCCATCTATCTGTATCTCTCCCTCCATCTTTCTGCATCTCTCTCTCCATCTCTCTCCCTCCATCTTTCTGCATCTCTCCCTCCATCTATCTGTATCTCTCCCTCCATCTTTCTGTATCTCTCCCTCCATCTCTCTCCCTCCATCTTTCTATACCTGTCCCTCTTCTCTCTCCCTCCATCTATCTGTATCTCTCCCTCCATCTTTCTGTATCTCTCCCTCCCTCCATCTCTCTCCCTCCATCTATCTGTATCTCTCCCTCATCTCTCTCCCTCCATCTTTCTGCATCTCTCCCTCCATCTATCTGTATCTCTCTCTCCATCTCTCTCCCTCCATCTTTCTGCATCTCTCCCTCCATCTATCTGTATCTCTCCCTCCATCTATCTGTATCTCTCTCTCCATCTCTCTCCCTCCATCTTTCTGCATCTCTCCCTCCATCTATCTGTATCTCTCCCTCCATCTATCTGTATCTCTCCCTCCGTCTCTCTCCATCCATCTATCTGTATCTCTCCATTATCTCTCTCCCTCCAACTATCTGTATCTCTCCCTCCATCTATCTGTATCTCTCCCTCCATCTATCTGTATCTCTCCGTCCATCTCGCCCCCTCCATCTATCTGTATCTCTCCCTCCATCTATCTGTATCTCTCCATCCATCTATCTGTATCTCTCCATTATCTCTCTCCCTCCAACTATCTGTATCTCCCTCCATCTATCTGTATTTCTCCCTCCATCGCTCTCCCTCAATCTTTCTGTATCTCCCCTCCCTCTCTCTCCCTCCATCTATATGTATCTCTCCCTCCATCCATATCTCTCCCTCCATCTATCTGTATCTCTCCCTCCATCTATCTGTATCTCTCCCTCCATCTTTCTGTATCTCTCCCTCCATCTCTCTCCCTCCATCTTTCTGTATCTCTCCCTCCATCTTTCTGTATCTCTCCCTCCATCTATCTGTATCTCTCCCTCCATCTATCTGTATCTCTCCCTCCATCTATCTGTATCTCTCCCTCCATCTATCTGTATCTCTCCCTCCATCTATCTGTATAGCTCCCCCAATCGTTCTCCCTCCATCTTAATGCATCTCTTCTTCCATCTTTCTGTATCTCTCCTTCCATCTATCTGTATCTCTCCCTCCATCTATCTGTATCTCTACCTCCATCTATCTGTATCTCTCCCTCCATCGAACTCCCTTCATCTTTCTGCATCTCTCCCTCCATCTCTCTCCCTCCATCTATCTGTATCTCTCCCTCCATCTTTTTGTATCTCTCCCTCATCTCTCTCCCTCAATCTTTCTGTATCTCTCCCTCCATCTATCTGTATCTCTCCCTCCATCTCTCTCCATCAATCTTTCTTTATCTCTCCCTCCATCTATCTGTACCTCTCCCTCCATCTCTCTCCCTCCATCTTTCTGTATCTCTCCCTCCATCTATCTGTATCTCTCCCTCCATCTTTCTGCATCTCTCTCTCCATCTCTCTCCCTCCATCTTTCTGCATCTCTCCCTCCATCTATCTGTATCTCTCCCTCCATCTTTCTGTATCTCTCCCTCCATCTCTCTCCCTCCATCTTTCTATACCTCTCCCTCTTCTCTCTCCCTCCATCTATCTGTATCTCTCCCTCCATCTTTCTGTATCTCTCCCTCCCTCCATCTCTCTCCCTCCATCTATCTGTATCTCTCCCTCATCTCTCTCCCTCCATCTTTCTGCATCTCTCCCTCCATCTATCTGTATCTCTCTCTCCATCTCTCTCCCTCCATCTTTCTGCATCTCTCCCTCCATCTATCTGTATCTCTCTCTCCATCTCTCTCCCTCCATCTTTCTGCATCTCTCCCTCCATCTATCTGTATCTCTCCCTCCATCTCTCTCCCTACATTTATCTGTATCTCTCCCTCCATCTTTCTATATCTCTCCCTCATCTCTCTCCCTCCATCTTTCTGTATCTCTCCCTCCATCTCTCTGTCTCTCCCCCATCTCTCTCCCTCTATATTTCGGTATCTCTCCCTCCATCTATCTGTATCTCTCCCTCCATCTATCTGTATCTCTCCCTCCATCTTTCTGTATCTCTCCCTCCATCTATCTGTATCTCTCCCTCCATCTATCTGTATCTCTCCCTCCATCTTTCTGTATCTCTCCCTCCATCTTTCGATCTCTCTCCTTCCGTATATCTGTATCTCTCCCTCCGTCTCTCTCCCTCCATCTCTCTGTTTCTCTCCTTCCATCTATCTGTATCTCTCCCTCCATCTCTCTCCCTCCATCTTTCTGCATCTCTCCCTCCATCTATCTGTATCTCTACCTCCATCTATCTGTATCTCTACCTACATGTATCTGTATCTCTCCCTCCATCTCTCCCTCCATCTATCTGTATCTCCCCCTCCATCTATCTGTATCTCTCCCTCCATCTATCTGTATCTCTCCTCCATCCCTCCCAATAGATGGAGATGTGAAATATTTAAACACACTTTGTTGTTTGGGGACAATACACTCCAGCAGATGGGCAGGCCCCGCACAGACCCAATGTATGCAAATCTCCATCCAAAGCAGCCCAGGATGTTTTCAATATAACACGAGCGCCTCAGGCCCTGTTTTAATCCCTCTTTACCCACAGCCAGCAACGCCTTTCATCCAGTCAAACGCCTTAAGCGCTATGTCAACTTGGACATCTGGCCCCACGACTGAACCCCAAAAAGTGTTCTGGTCTGTGACTGTGTGTGTTGGTGTATGTGTGGGTGGGTGGGGGGTGTGGGGGGGTGGGGGGGGGCTACATTACAAAATGTTTATATTTCGGAGGATGACATCACACTATCTATCCTCTCTCTATATTTTGTCTCTTTCAATGTGTGTTGTGATTCCTGAAGTTCTTATTCCCACCCTCCAAGAACATATAGCAAACACACACACACACACACACACACACACACACACACACACAGTCTACAGCCTACTCTGCCTGTTCAGACGCTTGATTTCCTTCGTTGTGACATCTGGAGGGTGCTACTGCCCAGCCAGACACCTGGATACTCATGCCACCTCAACACACGTGTGTATATGTGAGCTAGGTGTGAGGGAATGTGCCATCTCTCCTGACTGAGGCTATAGATCATCAGGTTTTCCAGGACCACAGGTTCAGTTGCTCTTGGCGACATTGCATGTTCTCATTGGCAGTGGTTCCCAAACTTGTTATAGTCCCGTACCACTTCATACATTCAACCTCCAGCTGCATACCCCCTCTAGCACCAGGGTCAGCGCATTCTCAAATGTTGTTTTTTGCCATCATTGTAAGTCTGCCACACACACACTATACGACTGGCTCGTGGGAAGTGACAAGAGGACCAGGGCACAAATAATATAATAATTATCAATAATTTTGCTCTTTATTTAGCCATCTTACATATACAACTTTATTTGTTCATTAAAAATTGTGAATAACTCACCACAGGTTAATGAGAGTGAGGGTGTGCTTGAAAGGATGCACATCACTCTGCAATGTTGGGTTGCATTGGAGAGAGTCTCAGTCTTAAATCATTTTCCACACACAGTCTGTGCCTGTATTTAGTTTTCATGCTAGTGAGGGCCGATAATCCACTCTCACATAGGTACATGTTTGCAAAGGGCATCAGTGTCTTAACATCGTGATTTGCCAAGGCAGGATACTCTGAGCGCAGTCTAATCCAGAAATGATGCAGTGGCTTTTGATTAAATTAAATTTTCACAGAACCGCTTATTGCAATTTCGAAGAGACTCTCGTTCAGATATCGGTAAGTGGACTGGAGGCAGGGCCAGTTGTTTCTGTCATCCGTTTCGGGAAAGTACCTGCATAATTGCGCACCCAACTCACTCAGATGCTTTGCCATATCACATTTGACATTGTCTGTGGCTTGAGTTCATTTGCACACAAAAAATCATACAATGATGGAAAGACCTGTGTCTTCTCCTTGTTAATGCAAACAGAGAAGCGCTCCAACTTCTTAATCATAGCCTCAATTTTGTCCTGCACATTGAATATAGTTGGAAGAAAAAACATCACCCAGATAGGCCAGTCGTGTGAGAAACTCGTCATCATGCAGCGGTCAGACAAGTGAAAATTATGGTCGGTAAAGAAAACTTTAAGCTCGTCTCTCAATTTTAAAAAACACGTCAATACTTTGCCCCTTGATAACCAGCGCACTTCTTTCTGTATGTTGTAAAAGCTTTACATGGTCACTGACAGTATCGTTGCATAGTGTAGAAAATACACAAGAGTTCAGAGGCCTTGCTTTAACAAAGTTAACCATTTTCACTGAAGTGTCCAAAATGTCTTTCAAGCTGTCAGGCATTCCTTTGGCAGCAAGAGCCTCTCGGTGGATGCTGCAGTGTTCCCAAGTGGCGTCGGGTGCAACTGCTTGCACGCGTGTTACCACTCCACTATCTCTCCCTGTCATGGCTTTTCAGTACATCAGTACAGATACCAACACATCTTGACCACCAAAGTCCATTTGATGTCACAAAGCTGTCCAGTACTTTAAAAATATCCTCTCCTGTTGTCCTGGTTTCCAGAAGAGGATGTCTTCCTTAATTGACTCCCCCATAAACGTAATGGACATATACCAGGTGCTGTGCCAGGCCCGCCATGTCTGTTGACTCATTCAGCTTTTATGCATATAATTCACTGGCTTCTATGCAAAGCAGTAATTGTTTCATCTCCTGCCATGTCACTGCTGCATCGTGAAACTGTGTTGTTTGATGAAGACATTGTCTGTATAGTTCTTTTTGGCCTTTTCCCCCAGCATTGTCCCAGCCATATCCGCGGCAGCAGGGAGAATTAAGTCCTCTACAATAGTATGGGGCTTGCATGTCCCAGCCACTCGGTAGCTCACCATATAAGGGGCAGCAGGGTAGCCTAGTGGTTAGAGCGTTGGACTAGTAACCGGAAGGTTGCAAGTTCAAATCCCTGAGCTGACAAGGTACAGATCTGTCGTTCTGCCCCTGAACAGGCAGTTAACCCACTGTTCCTAGGCCGTCAATGAAAATAAGAATGTGTTCTTAACTGACTTGCCTAGTTAAATAAAGATAAAATAAGACACTTCTAGCCCCTTCTTATTAATGGTATCTGTTGCTTTTATACATGTCTTACTACTCGAAAGTAGTTTTATTTTTCAAATTGGCATGTTTTGTTTCTAAATGTCTACGCAAAAGTGAAGGTTTCATCGAGTTGTGAGATAGTATTTTTTCACATATAACAGTCGCTGAGGAAGGGCACTACTCCCAATATAAGTGAAACCGAAATCAATCTAGTTCTCATCATATTTGCGCCTCTTCAATGGTCCAACGACCCTGTCTGTTGTTCGGTGCTTTCCTGGGTAAGGGGGCAGTAGCTCTTCGGCTGCATCATATTTACAACTGGCATTGTCCATGCTAGCTGGGCTAACAACAAATGTAAAATTACTGATACTAGCATTGGATGTGCTCGTGGAAGAACAACAACTTGTGTCATCGACATGTGCAGGTGTAGTACTGCTGGTAGTAGTAGTACAATCAGTAGAGCTGGTATGTGTTTCTATGGACATGGGCCTTACTTTTTATAACCATTTATCCATTTTGGAGCAAACTGAATAAGCAGCAGCTACGTTTGGCTACATACGGATCGTGAGTGGAATTCCTGCGAGAGAGTACCGGTTAATGTGATTGGATGTTAATTATTTGACTAGGCTACCTGTATTTGACATTGTGTTGTTATTTCACTGAACACTAGATGGTTTAATTTTATTTTTGGCAGTAAAACGAGGCTACTCAGGCAAGAAAAAAACCTCACCCAAATGTATAGCCCCGTTGGAAAATATAAATGGACTGTTTGAAAATATGCTGATATTTTTTGGTGTGTACCCCTGACGGCATCTACATTTACATTTACATTTAAGTCATTTAGCAGACGCTCTTATCCAGAGCGACTTACAAATTGGTGCGTTCACCTTATGACATCCAGTGGAACAGCCACTTTACAATAGTGCATCTAAATCTTTTAAGGGGGTGAGAAGGATTACTTTATCCTATCCTAGGTATTCCTTAAAGAGGTGGGGTTTCAGGTGTCTCCGGAAGGTGGTGATTGACTCCGCTGTCCTGGCGTTGTGAGGGAGTTTGTTCCACCATTGGGGGGCCAGAGCAGCGAACAGTTTTGACTGGGCTGAGCGGGAACTGTACTTCCTCAGTGGTAGGGAGGCGAGCAGGCCAGAGGTGGATGAACACAGTGCCCTTGTTTGGGTGTAGGGCCTGATCAGAGCCTGGAGGTACTGAGGTGCCGTTCCCCTCACAGCTCCGTAGGCAAGCACCATGGTCTTGTAGCGGATGCGAGCTTCAACTGGAAGCCAGTGGAGAGAGCGGAGGAGCGGGGTGACGTGAGAGAACTTGGGAAGGTTGAACACCAGACGGGCTGCGGCGTTCTGGATGAGTTGTAAGGGTTTAATGGCACAGGCAGGGAGCCCAGCCAACAGCGAGTTGCAGTAATCCAGACGGGAGATGACAAGTGCCTGGATTAGGACCTGCGCCGCTTCCTGTGTGAGGCAGGGTCGTACTCTGCGGATGTTAGTTGAGAACGACAGGGTGTTGTCCAGGATCACGCCAAGGTTCTTAGCGCTCTGGGAGGAGGACACAATGGAGTTGTCAACCGTGATGGCGAGATCATGGAACGGGCAGTCCTTCCCTGGGAGGAAGAGCAGCTCCGTCTTGCCGAGGTTCAGCTTGAGGTGGTGATCCGTCATCCACACTGATATGTCTGCCAGACATGCAGAGATGCAATTCGCCACCTGGCCATCAGAAGGGGGAAAGGAGAAGATTAATTGTGTGTCATCTGCATAGCAATGATAGGAGAGACCATGTGAGGTTATGACAGAGCCAAGTGACTTGGTGTATAGCGAGAATAGGAGAGGGCCTAGAACAGAGCCCTGGGGGACGCCAGTGGTGAGAGGGCGTGGTGAGGAGACAGATTCTCGCCACGCCACCTGGTAGGAGCGACCTGTCAGGTAGGACGCAATCCAAGCGTGGGCCGCGCCGGAGATGCCCAACTCGGAGAGGGTGGAGAGGAGGATCTGATGGTTCACAGTATCGAAGGCAGCCGATAGGTCTAGAAGGATGAGAGCAGAGGAGAGAGAGTTAGCTTTAGCAGTGTGGAGCGCCTCCGTGATACAGAGAAGAGCAGTCTCAGTTGAATGACTAGTCTTGAAACCTGACTGATTTGGATCAAGAAGGTCATTCTGAGAGAGATAGCGGGAGAGCTGGCCAAGGACGGCACGTTCAAGAGTTTTGGAGAGAAAAGAAAGAAGGGATACTGGTCTGTAGTTGTTGACATCGGAGGGATCGAGTGTAGGTTTTTTCAGAAGGGGTGCAACTCTCGCTCTCTTGAAGACGGAAGGGACGTAGCCAGCGGTCAGGGATGAGTTGATGAGCGAGGTGAGGTAAGGGAGAAGGTCTCCGGAAATGGTCTGGAGAAGAGAGGAGGGGATAGGGTCAAGCGGGCAGGTTGTTGGGCGGCCGGCCGTCACAAGACGCGAGATGTCATCTGGAGAGAGAGGGAGAAAGAGGTCAGAGCACAGGGTAGGGCAGTGTGAGCAGAACCAGCGGTGTCGTTTGACTTAGCAAACGAGGAGCGGATGTCGTCGACCTTCTTTTCAAAATGGTTGACGAAGTCATCTGCAGAGAGGGAGGAGGGGGGGGGGAGGAGGATTCAGGAGGGAGGAGAAGGTGGCAAAGAGCTTCCTAGGGTTAGAGGCAGATGCTTGGAATTTAGAGTGGTAGAAAGTGGCTTTAGCAGCAGAGACAGAGGAGGAAAATGTAGAGAGGAGGGAGTGAAAGGATGCCAGGTCCGCAGGGGAGGCGAGTTTTCCTCCATTTCCGCTCGGCTGCCCGGAGCCCTGTTCTGTGAGCTCGCAATGAGTCGTCGAGCCACGGAGCGGGAGGGGAGGACCGAGCCGGCCTGGAGGATAGGGGACATAGAGAGTCAAAGGATGCAGAAAGGGAGGAGAGGAGGGTTGAGGAGGCAGAATCAGGAGATAGGTTGGAGAAGGTTTGAGCAGAGGGAAGAGATGATAGGATGGAAAGAGAGAGAGTAGGGGGGAGAGAGAGCGAAGGTTGGGACGGCGCGATACCATCCGAGTAGGGGCAGTGTGGGAAGTGTTGGATGAGAGCGAGAGGGAAAAGGATACAAGGTAGTGGTCGGAGACTTGGAGGAGTTGCAATGAGGTTAGTGGAAGAACAGCATCTAGTAAAGATGAGGTCGAGCGTATTGCCTGCCTTGTGAGTAGGGGGAAGGTGAGAGGGTGAGGTCAAAAGAGGAGAGGAGTGGAAAGAAGGAGGCAGAGAGGAATGAGTCAAAGGTAGACGTGGGGAGGTTAAAGTCGCCCAGAACTGTGAGAGGTGAGCCGTCCTCAGGAAAGGAGCTTATCAAGGCATCAAGCTCATTGATGAACTCTCCGAGGGAACCTGGAGGGCGATAAATGATAAGGATGTTAAGCTTGAAAGGGCTGGTAACTGTGACAGCATGGAATTCAAAGGAGGCGATAGACAGATGGGTAAGGGGAGAAAGAGAGAATGACCACTTGGGAGAGATGAGGATCCCGGTGCCACCACCCCGCTGACCAGAAGCTCTCGGGGTGTGCGAGAACACGTGGGCGGACGAAGAGAGAGTGTTACGCCCCTGAAAACAGGGGAGAAATAATCACGAGAGTGATACGGTGTTGTATTCTCAAGTCAACATTTAGTTCAATATTTCACAAAAGTAACACGTTACATAACAGAAAACCCATTATACAAATAACACAGCAAAATATCTTATTAACAACACGCACGTTCATTCACAATCGACATAAAATGGCAGCTACTCTCAGTACGATGCTATCCTTCACTTCAACCGAGCAGGGCTAATATTACTCTCTTCAAACTTAACTCTAACTTCCTCAAGACGTTACTAAAACACACCTTAAACACTCTTGACATGTTCGCTAGTTATAACATTTAAATTACTATCTTTATCATCAATAAAGTACCTGAAAACAGGGGAGAAATAATCACGAGAGTGATACGGTGTTGTATTCTCAAGTCAACATTTAGTTCAATGAGAAAAAGACCTCGAATTTCCCCAGGAATATGGGTGGAGACCAGAGCAATCGATCTCCGGCTCATAGATTACAAGCATTTCGTAGATCACAGATTAACACTTTTAGGCACCACAAAATAAAGTAATCAATATAACGTTTACACATTACTCTCACAATTCGTACCCTTTGACAGATTTGAACTTTAACACAATTATATGAATGTTATCAATCTCTATCAACTAATACTGAATGCATATTTTAACCTTAGATGTTTTAAGATCCTCACATACTATGAACTTACTAATACTTTTCAATGTATAACAGGCTATGAATATGTCCTTTAACCTGTCACACTCTCCCCGACAAAATAAATGTTGTCCCAACATGACCAACATTGTCTTCTTCAACAGTTCGTATGCACTGGACTTAGAAAATCCTCTTCTGTAAGGTAGTACTTGAGCAGAAGTCACGGGTCACAGTTCAAATATAATTAACATGTTATATTCACCCTCCATATCTGTTGACCAGCTATATAACATAAGCAGTATTTTCTCATACTATTGATCAACAGTCCATCAATTTTAATGATCTATATGCATAGTCTGTAAATTGTCTCTTTTGACAGTCTGTGAAATCTGACAGTAGTCCATGGTCAAACATGTCAACTCTGTAGCCTCATGTTTGCTGAAGCCCATACATGTAAGGTGGCTGAAAGTAACATTGCTGTAGTGATGGCAGCCATGGAACCAGTCCTGGTGCAGAGTAGACAGGGAACAACTGTGGCTGTGGCTGTATACTGTAGCAGGAAGGGATACCAAGCTGATCATAGGTGATACGTCTTGGAGGGTGTCTCTCTCTTTGTGGCAGCTGGTAGGCTGGTTCCTCAGGTTCAGCAGCATCAGTATTGAAGGAAAGGCACTTGGTGGACGATCATCAGGCAAATTTTCAGCAGGCAAGTTAATCTCCTCAGCAGGTAGGTCTTTAACTGTTGTTGTCTCCTCCAGCCGCTTTTCAACAAGAGGCTGTGCTGGTAGTGTATCAGGGACTGGCACTGCAACTGTCCGTTTCACTGTTGGGGGCCGGTGTTCCCACTCTCTCGCTGGTTCAGCATTCCTCTCCTCAGGTACTGTAGGAGATGTGGGAACCTGTAGCGGCTCATGATGAAGGTCATATTCATCCCCACTGTCTTCATCAGAATCTAGAGTCTGTGATGCAGGCTGGTGTCTCCTCGTTTTCTGACTTTTGTCCACTTTGGTCATTTCTGGTTGTGTCTCAAAAGGTAAGTGGTCACAGGACATGAGCAGATTTCTGTGCAGGACCCTGGAGCGTCCCCTACCCTTTTCTGGTCTCAATTCATAAATCGGCAGGTCTGAACCCATTTGTCTCACCACTGTGTGAATTGTATCTTCCCAATAGTTACGGAGTTTTCCTGGTCCTCCTCTTGGTGTCAGGTTTTTAATCAGAACTCGCTCGCCAGGCTGTAGCACTGAACTCCTAACTTTAGTGTCATAGTACTTCTTACTTCTTTCAGCGGCTTTCTGAGCATTTTCATTTGCAATGGCGTATGCTTCTTCCATCCCTCGTTTCCAGTTCTCCACATATTCTCGCTGGTTACTGGAACCTGCCTCTGTGCACAATCCAAAGAGCATATCAACTGGAAGCCTGGGTGATCTCCCAAACAGAAGATAAAATGGTGAATAGCCAGTCACTTCGCAACGGGTGCAGTTATAGGCATAAACCAGTTTGTTTAGACACTCCTTCCAGTTTGACTTTTGTGTCTCGGTTAGTGTCTTTAACATTTGCAACAATGTTCTGTTCATGCGTTCCGCTTGACCGTTTCCCATCGGGTGATAGGGTGTTGTCCTGGACCCCGCCATGCCACTGAGTTTCTTTAACTGATGGAACAACTGATTTTCAAATTCTCCCCCTTGGTCATGGTGGATGCGGGACGGGAACCCAAACTTCAGGGCAAAATCATTGAAGATGAGATTTGCAGCAGTTTTACCTGACTTTGATGTGGTGGCGTAGGCTTGAGTGAAACGTGTAAAATGATCAACAATCACGAGGATGTACTCATATCCCCTTTGCATCTGTCGAGATGAAGGAAGTCTATACATACCAGTTCAAATGGCTGTGTTGTCACAATGTTTGTCAGAGGAGCTCTTGTTGCATGGGCTGGCTTTTTCTGCTTGACACAGCTACAAGTTTTAGTCACATAGTGCTCGATGTCAGATTGCATATATGGCCAGAAGAAGCGGTCACGTACTAGTGATACAGTGCGGTCAGTACCTTGGTGTCCCATGTTATTGTGCAACTCTTCCATCACTTTACCTTTGTACTGCTCTGGTAGAACTAACTGCTTGCGGGCTGTAGTGATTCTGTACAAAATGCCATCACTGTCTATTGTCAATTTGTCCCATTCTCTGAATAGGCATTTTGTCTTTGGACTGAATTTCTTTTGCTCTTTAACTGGCGGTTTGGAACCCGACAGTTTGAAATTGAGCACAGGACGGATGACTGGATCAGATTCTTGTGCTTCTCTAATCCCATCGTTTGGGATCGAGCTGGTTGTTGCAGTGGTTTTCTCACCTTCAGCTGATACTGACATAGATGCAGCTGAAAATGACCAAGGTACAACAGCCTCTTTCTGTACCTCAACTGCTTGTATCGTGGCGGCGATGGTGTCTGGTGGAAGCTCCTCAGAACATTCTCTCATCAGTGACTCTACATCCAGTGGCATCCTTGACAAAGCATCTGCATCACCGTTCTCTCTGCCTGGCCTGTACTTTATTGTAAAGTGGAAATCAGCCAAGTCTGCAACCCACCTGGAAGTGGTTGCGTTCAGTTTTGCAGTAGACAGAATGTAGCAGAGCGGGTTGTTATCGCTGTATACAGTGAAGGTCGGAGCATAGTACAAATAGTCATGGAACTTATCAGTGATTGCCCATTTTAGAGCTAGAAATTCTAGCTTGCTCGAGTGGTAGTGATAGTTCTTCTCAGCTGCTGTTAAGGTTCGAGAGCCATAAGCAATGACCCTAAGCTTCCCCTCTTGCTTTTGATAAAGAACTGCTCCCAAGCCTTGGTGTGACGCATCAGTGTGTACAACAAATGGCTGAGTGAAATCAGGGAAACCTAAAACTGGTGGGTGAAGCAAACACTCAATCAGCTGTTCAAGTGCCTGTTGATGCTGGTCAGTCCACAGGATTGGCTTGTTTGAGGGCACCACATGACTTACTTTCTTTGTTTTTGTTTTCCGTGGGTGGTCAGGTAATTTCTCTGAATCTGCTTTCAGGAGGTCATACAGGCAGCTGGCACTCCTAGAAAAGTCTTTGATGTACTGTCTGTAGTAAGTGAGTAAACCAAGCATTTTTCTGAGCTGGCCCACAGTCTCTGGTCTGATTTCTTTCAATGCTCTTACTGCTTCAAAATCGGCTGGGTCAACTCGACTACCCTCTGCAGACACTATTCTGCCCAAATAACGGACCTGGGGTTTAAAGAGATCACACTTACTTGGTTTGAGTTTAATGCCATACTCTCTGAGACGCTGCAAAACTTTTCGCACATCATTCACATGGTTGTCGAATGTTTTACTGAAAACTAGCGTGTCGTCCAGATAAGGAATGCAGATGTTATCCCGGAGCCCTTCCAAACACTCCTCCATACACCGCTGAAAAGCTGCAGGAGCGTTCATGAGGCCGAATGGCATACGTATCCACTCATAGAGTCCCCACGGTGTCACAAATGCTGTCAGTGGTCTGCTTTCTTCAGAGATGAACCCCTGGTGATACGCTTTCCCTGATCTAAGAGGGAGAACCAGGAATTACCACCTAAACTGTCCATGATGTCTTGGACCCGAGGGATGGGCTGGCGGTCGGGATGTGTCTTTCTGTTCAGATCTCTGTAATCTATACACAACCGGAGGGTCCCGTCCTTCTTACGAACGCACACGACAGGTGAGGAATATGAAGAGTTTGACTTCCTAACCCAGCCCTGGACTATGAGGTCATAAATGTAACCCTTCATCTCCTGATACAGTGGCCTGGGCACTGACATGTATGTGCGCTTTACTGGTTCAGAGTCCTTTAGAGAAATAGTCATTTTCAATCGTTCAATGCAGCCAATGTCATTGTCTGATCTGGAGAAGGAGTGACACTCTTCTCTAAGCATTTGCCTAACAACCTCTCTCTGTTCTTCGGTTAGGTGAGTTAAATCTACTGGTGGATCCCACTGTTCAGTAGCAGTACATGGGGTTCGAACGCTGGTGTGATTCACTGTGGCTGAGGTGACAGTTTTTTCAAAGACTTGGGCAGGTAACACAGTCATAATGGTTTGTACTGTACCGATGATTGTGCGTCCTAGCAGGGCAATGTCGTGGTCAGTGGGGTTAGAGACATCAAGCAGGATAACTGGAAAAACACCTTTACTGACTCTGACTAGTGTGTCAAAGAACTCAAGGTCATCTGGCCACTGCGGGTTCAGGTCTGGCTGGAAAAGCATTGTCATGTCATCTTTGAAAGGCTGGGAAACTACACGGCACTCAATCTGAATGCTACTGTGTTTTGGTACAGCAACCTTCTCTTTCTTGGTTTTCACTGCGTATTCATCTGTCTGTTCTGCGCTAACAGCCTGTATAAAAGCCCTCACCTTGTTTCTTTTGAGGCTTGGGAAAGCTGTTTTTACTGTACTGTATAGTTTAGTCTTTTCGGTCATTGTCAGGATGTGCTCGATAACATTGAAACCTATGATGGGATGAGATAGGTGACAGCCTTTCATTACCAGCACTGGGATGATCAGTTCCTTTGTTTGGTCAGTTTCAGAGGCTAGACGAAAAGTTGTTTCAATCCATCCCAGGTACGGCATTTCAGTCCCATTTGCTGCAGTCAACCTTAGATCATCAGGTGAGTCCAAGATTTCTGAAACATCTCTCAGCCTTGCGTTTGGGAGAGATTCCTCTTTCCATCGTTCATCAATGACCGATACCTGAGAGCCTGTGTCCCATAAAGCTTGGAGGTGGTGGCGATTCAGGTGACACTCAATAAGGCACTGTCTGCCGACTAGCGAGGTGACCTTACGGGGTGGCAACCTTGAGCTAGGGATGGTAAGGAGTGGGCATTTTTCTCTGTGCAGGAAAACCTTTCACTGGTAGAGTCAATTTTCAGGTGAGTGCATTTTTTCTTATGTTTAGTCCAATGTTGGTTTTGACATACTTTGGAACAGTACAGTGTCTCTTTACATGATGAACATTGTTTCAGGTTCTCAAATGACTCTTCTCTGGCACAATTTGCACATTTCTGGGACTTTTTGGTAGCTACGGTTAACACTCGTCCCTCAGCGGTAACCCGTTTCCGTTTAAAGGGGCCTCCCTTGATGGTCTGGCTCCCGGATTTTACATCCAGCTTGAAAATGTTCTCCACTCCCACATCGGAAGCAGTGTGTGCAGCGTGCATCTGTTCTGGCCTGCTGGCAGACAAAACACCTCCTTGGAGCTTGAGCAGAGTGGTTGGTATACCGGTTAGGTGCATATTGATGCTGTGCAGGGTCAAGTGCTTGGGACCGACTGTAGTTGCTGTAATACTGCTGCTGGGAAACAGGTGGCTGGGGGTCCCTATCTGGCCTCCTAACTGGGGGTGGGGCATAGGCACAAGGCTGTGACTGAAACATAGGCTGCTGTAATGTCTCCTTAATCTGAGCAATCTCTGCACTGAGACCTTTTAGAGAAGCTACACCTGTCTTAAGTTCAGCTAACTCTGTTAACAGTTCTGCGGGTATCGTAGCTTTGGCTTCCTTCACAGAACACTTTGCAGATGGCATATCCTCTAACTGGACTACACTTACAGTTGTAGCAGGCTGTGGGGCATTAAAACGCTTTTTGTTTCGTCTTTCTCTCTCATTAGCACAAGCAATGTTAAGCTTCTCTAGCAAAACCTCATCTGATGTTTCGCTCTCTAGCAGGAGAGGCTGCATGTCTATCCTGATACTGTCACTCTGGAGACCCGTAAGGACTGTGTGTAAACACATGCTCTGGACTAGAGCAGGGTCATACTTAAGCCCTGATTCTGACTCCTGGGATGCAAACAGTACTTTTTGCCTCAAATCTAAAACGCGCATCAGGAAGCTTTGAGGGGTCTCCTTGCTATGCTGTGCTTCTGAAGCTAGCTGTTTGTAAAGCTCTGTTGCACTCTTCTCTTGGAAGTGGGAACGCAGGATACATCTAAGTGTGGGAAGAGTAAGCTGGGGTTTACCTTCCAAGTAGCTGCGTAGCTGTGAGCCTGGAGAAATAGCCCTGACTACTGCGTCTACTATTTCTACCTCAGGATATCCTCTGTTAAGTCCATTTTCAATCTGATGGGCAAGGCTGGAAAAAATCAGTTTTTCTTTTTGGCCCGGTTCACCTATCTGACCAGAAATGTTAAACTCTTTGCGCCAGTATGAGCTGGGCTGTGCATTGGGTGAGAGCGGCACGCTCCCCTGAAAATTGGCATGGTGTTGGGGCTGACGCAGAGAATCACTGACTTTGGCTGCAGTAATCTGCTCAGTTCCCACCCCTTGTTGTGGGGTTACAGTTCTCATTTCCTCTATTCTGTGATGTGTTCCGGCTGGTTCAATATCATGGTCATCTTGCCCTGTTTTGTTATCTCTGCCACTGATCATCTCTGTCATTTCGTCTCTAAGTAGCAACAATTCCGACATGCCGCCATCTTCTAACTCTGTGACTTCCTCTCTTTCAAGGAACATCATAATGCGAGTCATTAATGCTATGCGGGATTTGTCTTTAACATCTCTTCTCTGTTCGCCTGATATTTCAAGGAAATCACATATCTCTAGTAATTTGTCTTTAGTCAGGGTGTGTAATTCTCCTACTACCTCTTCCTGTAGTTCTTCCAAGGCGCTTGTCATGTTGACAGAACAGGAGGAACTTTTACTGTGCAGGAGTTGACTCTGAATTAGATGGTCCTTACTGTCTCTGATGGTCGATCAATGGCCTCAGTTGACACGTACTTAACCACTAACTTCCAACTTCCCTCGAACAGCAACACTTTCCTCACTGCAGCCTGCCTGAGTTGTTATGTGGAGATTTAGCTGGCTCGGAATTCAGCGACCAGGGTGTGGAAACTGGACATCTGAGCAGCAATCTCAGCGGAGCCCCCAAAAATGTTACGCCCCTGAAAACAGGGGAGAAATAATCACGAGAGTGATACGGTGTTGTATTCTCAAGTCAACATTTAGTTCAATATTTCACAAAAGTAACACGTTACATAACAGAAAACCCATTATACAAATAACACAGCAAAATATCTTATTAACAACACGCACGTTCATTCACAATCGACATAAAATGGCAGCTACTCTCAGTACGATGCTATCCTTCACTTCAACCGAGCAGGGCTAATATTACTCTCTTCAAACTTAACTCTAACTTCCTCAAGACGTTACTAAAACACACCTTAAACACTCTTGACATGTTCGCTAGTTATAACATTTAAATTACTATCTTTATCATCAATAAAGTACCTGAAAACAGGGGAGAAATAATCACGAGAGTGATACGGTGTTGTATTCTCAAGTCAACATTTAGTTCAATGAGAAAAAGACCGCGAATTTCCCCAGGAATATGGGTGGAGACCAGAGCAATCGATCTCCGGCTCATAGATTACAAGCATTTCGTAGATCACAGATTAACACTTTTAGGCACCACAAAATAAAGTAATCAATATAACGTTTACACATTACTCTCACAATTCGTACCCTTTGACAGATTTGAACTTTAACACAATTATATGAATGTTATCAATCTCTATCAACTAATACTGAATGCATATTTTAACCTTAGATGTTTTAAGATCCTCACATACTATGAACTTACTAATACTTTTCAATGTATAACAGGCTATGAATATGTCCTTTAACCTGTCACAAGAGCAGTAGGAGTAGCAGTGTTATCTGTGGTGATCCATGTTTCCGTCAGTGCCAAGAAGTCGAGGGACTGGAGGGAGGCATAGGCTGAGATGAACTCTGCCTTGTTGGCCACAGATCGGCAGTTCCAGAGGCTACCGGAGACCTGGAACTCCACGTGGGTCGTGCGCGTTGGGACCACCAGATTATGGTGGCCGCAGCCACGCGGTGTGGAGCGTTTGTATGGTCTGTGCAGAGAGGAGAGAACAGGGATAGACAGACACATAGTTGACAGGCTACAGAAGAGGCTACGCTAATGCAAAGGAGATTGGAATGACAAGTGGACTACACGTCTCGAATGTTCAGAAAGTTAAGCTTACGTAGCAAGAATCTTATTGACTAAAATGATTAAAATGAGTGCTGCTGAAGTAGGCTAGCTGGCAGTGGCTGCTTTGTAGGCTAGCTGGCAGTGGCTGCGTTGTTGACACTACACTAATCAAGTCGTTCCGTTGAGTGTGATAGTTTCTACAGTGCTGCTATTCGGGGCCAGCTGGCTAGCTAGCAGTGTTGATTACGTTACGTTGCTAAAAGAATGACAATAGCTGGCTAGCTAACCTAGAAAATCGCTCTAGACTACACAATTATCTTTGATACAAAGACGGCTATGTAGCTAGCTATGTAGCTAGCTACGATCAAACAAATCAAACCGTTGTACTGTAATGAAATGAAATGAAAATGTGATACTACCTGTGGAGCGAAGCGGAATGCGACCGGGTTGTTGAGTGAGGAAGTTCTATTCGGTAGACGTTGGCTAGCTGTTGGCTAGCTAGCAGTGTCTCCTACGTTAAGGACGACAACTAGCTGGCTAGCTAACCTCGGTAAATTAAGATAATCACTCTAAGACTACACACTCTAAACTACACAATTATCTTGGATACGAAGACAGCAAAGACAACTATGTAGCTAGCTAACACTACACTAATCAAGTCGTTCAGTTGAGTGTAATAGTTTTTACAGTGCTGCTATTCGGTAGACGGTGGACGTTTGCTAGCTGGCTAGCTGGCTAGCTGCTGGGCAGATAGCAGTGTAGACTACGTTAGGACGACGAAATACGATAATTACGCAATTATCTTTGATACAAAGACGGCTATGTAGCTAGCTAAGAAGAAATTGCTAAGATTAGACAAATCAAACCGTTGTACTATAATGAAATGTAATGAAATGTAATGAAAAGTTATACCACCTGCGGACCGAAGTGCGGATGCGACCACTCGCTCCAACCCGGAAGTAGATGGATGTCTTACCTCAGTTTGGGAATACCTGGCCTAGGCAAATGTGATCATGTATGTCATACTGATACTCTACAGTCCTGCCATAATCATTACCTTGTTTATTAATTATTTATCAAATATCTCAATGTATCTACAAATATCTACAATGTAGAAAATAATAAAAAATAAAGAAAAACCCTTGAATGAGAAGTTCTCAAACTTTTCACCGGTAGTGTATACATATACATATATGGATGAGCAATGACAGAGCGGCATAGGCAAGATGCAATAGATGGTATAAAATACAGTATATACATATGAGATGAGTCATGGAAGATATGTAAACATTATTAAAGTGATTAGTGATCCATTTATTAAAGTGGCCAGCAGCCTCTCTGTGTTAGTGATGGCTATTTAACAGTCTGATGGCCTTGAGATAGAAGCAGTTGTTTATTCTCTCGGTCCCAGCTTTGATGCACCTGTGCTGACCTCGCCTTCTGGATGGTAGCAGGGTGAACAGGCATTGGCTTTGGTGGTTGTCGTCCTTGATTATCTTTTTGGCCCTCCAGGTGTCCTGCAGGTAGTTTGCCCCCGGTGATGCGCTGTGCAGACCGCACCACCCTCTGGAGAGCCTTGTGGTTGTGGGCGGTGCAGTTGCCGTACCACGCGGTGATACAGCCCGAGAGGATGCTCTCAATCTGTAAAAGTTTGTGAGTGTTTTAGGTGACAAGACAAATTTATTCAGCATCCTGAGGTTGAAGAGGCACTGTGTGGGTGGACCATTTCAGTTTGTCCGTGATGTGTACACCAAGGAACTTAAAACTTTCCACCTTCTCCACTGGGTGCATGGGTGAACAGGGAGTACAGTAGGGTGCTGAGCACGCACCCTCGTGGGGCCCCAGTGTTGAGGATCAGCAAAGTGGAGATGTTGTTTCCTACCTTCACCACCTGGGGGCGGCCAGTCAGGAAGTCCAGGACCCAATTACACAGAGCGTGGTTGAGACCCAGGGCCTCAAGCTTAATGATGAGCTTGGAGGGTATTATGGTGTTAGTCAATGAACAGCATTCTTACATAGGTATCCCTCTGCCTTTGTGTAAAGGGTCATTATTGAGGAAAGACAGAAGAGACCGCACCAGAACATGAATAAAAGATTACTATAAGGATTTTTTCCACAGTTCCTCTCCTGATTTTCTGTGAACAAGGTGGGATTACGTTGTGACCAGCCACTCACCAGCACCTCTCAGAAAAACATCCCTCTCACTTTGTGTTTGTTGTTGGCCGGAGAGAGAGAGAGAGAGACTGCCTGCAGGTTAGACTGTGTGTGTGTGTGTGTGTGCGTGCGTGCGTGCGTGCGTGCGTGCGTGCGTGCGTGCGTGCGTGTGTGCGTGTGTGTGTGTGTGTGTGTGTGTGTGTGTGTGTGTGTGTGTGTGTGTGTGTGTGTGTGTGTGTGTGTGTGTGTGTGTGTGTGAGAGAGAGAGAGGGTGAGTGTGGCAGACATACCTGTCAGTGTCACAGCTGGTTCTCTCTGTGGCTGCAGGGCTCTGGCTGGAGCAGTGTGACACCCAGAGTCACAGCATCACACCACAGGGCCTGGGGTCCCAAAACACACAGACATACACACAGATGTATGCAAAAATAGAGCGCATTAGCCTGAGGTCCAAAGACACCTTCTCCTGGCCCTATCCCTTTCCACCTATCGCAGTGAGGCACCACTACGTCCCCTCCCTTCTCCACACTGACCCCCCACTCTCCCCACAAAATGAAGACATAACACACCCATGACAACATTGGTAGCTAAGGCCCTTCCCTTTCTCTTTACACACACCTGGATCGTCCCCCTTCCCTAGGCATTGTCACATCCTGATCTGTTTGACCTGTCCTTGTGCTTGTCTCCACCCCCTCCAGGTGTCACCCATCTTCCCAATTATTCCATGGGTATTTAAACCTGTGTTTTCTGTCTGTCTGTGCCAGTTCGTCTTGTATGTTCCAAGTCAACCAGTGTGTTTTTCCCGTGCGCCTTCCTTTTCTATTCTCTTTTGCTAGTCCTCCCGGTTTTGACCCTTGCCTGTTTTCTGGACACTGTACCGGCCTGCCTGACCATTCTGCCTGCCTTGACCTCGAGGCTGCCTGCCACTCTGTACCTCCTGGACTCTGAACTGGTTTTGACCTTTTGCCTGTCCATGACCATTCTCTTGCCTACCCCTTTTTGGATTATTAATAAATATCAAAGACTCAAACCATCTGCCTCCCGTGTCTGCATCTGGGTCTCGCCTTGTAGGCTGAATCCCAAGCCTCCATAACCCCCTGCCATCCTTGTGACTGTCACCTCTCCTCTATGGATGCTACATGGCCCCTGTCACCGCCCACTCTCTCTGCTGGCACGGACAGCTTATGTGCACACACACACCAACACACACATACTTTACATAAAACCCATTGCACCTACTAGAGAGGTAGTAGACATGGAGGTCTGGATTACCATGGTTCTTGTCAGAAAACCAAAAACATCCACCAAGATATGTGGGTAAACACACATGTGAACAGGACAGAACAGATGGCATGGCAATGGAAGGACTATCATCTTGAAGAAGAGAGTGAGAAACACAAGAGTGAGCAAAGGAGAAATATGAAACATAAATAAAGTTTATATTATTATACAGTGCATTTAGAAAGTATACGTGCATTTAGAAAGTATACATTACATCCTTATTCTAAAATTGATCAAATTAAATGTTTTCTTCCTCAATCTACACACAAAACCCCATAATGAAAAAGCGAAACAGGTTTTTAAACATTTTTGCAAATAAAAAACAGAAACCTTATTTACATAAGTACTCAGACCCTTTGCTATGAGACGCAAAATTCAGCTCAGGTGCATCCTGTTTCCATTGATCATCCTTGAGATGTTTCTACAATTTGATTGGACATGATTTGGAAAGACACACACGTTTATAGAAGATCCCACAGTTGACAGTGCATGTCATTGGTCAGGGAGGTGACCAAGAACCCGATGGTCACTCTGACAGAGCTCCAGAGTTCCTCTGTGGAGATGGGAGAAACTTCCAGAAGAACAACCATCTCCACAGCACTCTACCAATCAGGCCTTAATGGTAGAGTGGCCAGACGGAAGCCACTCCTCAGTAAAAGGCACATGACCAGCACTTAAAGACTCTCGGACCATGAGAAACAAGATTCTCTGCTCTGATGTAACCAAGTTTGAACTCTTTGGCATGAATGCCAAGCGTCACGTATGGAGGAAACCTGGCACCATCACTATGGTGAAGCATGGTGGTGGCAGCATCATGCCTTGGGGGTGTTTTTCAGCAGCAGGGACTGGGAGACTAGTCAGGATCGAGGGAAAGATGAGCATAGCAAAGTACAGAAAGATCCTTGATGAAAACCTGTTCCAGAGCGACCTCAAACTGGGGTGAAGGTTTGCCTTCCAACAGGACAACGACCCTAAGCACACAGCTAAGACAACACAGGAGTGGCTTCGGGACAAGTCTCTGAATGTCCTTGAGTGGCCCAGCCAGAGCCCGGACTTGAACCCGATCTAACATCTCTGGAGAAACCTGAAATAGCTGTGCAGTGATGCTCCTCCATCCAACCTGACAGAGCTTGAGAGGATCTGCAGAGAAGAATGGGAGAAACTCCCCAAATACAGGGCTGCCAAGCTTGTAGCGTCATCCCCAAAAATAATTGAGGCTGTAATCACTGCCAATGGTGCTTAAACAAAGTACTGAGTAAAGGGTCTGAATACTTGTAAATGTGATATTTCAGTTTTGCTGCACAAATTTGCAACAATTTCTAAAAACTTCTAAATTAAAAAAAAAAAATCCTCACGAAACTACACACAATATCCCATAATGACAAAGCATTATGGGATATTGTGTGTAGTTTTGTGAGGAATATAAAAAAATCTATTTTAGAAGAAGGCTATAGCGTAACAAAATGTGAAAAGTCAAGGCGTCTGAATACTTTCTGAATGCACTGTGTATGGTGACTTTTATTGCATTCATTTTGAGGTATTCAGAAGAAAAGAGCATTGATACACACACACACCGACTATGAATGTGAGGACTGATCGGTACTATTAAATGGATTCTCACTGTCTCTATAGTCTGTACCTTCATCTCGTCAAGGGAGATCCTCAGTGTTTGTGCCCAAGCAGGGTGAACTCTCTGTGGAGAGAATGCCTCAGGCAGTGCCGCTCCCCATCCCCACGCGCTTCCCTTCCTTTGAGATGGCAGAGCCAGGGAATAAAGGGGATGTGGGCCTATTGGAGAAAGAGACATTCACTGCTGTAATGATGATCGCTACAGAGTGATTCATTTGTCTCTCAGATGCAAAGCAGCATCCACTGACAGTTAGTTCAGTCATAGTTCTCCCAGTCCCATTTATTTAAGCTTGAAAGATTCACATTGTTCTTACTTTCATTAATTTCTGTCATATTAACATATATTTACAACGTTTTCTTTTAAGACTAATAAGACCGTATTGTGTCTATAATAAGAGTATTATTTAGACGTCTGTACTTATTATCTCCAAGTGCAAAGGGTCAGCTAATAGATAAGTATTTCATTAATAATGTGCTATATTGATAGTCTAGTTTTTTATGAGCTAGACAACTAAGTGTTGGTGAAAATGGAACAACACTATCATGTATTATGCTGACATTTCCACAAACATTAGAAACTGGAGTCAATGTAAAAAATGAAGTGAACAGGTTGACAGGAGAAATGAAACTGTGTTTTGACTGTGGCTGTCAGGGGAGGTTGACTTCTCCACCTCTTTAACGTTTTAAGAGTAAGTAACTGTTTGCCCTGTTGGCCCTGCCTAGTATGTGTGTGCGTGTGTATGTGTACGTGTGTGCGTTTACTGGAGTGATCAACTTCTGCTAAATATTAATTACTAGTGCGGATGCCCTTTCTATTGAGTCCCTTTAGTATAAACATTCATTATGGCTCGTTTCCTCCTTTGTAGCTTCATCATCATTATTCCACCACATCCCCTTGAGGAGAGGGGGAGCTGAGGCCGGGACTGGGGCTGGACCGGGATGGAAAACACACACACACACACACACTTGGAAGCGGAGCACCCAGACATGGGAATACACACAAGTAATATTTGTGCGCGGAGATCAAAAAGCATTTACCTTTAGATGTTTCCTGATATAAATATTCAATGTCCTTATTTAAATCTAATTTGGGTCTCCTTGTCTCAGGGGTCTTTTCAACAGTACCTGTTGCCTGAGGCCACTGCTGGTTGACAGCCAAACGTTAGTAAAGAGAGAGTAGGGAAAAGAGGGGAGTCTGGGGCTGCTGGAGATGTGAGCTGAGTGGGTTGCTGTGTGAAGCCAGGGAGGGCTGAAAAAGACATGAGTGGAGGGGTGGAAGAGAGGGATGGAGGGGTGGAACAGGGATGGAGTGGGCTGTTTAACCTCCTCGTGTGCATATGCAAACAGAATCAGCGAGTTCATTAGTAACTCTGGAAACAATAAACAAATGGAATCAAGGCTTAATAAACTATTCATAATAAGTGTACATACTATTGATAAATGATTGTTTCAGCATTTATAAACCTTCATGAGCTTTATAAGCAAACATGTCTAATCAGTAGTGGCAGTATTAACACATGAACAATCACTTGAGTGTGACTGACAGTGGTCTAATCCTATCACTATTTAAACATTGTTCCGTGAGTTTATGATTTTCTGTCATTGCAAAACTGAGCATATGACAACCCACTGCCCAAGGCAGCACACCATATTGTTTTATAAAATTAGATTTCATCAACATTTGTTATGATGCGTTTCACTCTGTTACAGAACAAAGACTTTGACCATTCACTTGGCAAAAATGAGAAAAGCTGCTCTCTCTATCACCCCCTTCTCTCTCTTTCTCTCTCTAGCTCTATCTCTCTACCTCTCCATCTCCCCATCCCCCTCTCTCCCCCCCTTTCTCTTCCCCTCTCTCGCTCCCCCCCATCCCTCTCTCTCTTTCTGCAGGGAATGTGGTGATGATAGGGTGTGTTTCTGTCTTTGTTGTTCCATCTCAGACAAAGCCCATTGAATAGTGAGTGAACAATAACCTGAAGTCATGCAGCCTCTGGCTCTTGGGTGTGTTGGATGACCAAACAGACAGATACATATATATGAACAAGACACATTGCATATACAGTATCATCATCAATATTAAAATACATTTATCAATTTTTATTCACCTATATTTCAGCCCCATTTACATCCTGGCATTTGAACAGTTGAGTCGGGCCCAGAAACTCTAGTCACTAGGCAGGTGGGTAGATGATAATAGGTGATGATAATGATGGTAGCAAGAAACCAACCCCTGGGTGGGAAGGTTTTCACTGAAATGTAAAGAGTTAGAGCATGGTAGATTATCTCACACACGCACACACATAGGCACGCACACACACACACACTGTCCTCATCTGGCCACAGAGCTGACAGTGGTGTATGTTATTAATGGGCAGGTGTGGGACCTGTCCCGAAGGGCTCCATTAAAATGGTGCCCCTCTCAATGCCAGTACCATTTGCTCTTTATATTTAACAGAGGCCATATGTCTAGCAGGATGCAAACAGCTGACAGGGTTTAATTGAAAGAAATATACATATCTGGCGGCGTGTGTGTAAGAGAGAAAGAGAAGGGATGAGGGAGAGAGAAGGGATGAGGGAGAGAGAGGGGCAAAGGGATTTTGTTTGGGCATCAGGGAATCACTCTGAGGGGTCAAGTATGAATTAGAGAGGGAGAGAGAGAAAGACAAAGAGAGACAGAGTTGGACAAAGGGACAGGGACACTGTGTTCAGAGCAGTGGAGGCAACTCAGAGGAGGAAGGGGAGGATCATCCTCCTCAGTGAATTTCAGAAAAATGTAAATCGTGAAACATAAAAAAAAGGTATCCTTTTTAGATAAAACTGTAATAAATATATTCACGTCCCCAAATAATTGATTAAAACACACTGTTTTGCAATGAAGGTCTACAGTAGCCTCAACAGCACTCTTGGGTAGCAAGCACCATTGTGTAGCCAGAGGTCAGCTAGTTTCCGTCCTCCTCTGGGTACATTGACCTCAATACAGAACCTAGGAGGCTCATGGTTGTCACCCCCTTTCATAGACTTACACAGTAATTATGATGACTTTCAGAGGACGCCCTTCAACCTATCAGAGCTCTTGCAGCATGAACTGAGATGTTGTTCACCCAATCAAAGCATCAGAGAAGGAATCTAGTTCTGAAAGCATAAGCTACAGTTAGCTAGCACTGCAGTGCATAACATGTGGTGAGTAGTTGACCAAAGAGAGAGAAAGACAACAAATTAATAAAAAATGAAGGAGAAGCAAGAGAGAGAGCAAGCTATATTTTGTTGCATTTTTTTCACTTTTACTTAGCTAGCTAATGCAGCTAGCTAGTTTAGCCTACTCAAACAGCTGGCTCAAGCAGAGAGGGAAGCTATGTTAGCTAGCTGGCTAAGGCTATCCAACACTGGAACTCTTCCAAGTCAAGCTTTTGGTTGTAATTACTTTATTGCCACCCTGGCCCGCCGGTGTAACAGTTAAGATGATTGCTGTATACTGTACTGCATGAATGTAGCGGGTTTACTAATTAGTTAGTTCTAGTAGCTATGTTGACTATGACGTTAGCTAATATGGTGACAACGATGTCGGCTGTGTGTAGCGGTTAGCGGTTATGATTGTAGCTGTTGTAGGGAAAAGGGAAAAGGTGAGAAGAAGAGTGCACGTAGATACGAGAGGGAATTATACAATGAGCAAAGTGATCATGCTGTTTCGTATGTAGCTGCTTTGAAAGTGAACTGTGTGTGCGCGTGATCAGGGGTGTATTCATTTAGCCGATTCTGTTTAAAACATTTCTCAAGCGGAACAAAATGGGGCTAAACATACATTAATTTGTCAAATAGAAACTCTCGTTTGCAACTGTTTGAACTAATGATTACACCCTAGATCAGGGAAAAGTGTGCAAGGCGGTATTGAATGTGTCACTGTCTGTCACCGTGATTACATCGATTTGTCTCTCGAACCTGTGTACATACGTTGTAGCAACCTTATGATGGGTATAGGGAAAATGTGAATATCATGTAGTAGCCTAAACCTATCAATGTTACATTGAGCTGGGTGAATGGCATATGAATGAGTCATCCAATATGCTGTTATAGAATAAGGCAATGCTCATACAAATTAATTGTCCTCCCTAATCTTAAACGACATTGACCACCACTGAGAGGGAGAGAGAGAGAGAGAGAGAGGGAGAGAAATGGACAGGGACACCCCTGTGTTCAGAGAGAGAGAGAGAGACACACACACCACTGTGTTCAGAGAGAGAGCGATTGAGAGAGAGAGAGAGCGAGAGAGGGACACCACTGTGTTCAGAGCGAGAGAGAAGGACACAACTGTGTTCAGAGAGAGCGAGAGAGAGAGCGAGAGAGCGAGAGAGAGGGACACCACTGTGTTCAGAGCGAGAGAGAGAGGGGGACACAACTGTGTTCAGAGAGAGAGAGAGAGGGACACAACTGTGTTCAGAGAGAGAGAGAGGGACACAACTGTGTTCAGAGAGAGAGCGAGAGAAAGAGAGAGAGAGCGAGAGAGCGAGAGAGAGGGACACCACTGTGTTCAGAGGGAGAGAGAGAGAGGGACACAACTGTGTTCAGAGAGCGAGAGAGAGCGAGCGAGAGAGAGAGAGAGAGAGAGGGACACCACTGTGTTCAGAGAGCGAGAGAGAGAGAGGGACACCACTGTTTAGAGTGTGAACTTCATGTTTCATCTCCCTTCACAGGGACAGTAGAGACGCTGTCATCCACATTGCCAAATTACAACAAATCACAAGCGGCAGTGGGCTGATTTAGACAGGAGGCGACTAAGATCAACTGAGAGAGAGCATGGGGCAGGCTAGGCACATAAATTAAAGGCCTTATTCAATCAAATAACCCAGTAACGAGATCAAGAGGATACGTAAAACATCTTGCTGTGCATCTTTGTAGCCTATTCATGTACTCACCAACACAATGCATAGCCTACTGTGCCAACCAAGAAGACATTTGAATAGGTATCATTTCATAAACCCTTTCTCGCTGTGCTGAAACCACATTATTTCTGACATAGGCTATCCCGGTAATGTTTTCATTCTATCAGGCTGCAAAGTCTAAAATGAAGGAAATCCCTAACTCCAGGCTAACAGGCGCAACGCAATTAGTGTTTAAACCATGTCAATGGCCTTCCAATACAAAGAGTCTCAGAGGACTTCTGGACGTCGAAGACCTTCTGCTCTATTACCAGTGAATGATTAATCCTCCACAACACAGTGCTCGGTCGTTAACTAGGTCTTTATGTCATTAGTTAGTGCTAATATACTCCCTATTCCTTTCAAAGATGCTAACTGGCGTTCTGCTAATTAGCATTCCAAACAGGGGATCAAGAGAGGGAGTGAGAGACTGAGAGAGATTGGTAGAGAGAGAGGGGGATACAGTAGAATAGGCTCTCCACACGAAGGCAGGACATCCGATGAAACTGCGACACAGTGACATTGTCATTAATTTGATGTTACTTACGAATTAATGGGGCTATTTCATTTACAAGTATCTCTGGCTCTGTGATGAGGCCTTCTTATAGTAGGTTACTCTAGCGAGGCCCTCCTATAATAGGTTACTCTAGCGAGACCCTCCTATAATAGGTTACTCTAGCGAGACCCTCCTATAATAGGTACCTCTAGTGAGACCCTCCTATAATAGGTTACTCTAGCGAGACCCTCCTATAATAGGTACCTCTAGCGAGACCCTCCTATAATAGGTTACTCTAGCGAGACCCTCCTATAATAGGTTACTCTAGCGAGACCCTCCTATAATAGGTTACACTAGTGAGACCCTCCTATAGTAGGTTACTCTAGCGAGACCCTCCTATAGTAGGTTACTCAAGTGAGGCCCTGCTATAGTAGGTTACTCAAGCGAGGCCCTCCTATATTAGGTTACTCTAGCGAGGCCCTCCTATAATAAGTTACTCTAGCGAGGCCCTCCTATAATAGTTTACTATAGCGAGGCCCTCCTATAGTAGGTTACTCTAGCGAGACCCTCCTATAATAGGTTACTCTAGCGAAGCCCTCCCATAATAGGTTACTCTAGCGAGACCCTCCTATAATAGGTTACTCTAGCGAGGACCTCCTGTGGTAGGTTACTCTAGCGAAGCCCTCCTAAAAAAAGGTTACTCAGCGAGGCCCTCCTATAATAAATTACTCTAGCGATGCCCTCCTATAGTAGGTGACTCTAGCGAGGCCCTCCTAAATAAAGGTTACTCAGCGAGACCCTCCTATAGTAGGTGACTCTAGCGAGGCCCTCCTAAAAAAAAGGTTACTCTAGCGAGGCCCTCCGATAGTAGGTGAATCTAGCGAGGCCCTCCTAAAAAAAGGTTACTCAGCGATGCCCTCCTATAGTAGGTTCCTCTAGCAAGACCCTCCCATAATATGTTACTCTAGCGAGGCCGTTTTATAGTAGGTGACTTTAGCAAGGCCCTCTTATAGTTGGTTACTTTAGCAAGACCCTCCCATAATATGTTACTCTAGCGAGACCCTCCCATAATATGTTACTCTAGCGAGGCCCTTTTATAGTAGGTGACTTTAGCAAGGCCCTCTTATAGTTGGTTACTCTAGCGAGACCCTCCTATAATAGGTTAATCTAGAGAACCTCCTATAGTAGGTTACTCTAGCGAGACCCTCCTATAGTAGGTTACTCAAGTGAGGCCCTGCTATAGTAGGTTACTCAAGTGAGGCCCTGCTATAGTAGGTTACTTAAGCGAGGCCCTCCTATAATAAGGTTACTCTAGCGAGGCCCTCCTATAATAAGTTACTCTAGCGAGGCCCTCCTATAACAGGTTACTATAGCGAGGCCCTCCTATAGTAGGTTACTCTAGCGAGGCCCTCCTATAATAGGTTACTATAGCGAGGCCCTCCTATAGTAGGTTAGTCTAGCGAGACCCTCCTATAATAGGTTACTCTAGCGAAGCCCTCCAATAATAGGTTACTCTAGCGAGACCCTCCTATAATAGGTTACTCTAGCGAGGCCCTCCTGTGGTAGGTTACTCTAGCGAAGCCCTCCTAAAAAAAGGTTACTCAGCGAGGCCCTCCTAAAAAAAGGTTACTCAGCGAGGCCCTCCTATAGTAGGTTACTCTAGCGAGGCCCTCCGATAGTAGGTGACTCTAGCGAGGCCCTCCTAAAAAAAGGTTACTCAGCGAGGCCCTCCTATAGTAGGTTCCTCTAGCGAGACCCTCCCATAATATGTTACTCTAGCGAGACCCTCCTATGATATGTTACTCTAGCGAGACCCTCCTACAATAGGTTACTCTAGCGAGACCCTCCTACAATAGGTTACTCTAGCGAGACCCTCCTACAATAGGTTACTCTAGCGAGAACCTCCTATGATATGTTACTCTAGCGAGACCCTCCTACAATAGGTTACTCTAGCGAGACCCTCCTACAATAGGTTACTCTAGCGAGACCCTCCTATGATATGTTTCTCTAGCGAGACCCTCCTATAATAGGTTACTCTAGCGAGACCCTCCTACAATAGGTTACTCTAGCGAGACCCTCCTATGATATGTTTCTCTAGCGAGACCCTCCTATAATAGGTTACTCTAGCGAGACCCTCCTACAATAGGTTACTCTAGCGAGACCCTCCTACAATAGGTTACTCTAGCGAGACCCTCCTATGATATGTTTCTCTAGCGAGACCCTCCTACAATAGGTTACTCTAGCGAGACCCTCCTATGATATGTTTCTCTAGCGAGACCCTCCTACAATAGGTTACTCTAACGAGACCCTCCTACATTTACATTTACATTTAAGTCATTTAGCAGACGCTCTTATCCAGAGCGACTGTCCTACAATAGGTTACTCTAGCGAGACCCTCCTATGATATGTTTCTCTAGCGAGACCCTCCTACAATAGGTTACTCTAGCGAGACCCTCCTATAATAGGTTACTCTAGAGAACCTCCTATAATAGGTTACTCTAGCGAGACCCTCCTACAATAGGTTAATCTAGAGAACCTCCTATAATAGGTTACTCTAGCGAGACCCTCCTACAATAGGTTACTCTAGCGAGACCCTCCTACAATAGGTTACTCTAGCGAGACCCTCCTATGACATGTTTCTCTAGCGAGACCCTCCTACAATAGGTTACTCTAGTGAGACCCTCCTATAATAGGTTACTCTAGAGAACCTCCTATAATAGGTTAATCTAGAGAACCTCCTATAATAGGTTAATCTAGAGAACCTCCTACAATAGGTTAATCTAGCGAGACCCTCCTATAATAGGTTAATCTAGAGAACCTCCTATGATATGTTTCTCTAGCGAGACCCTCCTACAATAGGTTACTCTAGCGAGACCCTCCTATAATAGGTTAATCTAGAGAACCTCCTATGATATGTTTCTCTAGCGAGACCCTCCTACAATAGGTTACTCTAGCGAGACCCTCCTATAATAGGTTACTCAAGAGAACCTCCTATAATAGGTTAATCTAGAGAACCTCCTATGATATGTTTCTCTAGCGAGACCCTCCTATAATAGGTACCTCCAGCGAGACCCTCCTATAATAGGTTACTCTAGCGAGACCCTCCTATAATAGGTTACTCTAGCGAGACCCTCCTACAATAGGTTACTCTAGCGAGACCCTCCTACAATAGGTTACTCTAGCGAGACCCTCCTATGATGTGTTTCTCTAGCGAGACCCTCCTACAATAGGTTACTCTAGCGAGACCCTCCTACAATAGGTTACTCTAGCGAGACCCTCCTATGATATGTTTCTCTAGCGAGACCCTCCTACAATAGGTTACTCTAGCGAGACCCTCCTACAATAGGTTACACTAGTGAGACCCTCCTATAATAGGTTAATCTAGAGAACCTCCTATGATATGTTACTCTAGCGAGACCCTCCTATAATAGGTTAATCTAGAGAACCTCCTACAATAGGTTACTCTAGCGAGGCCCTCCTACAATAGGTTACTCTAGCGAGACCCTCCTATGATATGTTTCTCTAGTGAGGCCCTCCTACAATAGGTTACTCTAGCGAGACCCTCCTACAATAGGTTACTCTAGCGAGACCCTCCTATGATATGTTTCTCTAGCGAGACCCTCCTACAATAGGTTACTCTAGCGAGACCCTCCTACAATAGGTTACTATAGCGAGACCCTCCTATAATAGGTTACTCTAGCGAGGCCCTCCTATAATAGGTTACTCTAGCGAGACCCTCCTACAATAGGTTACTATAGCGAGACCCTCCTATGATATGTTTCTCTAGCGAGCCCCTCCTATAGTAGGTTACTATAGCGAGACCCTCCTATGATATGTTTCTCTAGCGAGGCCCTCCTATAATAGGTTACTCTAGCGAGACCCTGCTATGATATGTTTCTCTAGCGAGACCCTCCTACCATAGGTTACTCTAGCGAGGCCCTCCTATAATAGGTTACTATAGCGAGACCCTCCTATGATATGTTTCTCTAGCGAGACCCTCCTACAATAGGTTACTCTAGCGAGACCCTCCTACAATAGGTTACTATAGCGAGACCCTCCTATAATAGGTTACTCTAGCGAGGCCCTCCTATAATAGGTTACTCTAGCGAAGCCCTCCTACAATAGGTTACTACAGCGAGACCCTCCTATGATATGTTTCTCTAGCGAGACCCTCCTACAATAGGTTACTCTAGCGAGACCCTCCTATGATATGTTTCTCTAGCGAGACCCTCCTACAATAGGTTACTCTAGCGAGACCCTCCTATGATATGTTTCTCTAGCGAGACCCTCCTACAATAGGTTACTCTAGCGAGACCCTCCTATGATATGTTTCTCTAGCGAGGCCCTCCTACAATAGGTTACTCTAGCGAGACCCTCCTATGATATGTTTCTCTAGCGAGACCCTCCTACAATAGGTTACTCTAGCGAGACCCTCCTACAATAGGTTACTATAGCGAGACCCTCCTATAATAGGTTACTCTAGCGAGGCCCTCCTATAATAGGTTACTCTAGCGAGACCCTCCTACAATAGGTTACTATAGCGAGACCCTCCTATGATATGTTTCTCTAGCGAGACCCTCCTATAGTAGGTTACTATAGCGAGACCCTCCTATGATATGTTTCTCTAGCGAGGCCCTCCTATAATAGGTTACTCTAGCGAGACCCTGCTATGATATGTTTCTCTAGCGAGACCCTCCTACCATAGGTTACTCTAGCGAGGCCCTCCTATAATAGGTTACTATAGCGAGACCCTCCTATGATATGTTTCTCTAGCGAGACCCTCCTACAATAGGTTACTCTAGCGAGACCCTCCTACAATAGGTTACTATAGCGAGACCCTCCTATAATAGGTTAGGCCCTCCTATAGGTTACTCTAGCGAGACCCTCCTACAATAGGTTACTACAGCGAGACCCTCCTATGATATGTTTCTCTAGCGAGACCCTCCTACAATAGGTTACTCTAGCGAGACCCTCCTATGATATGTTTCTCTAGCGAGACCCTCCTACAATAGGTTACTCTAGCGAGACCCTCCTATGATATGTTTCTCTAGCGAGACCCTCCTACAATAGGTTACTCTAGCGAGACCCTCCTATAATAGGTTACTCTAGCGAGACCTCCTATGATATGTTTCTCTAGCGAGACCCTCCTATAATAGGTTACTCTAGCGAGACCCTTCTATAATAGGTTACTCTAGCGAGACCCTCCTATAATAGGTTACTCTAGCGAGACCCTCCTACAATAGGTTACTCTAGCGAGACACTCCAATAATAGGTTACTCTAGCGAGACCCTCCTATAATAGGTTACTCTAGCGAGACCCTCCAATAATAGGTTACTCTAGCGAGACCCTCCTATGATAGGTTACTCTAGCAAAACCCTCCTATAGTAGGTTACTCTAGCGAGACCCTCCTACAATAGGTTACTCTAGCGAGGCCCTCTTATAATAGGTACCTCTAGCGAGACCCTCCTATAATAGGTACCTCTTGCGAGACCCTCCTATAATAGGTTACTCTAGCGAGACCCTCCTACAATAGGTTACTCTAGCGAGACCCTCCTACAATAGGTTACTCTAGCGAGACCCTCCTACAATAGGTTACTCTAGCGAGACCCTCCTACAATAGGTTACTCTAGCAAGACCCTCCTATAGTAGGTTACTCTAGCGAGACCCTCCTACAATAGGTTACTCTAGCGAGACCCTCCTATAATAGGTACCTCTAGCGAGACCCTCCTATAATAGGTTACTCTAGCGAGGCCCTCCTATAATAGGTTACTCTAGCGAGACCCTCCTACAATAGGTTACTCTAGCGAGACCCTCCTGTAGTAGGTTACTCTAGTGAGACCCTCCTACAATAGGTTACTCTAGCGAGACCCTCCTACAATAGGTTACTCTAGCGAGACCCTCCTACAATAGGTTACTCTAGCGAGACCCTCCTACAATAGGTTACTCTAGCGAGACCCTCCAACAATAGGTTACTCTAGCGAGACCCTCCTATGATATAGGTTACAATAGGTTTCTCTAGCGAGACCCTCCTATGATATGTTTCTCTAGCGAGGCCCTCCTACAATAGGTTACTCTAGCGAGACCCTCCAATAATAGGTTACTCTAGCGAGACCCTCCTATAATAGGTTACTCTAGCGAGACCCTCCTATGATATGTTTCTCTAGCGAGACCCTCCTATAATAGGTTACTCTAGCGAGACCCTCCTATAATAGGTTACTCTAGCGAGACCCTCCTATGATATGTTTCTCTAGCGAGGCCCTCCTACAATAGGTTACTCTAGCGAGACCCTTCTATAATAGGTTACTCTAGCGAGACCCTCCTATAATAGGTTACTCTAGCGAGACCCTCCTATGATAGGTTACTCTAGCGAGACCCTTCTATAATAGGTTACTCTAGCGAGACCCTCCTATAATAGGTTACTCTAGCGAGACCCTCCTACAATAGGTTACTCTAGCGAGACCCTCCAATAATAGGTTACTCTAGCGAGACCCTCCTATAATAGGTTACTCTAGCGAGACCCTCCAATAATAGGTTACTCTAGCGAGACCCTCCTATGATAGGTTACTCTAGCAAAACCCTCCTATAGTAGGTTACTCTAGCGAGACCCTCCTACAATAGGTTACTCTAGCGAGGCCCTCTTATAATAGGTACCTCTAGCGAGACCCTCCTATAATAGGTACCTCTTGCGAGACCCTCCTATAATAGGTTACTCTAGCGAGACCCTCCTACAATAGGTTACTCTAGCGAGACCCTCCTACAATAGGTTACTCTAGCGAGACCCTCCTATAATAGGTACCTCTAGCGAGACCCTCCTATAATAGGTTACTCTAGCGAGGCCCTCCTATAATAGGTTACTCTAGCGAGACCCTCCTACAATAGGTTACTCTAGCGAGACCCTCCTGTAGTAGGTTACTCTAGCGAGACCCTCCTACAATAGGTTACTCTAGCGAGACCCTCCTACAATAGGTTACTCTAGCGAGACCCTCCTACAATAGGTTACTCTAGCGAGACCCTCCTACAATGGGTTACTCTAGCGAGACCCTCCTACAATAGGTTACTCTAGCGAGACCCTCCAATAATAGGTTACTCTAGCGAGACCCTCCTATGATATGTTTCTCTAGCGAGACCCTCCTATGGTAGGTTACTCTAGCGAGACCCTCCTACAATAGGGTTACCCTCTACTCTAGCGAGACCCTCCTACAATGGGTTACTCTAGCAGACCCTCCTACAATAGGTTACCCTCCTCTAGCGAGACGAGACCCTCCTATGATATGTTTCTCTAGCGAGACCCTCCTATGGTAGGTTACTCTAGTGAGACCCTCCTACAATAGGTTACTCTAGCGAGACCCTCCTATAATAGGTACTCTTGCGAGACCCTCCTATGATATGTTACTCTAGCGAGACCCTCCTATGGTAGGTTACTCTAGTGAGAGACCCTCCTACAATAGGTTACTCTAGCGAGACCCTCCTACAATAGGTTACTCTAGCGAGACCCTCCTATAGTAGGTTACTCTAGCGAGACCCTCCTACAATAGAGTACCTACAATAGGTTACTCTAGCGAGACCCTCCTACAATAGGTTACTCTAGCGAGTCCCTCCTACAATAGGTTACTCTAGCGAGACCCTCCAATAATAGGTTACTCTAGCGAGACCCTCCTACAATAGGTTACTCTAGGTTAGGTTCTAGCGAGACCCTCCTATGATATGTTTCTCTAGCGAGACCCTCCTATGGTAGGTTACTCTAGTGAGACCCTCCTACAATAGGTTACTCTAGCGAGACCCTCCTATGATATGTTACTCTAGCGAGACCCTCCTATAGTAGGTTACTCTAGCGAGACCCTCCTACAATAGGTTACTCTAGCAAGACCCTCCTACAATAGGTTACTCTAGCGAGACCCTCCTACAATAGGTTACTCTAGCGAGACCCTCCTACAATAGGTTACTCTAGCGAGACCCTCCAATAATAGGTTACTCTAGCGAGACCCTCCTATGATATGTTTCTCTAGCGAGACCCTCCTATGGTAGGTTACTCTAGCGAGACCCTCCTACAATAGGTTACTCTAGCGAGACCCTCCTATGATATGTTACTCTAGCGAGACCCTCCTATAGTAGGTTACTCTAGCGAGACCCTCCTACAATAGGTTACTCTAGCGAGACCCTCCTACAATAGGTTACTCTAGCAAGACCCTCCTATAGTAGGTTACTCTAGCGAGACCCTCCTACAATAGGTTACTCTAGCGAGACCCTCCTACAATAGGTTACTCTAGCGAGACCCTCCTACAATAGGTTACTCTAGCGAGACCCTCCAATAATAGGTTACTCTAGCGAGACCCTCCTATGATATGTTTCTCTAGCGAGACCCTCCTATGGTAGGTTACTCTAGCGAGACCCTCCTACAATAGGTTACTCTAGCGAGACCCTCCTACGATATGTTACTCTAGCGAGACCCTCCTACAATAGGTTACTCTAGCAAGACCCTCCTATAGTAGGTTACTCTAGCGAGACCCTCCTACAATAGGTTACTCTAGCGAGACCCTCCTACAATAGGTTACTCTAGCGAGACCCTCCTATAATAGGTTACTCTAGCGAGACCCTCCTACAATAGGTTACTCTAGCGAGACCCTCCTACAATAGGTTACTCTAGCGAGACCCTCCTATGATATGTTTCTCTAGCAAGACCCTCCTATAGTAGGTTACTCTAGCGAGACCCTCCTACAATAGGTTACTCTAGCGAGACCCTCCTACAATAGGTTACTCTAGCGAGACCCTCCAATAATAGGTTACTCTAGCGAGACCCTCCTATGATATGTTTCTCTAGCGAGACCCTCCTATGGTAGGTTACTGTAGCGTGGCCTTCCTATAGGCTAGTAAGTACTCTAACAGGGCCCACTGAAGGCTAGAAGATGTGGGGTAGGTTCCTCTTGTGGACCACTCATCATGATTATGAGTAAGCTGCATGACCTCTGCCATTTCGAGACAATTTGAGTCTACCCATCTTAAAATGACGACTTTGTTCCACCCTTCCCTGTCCCTACCCTTCATAACTACAAACTGTCAAGTCCAGTTAGATCAGAGGTCTCAGAGGAAAGGAGACAAGAAAAGGTATCTGTGTTCAGACTATTTGAGGCATGGTGTAAAGTGCATTTCCTGCTTGCCTTCCGTATGGGACCTGTAGTCTACAGTCTTCAGATTGTGTTGCAGGTGTCAAATAAAATAAAATCATCAACAGTGTCAGACTTTTATACATTTATAACAACTACATTGCCTAAAAACCCGCAACTCCCTGCTCCAGCCATCATAATATTTTGAATTCTATGTTGCCTATCAACTAACTACAGAACTCAATGGCTTCAACCACAACCATCCAATCCTTGGTCTCTGACTCCCCCCCCACACCACCTCACCATCCATTGCCCCTGTGACGGCCACAAGCCACCGGTCTCCATAGTAACCTGAGCCTTTGGTCCCTTGAGAGTGGTGTTGTTGGGTTGGGTTGACTGGCGTCTGGCCGTTCACACGTGGGGCTGTGCCAGCTAACCAACATGGCACACAGCGTCCTGCCATATGGTGCCACCCCATACATACCGCCAGCCTGGCTGAGGCTGGGCCTGAAGAGAGGGAAGGGGAGTGTGAATGGGAGAGACCTGCCTGCACCAGTTGCCACTCCACAGCTGAGACACGGAGAGATCTGGTGATGGTTGTTTGAGAGCACATGGTGCCCACTATAAGGTGCATGTTGCTTTTCTGTTGTTTTACTATTGCTCATCAGTTATCACAACGTTGTGTGTATGTACAGTTTCTACAACAAGTATGGTAAAGTACAAAAAACAGAAAAGAAAGTAGAATCCTTCTGAGTGGCCATGATACAACAAAAAGGAAAGAAAAATCTGATTGGGGAGGAACAAGTCTTTGCAATCTTAAAGAAATACATAAACACACACGGGTATTTCTTCTTTCTAAAGTGATTTTTTCCAATGAGCTACTTTGTGTCTGATTAAAAGCTCAGTGCTGCCCCTGTGTGGTAGGAGGTGAAAGTACATGTCAAACAAACCACATCACTCAACTTAAAGAATGGTCAAACAACTCACTACAGATGACAAAATAGTTATTTATTTCAAGTTCAATAAAATAAGCTTACAAATACAACAGATTTTTGAAGCAATAGAATACTGCATTTATTTTGCATAAACATGTTGCAATCTTTTATTTTATATATAATTAAAATACATATCTCACATTATCTTATCAAAAATAATCGTTTAGCAGGAAGCCATACAGCTTGGTGACATGGTGGGCGGAAGCATAAAGTCAGAAATCTATGGTTCTAAGTCTCGGGGCAGAACTACAAAGCTGCGTTGTGTTACTGTGTTTTACAAAATGACACAGAAGCAAAACAAAGGACGGCATATGAGAGTGGGTTGGGATCAATTCAATCTAAAATCCATTTCAAGAAAATTTAAAATCCTGATTGAGATGCCATTTTTCTATTAGAATTTCAATTCACTCACTAATTTGACTGAATTCCTAATGGATGGACATCAACGCTGATTTGACTGAATTCCTACTGGATGGACATCAACACTGATTTGACTGAATTCCTACTGGATGGACATCAACGCTGATTTGACTGAATTCCTACTGGATGGACATCAACGCTGATTTGACTGAATTCCTACTGGATGGACATCAACGCTGATTTGACTGAATTCCTACTGGATGGACATCAACGCTGATTTTTACAAAAACAGACAAGCAATGAAGGCATTTCAAAACAATCATCAGCTAAGGCAAGTTAAATGAAAAGAGCTTTAAAATAAAGTTCTCAGCCAGCTTATGTACTCTAAAATGTTGGGTATTTAGTTTACAAAAAAGTAAACAAACAGACCACAAATTGGTCAGAGAAAGAATGGCAGCGCTTTTGTACAGTAACCTGTCACTAATATGTGCGTTACCTCTTGTATGCTAGGCCCTAAGGTATAAAGCAGTTATATATGTGAGTTTACTTCATATATGCATCTACAGGTAAACACTGATTATGCTTTCAGTAACAAGAACATTTCTATCAAAAGTTCAAAAACAGAACTCTGATTCGACGTCATCCTGTTTGACCTTATCGTGACCCCGGACCGTAATCAAGGCCGTAGTTTCCCAGAATTCAGCTGCCCAGGAGCCTTTATTCTAGCAGGCAGTGGACTTTACTGATCGGTTCTCCAAGTATACCCCAAACTACAAATCCCACAATACCACTGAGGTCAATGCCAACATCATCCAGGCGTTGTACACATGACTTTTTGAAGACATTCTGCCTTCAGACAACTTTCTATGGGTTTAGCTTAAGAGCCTATGTGCCCACTCATAATCAACTAGAATAATAAGAAGACAGATGATTCAAATGATTATACTGGATAGGGTAAGAAAAGAGTAGATGAACTTCAGACTCTTTCTTATTCAGCGAACGATCAGCAATTGGTAAAGCATTTGGTGACATGAAACAATATCAGTGAAATAATTGCCTTCACTTACATTACAACAACTGATAAATAGTGATTTTGAAACAAATGTGAAGGTGAATAAAGATGGTCCCCATGTACTAACCACAAATTCCACCATCTTGAATCATAAATACAGTTGAAGTCAGAAGTTTACATACACTTAGGTTGGAGTCATTAAAACTAGTTTTTCAACCACTCCACAAATGTCTTGTTAATTAACAAACTATAGTTTTGGCAAGTCGGTTAGGACATCTACTTTGTGAATGACACAAGTCATTTTTCCAACAATTGTTTACAGACATATTATTTAACTTATAATTCACTATATCACAATTCCAGTGGGTCAAAAGTTTACATACGCTAAGTTGACTGTGCCTTTAAACAGCTTGGAAAATTCCAGAAAATGTCATGGCTTTAGAAACTTCTGATTCTGAGTCAATTGGAGGTGTACCTGTGGGTGTATTTCAAGACCTACATTCAAACTCAGTGCCTCTTTGCTTGACATCATCGGAAAATCAAAAGAAATAAGCCAAGACCTCAGAATATAAATTGTAGACCTCCACAAGTCTGGTTCAAGCAATTTCCAAACGCCTGAAGGTACCACATTCATCTGTACAAACAATAGTACACAAGTATAAACACCATGGGACCACGCAGCCATCATACCGCTCAGGAAGTAGACGCGTTCTGTCTCCTACAGATGAACGTACTTTGGAGTGAAAAGTGCAAATCAATCCCAGAACAACAGCAAAGGACCTTGTGGAGATGCTGGTTGGAAACAGTTACAAAAGTATCTATATCCACAGTAAAACAAGTCCTATCACGACAGGAAGAAGCCACTGCTCCAAAACCACCATAAAAAAGCCAGACTACGGTTTGCAACTGCACATGGGGGCAAAGATCGTACTTTTTGGAGAAATGTCCTCTGGTCTGATGAAACAAAAATAGAACTGTTTGGTCATAATGACCATCATTATGTTTGGAGGAAAAGGGGGAGGCTTGCAAGCCGAGGAACACCATCCCAACCGTGAAGCACGGGGGGGCAGGATCATGTTGTGGGGGTGCTTTGCTGCAGGAGGGACTGGTGCACTTCACAAAATAGATGGCATCATGAGGAAAGGAAAATTATGTGGATATATTGAAGCAACATCAAGACATCAGTTAAAGCCAAGTTAAAGCTTGGTCACAAATAGGTCTTCCAAATGGACAATGACCCCAAGCATACATCCAAAGTTGTGGCAAAATGGCTTAAGGACAAAGAAGTCAAAGTTTTGGAGTGGCCATACAAAGCCCTGACCTCAATCATATAGAACATTTGTGGGCAGAACTGAAAAAGCATATGCTAGCAAGGAGGCCTACAAACCTGACTCAGGTACACCAGCTCTGTCAGGAGGAATGGGCCAAAATTCACCCAACTTATTGTGGGAAGCTTGGGGAAGGCTACCCGAAACATTTGACCCAAATTAAACAATTAAAAGGCAATGCTACCAAATACTAATTGAGTGTATGTAAACTTCTGACCCACTGGGAATGTGATGAAATAAATAATAGCTTAAATAAATCACTCTCTACTATTATTCTGACATTTCACATTCTTAAAATAAAGTGATGATCCTAACTGACCTAAGAAGGGACATTTTTACTCAGATTAAATGTCAGAAATTGTGAAAAACTGAGTTTAAATGTATTTGGCTAAGGTGTATGTAAACTTCCTACTTCAACTGCACATGTATTTTGACTCAGACGGAGTAGCTACTAGAAGCCTACTGTGTCAGTATCCCACTGTGGCTGATAAAGCTATACACCGTAATACATTCACTTCTTGTCACAGTTGGATTTCCTCACCAATGACATCACATCCTGCCCAGAATATGAAGTAACCATAACAAACAGGGAACCGTCTACTACATGACAGTTGGTTGCCTCATCAGCTGTGGGGAACTGCAACAACCAAGTCTCCTTTAAGTGCCCAAACTCACAGCAAATATGACAAAATCTCAACCGAGTCTCTTTCTACATACATTCTGGATTGACAACATAATTGATATATACTGTAAGTCATAATATAAATTAAAGACATTTAAAAAATCTATATGATTGAGGTATCCGTATTTGAACATGTCATGCAATTATGTTCATAAAAATAAGAATAATAACCTTAGGTCTTCTTAATTTAATACAAAACAAATCCTTCTAGCTAAGTGTATGTTGAGGCTACAGTCTCTCTGTAAAAGCTTGAGATGAAACATAATGCAGTGAGGCACACTGACAAGATGATGAGCATGTAACCATGGATATGAAGACGATGGCAGATCAATTCTATAGAACATCAGAGTGGGTTTATGGGTGATTAGTCCCCTTCTAATTAGATGTCACTCACTGTCATGTCTGAGGCTGGGAGAGGGACTGAGTCTCACCTACTAGTGCCCCCCCCCTCCCCAAACAACCCTTTCTTGTTCAGTCTACATTCCCCATACTCTCACCAGAGCAACGCCTCTCTCCACAACCACAAACACACATCCTGCTCTGTCTACAACTGTCAAACTGACTAAACCAACTCAAACATCTGTCATTCTCCTTGTGTTCCTCCAACATAGACACAGACCTGGGTGTGAAACCAGTTTCCATGACTACTACTCCACAATCCCAGCCCAACGACGGCTGACGATCAAACATTCAAACACTTGACTAGAAAGATTATTTAAACAATATAGATAATGTGTTGTAGCACGATGACCTGACATGCTGCCTTTCAAACAGCTCTGGGGCTGACTCATTCACTTCTGTTACCGCTTCCTCAAATTCTGATGTGGATGTTTTGATACGTTTAACAAGCCAAGGTTCTCTCTCTTCTCATCCCATAGTTAAGACTCCGGTATGCATTCTGTGGTAGACAGATGTGGTTTCTGGTCCTATTTTAGGGACTCAGATGTGGATAGTGCTGAACCTGGTCCCGTTGAACCTGGTCCACAACATAGGTGGATGTTGTGGTAGCAAGCTGTGGTTCCCATAACCCAACGTATGAATTTAGATGTGGATGTTGTGGTAGCGGCCCTTGGAAGAGTCGATGTCGACCCGGCGAGCCTCAGCGAAGGCCAGGAAGGTGACCAGGCCCACCAGGTTCACCACAGTGATGAGGGCAAAGACAGATGCCCACGACCCTGTAGCCTCGATCAGATACCCCGAGAAATAAACCATCAGCACACCTGGAGAAACCCCCACACACGATCAGATACGCAGGGAAAATACAACAAACACAATACACTCAGACACACTGAACAATTTCTGACAAAGGCATACCAATTGAGCACATGAAACAAACGCAGACAGGCACAAAGAGTTCAGCCTCCCATTCCCAGCTGTGTGAGGTAAATCGATTGAAATGTCAAAAACCTAACTGAAGCCATAACTGTCATGCTCTATTCCCTCAATGAGTTCTGACAAACTATTTTCATTCCAGTATGAAATATGCATAGAGGCAATGCGACTGGTTAGAGACACAACCCAAAGTTTTGCCTTCAGAACAACCAGATGAATTATTTGTATCAGAAGTTAATGAAAGGGTAAACCAACTAGTTCTGTAACTGCTGGTGAAAGATTCATCAGAGGCTTCAGCTTTAGTTTATAGTCCCTCGGTACAGATGCTTACCTGAAAAAGCTCCACAGGTATTCATAACACCTGCAATGAAAAATAGACACATTTGTAATATTTGACAGGACTGTAATATTCATTAGAAGGAATACAGAAATGTGAAAACTGTTGAGAGGTTGATGAAGTAGTTATTGGTGTATCATACCAAACAGAGCCCCAGCACAGGACGGAGCCAGGTCCTGAACGTTCACAGACACACCACTGGAATCCAGACACAACAGTAAATAAGGGGCTATATAAGGTGCTATACAGACTCCCAATCTGAATGTTTCATGAATTGCTTCAGGTATTGCTTCATATTGAGTCATAACTTATAAATGTGACAGACCAGAGTCATACAAAGATAAGTGGACCTACATAGTGTCTGTTTATGTTCACATGATCTATTCCATGTCTACATCCTACATTTATCAGTCACATCCTTAAAACTTTTTGGGCAACCTGACCAAATTCACATAGAAATGTGAGTTATAGATCTGTCATTCGCATGAATGCAAGTATAAGAAGCAGTAGATATGTTCTATGCGCGCTATTTCTATGCTGCCCTTTCTGACGTAACATTTTTGTGTCTTTTACATTTGGTTTTGTACACCAGCTTCAAACAGCTGAAAATACCATATTTTACGTTAGTATTCAGACCCTTTGCTGTGAGACTCGAAAATGAGCTCAGGTGCATCCTGTTTCCATTCATTATCCTTGAGATATTTCTACAACTTGAATGGAGTCCACCTGTGGTAAATTAAATTGAATGGATATGATTTGGAAAGACACACGCCTGTCTATATAAGGTTTGACAGTTGACAGTATATGCCAGAGCAAAAACCAAGCCATGAGGTCGAATGAATTGTCCATAGAACTCTGAGACAGGATTGTGTCGAGGCACAGATCTAGGAAAGTGTAGCAACACATTTCTGCAACATTGAAGATCCCCAAAAATACAGTCATTCTTAAATGGAAGATGTTCGGAACCATCAAGGCTCTTCGTAGAGCTGGGGTCCCGGCCAAACTGAGCAATCAGGGGAGAAAGGTCTTTGTCAGGGAGGTGACCAAGAACCTGATGGTCACTCTGACAGACCTCCAGAGTTGCTGATGGGAGAACCTTCCAGGACAACCATCTCTGCAGCACTCCACCAATCAGGGCTTTATGGTAGAGTGGCCAGGCGGAAGCCACTCCTTAGTAAAAGGCACATGACAGCCCACTTGAAGTGAGCAAAAAAGGCACCTAAAGACTCTCAGACCATAAGAAACAAGATTGAACTCTTTGGCATGAATGCCAAGCGTCACGTCTGGAGGAAACCTGGCACCATCCCTGTTTTTCAGCGGCAGGGACCGGGAGACTAGTCAGGTGCGAGGGAAAGATGAACAGAGCAAAGTACAGAAAGATCCTTGATGAAAACCTGCTCCAGAACGCTCAGGACCTCAGACTGGGGCGAAGGTTCACCTTCCAACAGACAACGACCCTAAGCACACAGCGAAGACAACACAGGAGTGGCTTCGGGGCAAGTCTTTGAAAGTCCTTGAGTGGACAAGCCAGAGCCCAGACATGAAACCGATCACACATCTCTGGAGAGACCTGAAAATAGCTGTGCAGCTCCAACCTGCCAGAGCTTGAGAGGATCTGCAGAGAATGGGAGAAACTCCCCAAATACAGCTGTGCCAAGCATGTAGCATCATACCCAAGAAAACTCAAGGCTGTAATTGCTGCCAAAGGTGCAGCGATTAAAGGGTCTGAATACATATGTAAATGGGATATTTCCATTTTTTTTTTTACTTAAAATGTCTCTAAATCTGTTTTTGCTTCATCATTATGGGTTATTGTGTGTAGATTGATGAATATATTTTTTAGAATAAGGCTGTGGAAAAAGTCAAGGGGTCTTAACACTTTTCAAATTCACTGTAGTCAGAACCTAGGCCTAGGGGATAGTGGTCTAGAGGCTAGGGGTGTAATTGGGGACGTGCGTTAGTACCTGTGGCTGAAGGTGGTGAGACCCATTGTGACAGAGACAAAGGCCACAGCCAAGGGGAAGGTGGTGGTGCCACACAGTAGGAGGGTAAACACACTGGACACACCCATGGAGAAGAACTGAAGAGGACACACAGAGGAACAGACACACACACCAATTTCATTAAATGGGTCCTTCAGGCAAATCCGAAGTTAACTTGCAATGGTAATTTGTGGACTGAATCTGGAACAAACTACTACAGTACCTGCATAAGCTTCCTCACAGCAGCTGTGTCATAACCTAGAGAGAGACAGAATCAATGATGTGGGACAAAGATCTAGATAAAACCCTTGACCATCACATAAGGGTACCAAAACAATTAAGCTTTTATTTAGTTTCCTGATGTCAGACCAGCATTCCGATCTGTACCTTTGCTGATGAGGTGGTCAGAGAGACAGCCACTGAAGAGTGAAGAGGGGATGGACACAAACCACGGGATAACGTTAAACACCCAACCCTGAGGGGAGAACACCATCACATTGATAACAGCTCAGAGAATGACATTAAGACAATTGGTTTAAGTGATTATAGGAATATCATTAATATGTAGAGACAAAAGGCCCAACTTGATTTACATATTTTTTTCCTACAACTTCTTTTGAAATGGTTCTTTTGTAATTACTTTATGTCGTTGATTACATGAGGGAATATCTCAGTTCCTTAGCTAGCAGGGTTTCACATCTGCACCATGTCTACAGCACCCTCTATTGGTGTTACACAGGTCTGTCAGATGCAGGGTCTGACTAGCTTTGAGTCAATTTATATGAACACTTAAGAATGTTTGTTCTCTTTGTCATTCCAGCCTTGAACTGAAATATGGAATTTCAAGTTTTGTTTTGTCTTCTGGGGGGTTGGATTGGGAGAGGAGTGAGAGGGGTAGGATAGTGGGGGGGTTGTTAAGTTACCTTGGCGTCAGGGAAGGTGTCCTTGAAGTACGTTGGTAGCCATGATAACAATGTGAAGAAGGTGCTTGCCGTGCAAAGGTGCGTAATAATCACAGCACTGAAGGGAGGATAATCACAAAAGAGAGAGAACAAAAATATATAAATAAGTTAGTGTACCACTTCTATGACTCATAGGCTACACCATTTTAAAGACACAAAATACAAGGTGCTACAATGAGTGTACAAACTTTCCATGACATAAACTGACTTGGTGAATCCAGGTGAAAGATATGATCCCTTATTGATGTCTCTTGTTAAATACACTTCAATCAGTGTAGATGAAGGGGAGGAGACAGGTTAAAGAATGATTTTTAAGCCTTGAGACAATTGAGACATGGATTGGGTATGTGTGCCATTCAGAGGGTGAATGGGCAAGACAAAATATTTAAGTGCCTTTGAACGGGGTATGGTAGTAGGTACCAGGTGCATCCGGTTTGTGTCAAGAACTGCAATGCTGCTGGATTTTTCACACTGAACAGTTTCCTGTGTGTATCAAGAATGGTCAACCACCCAAAGGACATCCAGCCAACTTGATACAACTGCAGGAAGCATTGGAGTCAACATGGGCCAGCATCCCTGTGGGACGCTTGACACCTTGTAGAGTCCATAGCCCGACGAATTGAGGCTGTTCTGAGGGCAAAAGGGGCTGTAACTCATTAGGAAGGTGTTCCTAATGTTTTGTAAACTCAGTGTATACACAAGTCATTACTGGCTATAATGACTCATGTATAGGCCCCCACCACAGTTTAATTAATGTGCCTGTTCAACATAAAATCAAGCAATATCAGACTGTTGATTTGATATTATATATTTTATCAGACTGTTTAAATGGGATCCTGAGTGGCGCAGCAGTATAAGGCACTGCATCGTAGTGCTAGAGGCATCACTACAGACCCGGGTTCGATCCCAGGCTGTATCACAACCGGCCGTGATCGGAAGTCCCATAGGGCGGCGCACAATTGGCAGAGCGTCGTCTGGGTTAAAGGAGGGTTTGGCCGGGGTAGGCAGTCATTGTAAATAAGAATTTGTTCTTAACTGACTTGCCTAGCTAAATAAAGGTTAAATAAAATACAAAAATAAATTAAATGGCTCTCTCCACTGACCTTTACTCATTCATGAACTTAACAGTGTCGGTCCGTGATATTAATCCACGCTCACACCAACCCTCACCCACATAATCGGCAACATTTGCTCTTCTGTTTAGTTGTTAGTTTAACTATGAGCCATTACAGGAAATGAAACCAATGAGCCTGACAAGTCCTGTCATTGTACACAGGGCGGATCAGTTGCATGGTCTGCTATATGGTTCTATAAATAACAGCCAATAGAGAGGCACAGAGGATATGAATGAAGCCTTTGAGACGGGAACATCTGCAGGGAACTGAGCTGATCAGAAAGGAGAGAGACTACAGAACTGAATCAATGTACTAGACCTCTATTTCAGTCAGTTAGGTACAGGCTAGGATGTTATTATATCTCCACCTCATTCAAGACTGCAGGCAGTCAGCTGTTTAGGCTGTCCATTCACTCTCTCTCTCTCACACACACACACACACACACACACACACACACACACACACACACACACACACACACACACACACCACACACACACACACACACACACACACCATTGAGTGTGGGCCTTATCTCACCAGACAGCAGGTTGTTTGAAGAGGCGCAGCCAGTGTCTCCTGGACAGTTTGGACTGGGGCCCTCCACTACCCAGTGACTCCAATGTGATGATAGGACCTGGAACAAACAGACAGACAGACGGAGAGAGCAAGAGACGCAAAGAGAGAGCGAGAAAGAGGCAATTCTGAGCTCAATGTGGTGCTTAGAGGTAGTTCATAATAGTGATAAGGTCAGATGGCTAACCCTGTACATAGCATCTTTATTCATTGTGTATTTATTCCATGTGTTATGATTTTTTTCTATATTTTTCTCAGGCATTATTGGGAAGGGCCTGTATGCATTTCAGTGTTGTTCTACATATGTTGTTTACAAAGCATGTGACAAATACAATTAGATTTGAGTGACATCAAATACCACCACTTGCAGAAAATAGTCTAGCTGTGAAATTGAACATTTGTTAACTTTCAGTTAGATATGCATATTCTCATCACCACACAGATTCATAAACACACACCCAGAACACACACACGCCATCTTGGTTAATCCAAGATGGCGTAGCAAAGCAGAAGTGTTTTGTCATTGTCCGTGTAAATTAGTTTTTTCTGTCTTTTTTGTATATATTTCAATATTTTTCCTCTCTCTTTTTCCATTTTAAAATTTAACATACCTTCCGGCAACCCACCTCACCCAATTGTGATACGGATCTGCTATTTTTAGACCTCATAGCTAGAACCTCCTGGATAGCCTGGATAATACCCGCCAGTCTGCACAGCGCGATATCAACCCTGAGTTTATCGGATTGCTTTTCTCCACTACTTCACCAGATTCCTGCCGTAAGCTTTGGACCATTACTCCAGAGTGGCCCAGCTCCGAAGCTAGCCTTGAGACAGACCCATCTCCCGTCCTGCTCAGTGGACCCTATGATCACTCGTCTACACAGCTGATGCCTCCCAGACTCTTCACTAACACGACTAGAAGCCACGACATCACCGGATTCCTGCCGTAAGCTCTGGACCTTTGCATCGGATCATCGCAGCTTGCCGGCTAACGCCCTTGTCCCGAAGCTAGCACCAATTAGCCTCGAGCCAGGCGCATCTCCCGGCTAGCAAACAAAATTACTCCAGCTACAATACATCTTTTGCCATTTGGCCTGGACCATTTGTCGACACAGAGCCCCGCCGATCCATCACGATTGGTCTGCCAATGTAATCCTGTCCGATGTCCTCAACCGGCCTTTGTTGGTGAAAACGCTTCTGCTAGCACCGGCCTGCTAACTTTAGGAACGCCATGTCCCCCGCTTGCTAGCCTAGTAACAACTACCTAACGGCTTCCCTGTTTCATCTATTGCTGTTCACTGGACCCTGTGATCACCTGGCTACATAGCTGATGCCTGCTGGACTGTTCATTCATTAATTAATCACGGTACTCCATTTTTGTTTATTTTGTTTATCTGTCGGCCCCAGCCTCAAACTCAGGCCCTGTATGTATTTAACTTACCCTCTCTGCCCATTCATTGCCATTTTACCTGTTGTTGTTTTTGTCTTAGCTGTTCTTGTCTTACCCGTTGTTGTCTTAGCTAGCTCTCCCAAACAACACCGGTGATTGCTTTATGCCTCGCTTTATGTCTCTCGAATGTTAAAATGCCTTGTATACGGTTGCTTAGGGTAGTTATCATTATTTTATTTTACTGCGGAGCCCATAGCCCCACTGAACATGCCTCAGATCCCTCTTTTGTCCCACCTCTCACACAGGCAGTGACCTCACCCAGCATAACTAGTGCCTCCAGAGATGCAACCTCTCTAATCGTCACCCAATGCCTAGATTTACCTCCACTGTACCCGCACCCTACCATACCTATCGGTACATTATGCCCTGAATCTATTCTACCACACCCAGAAATCTGCTCCTTTTATTCTCTGCCCCCAATGCACTAGACGACCAGTTTTGATAGCCTTTAGCCGTACCCTCATCCTACTCCTCCTCTGCTCCTTGGGTGATGTAGAGGTTAAGCCAGGCCCTGTGTGTTCCCAGGCGCTCTAATTTGTTGACTTCTGTAACCGTAAAAGCCTTGGTTTCATTAATGTTAACATCAGAAGCCTCCTCCCGAAGTTTATTATACTCACTGCTTCAGCAACCAGGCCAACCCTGATGTCCTTCCTGTGTCTGAATCCTGGCTCCCATCCCTAACTACAACATTTTCCATCAAGATAGAACTGCCAGAGGGGGAGGAGTTGCAATCTACTGCAGAGATAGCCTGCAAAGTTCTGTCATACTTTCCAAGTCTATGCCCAAACAGTTCGAGCTTCTAATTTTAAAAATTAATCTCTCCAGAAATAAATTTCTCACTATCGCCGCCTGTTATAGACCCCCCTTAGCTCCCAGCTGTGCCCTGGACAGCATATGTGAATTGATTGCCCCCCATCTATCTATCAAACGACCACCCCTCATCACTGTCAAATGCTCCCTAAAACACTTATGCGAGCAGGCCTTTCTAATCGACCTGGCCCGGGTATTCTGGAAGGATATTGACCTCATCCCGTCAGTAAAAGTAATTTCTTCACCATCTTAAATAGGCATGCCCCTTTCAGAAAATGCAGAACTAAGAACAGATATAGCCCTTGGTTCACTCCAGACCTGACTGCCCTCGACATGCACAAAAAACATCGAATTGTCCCCGCGATATGCAACTTTTCAGGGAAGTCAGGAACCAATACATACAGTCAGTTAGGAAAGCAAAGGCTAGCTTTATCAAACAGAAATGTGCATCCTGTAGCTCTTATTCCAAAAAGTTCTGGGACACTAAAGTCCATGGGGAATAAGAGCACCTCCTCCCAGCTGCCTACTGCACTGAGGCTGGGAAACACGGTCACCACCGATAAATCCACGATAATTTCAATAAGCATGTCTCTACGGCTGGCCATGCTTTCCTCCTGGCTACCCCAACCCCAGCAAACAGCTCTGCACCCCCCGCAGCGACTTGCCCAAGCCTCCCCAGCTTCTCCTTCACCCAAATCCAGATAGCAGATATTCAGAAAGAGCTGCAAAACCTGGACCCGTACAAACCAGCTGGGCTAGACAATCTGGACCCTCTCTTTCTAAAATTATCCTCTGAAATTGTTGCAACCCCTAATACTAGTCTGTTCAACCTCTCCTTTATATTGTCCGAGATTCCTAAATATTGGAAAGCTGCAGCGGTCATCCCCCTCTTCAAAGGGAGTGACACTCTAGACCCAAACTATTACAGACCTATATCCATCCTGCCCTGCCTTTCTAAAGTCTTCAAAGGCCAAGTTAACAAACAGATCACTGACCATTTCGAATCCCACCGTACCTTCTCCGCTGTGCAATCCGGTTTCTGAGCTGGTCACGGGTGCACCTCAGCCACGTTCAAGGTACTAAACGATATCATAACCGCCATCGATAAAATACAGTACTGTGCAGCTGTCTTCATCAACCTGGCCAAGGCTTTCGACTCCGTCAATCACCACATTCTTATCAGCAGACTCAACAGCCTCAAATGACTGCCTCGCCTGGTTCAGCAACTACTTCTCAGACAGAGTTCAGTATTTCAGATCGGAGGGCCTGTTGTCCGGACCTCTGGCAGTCTCTATGGGGATACCACAGGGTTCAATTCTCGGGCCGACTCTTTTCTCTGTATATATCAATGATGTCGCTCTTGCTGCGGGTGATTCCTTGATCTACCTCTACTCAGACGACACCATTCTGTATACATCTGGCCCTTCTTTGGACACTGGGTTTACAAACCTCCAAACGAGCTTCAATCCCATACAACACTCCTTCTGTGGCCTCCAACTGCTCTTAAAACGCTAGCAAAACTAAATGCATGCTCTTCAACCGATTGCTGCCCACACCTGCATCGCTACTCTTGTCGGTTCTGACTTAGAATATGTTGAAAACTACAAATACATGTGTCTGGCTAGACTGTAACCTTTCCTTCCAGACTCATATTAAGCATCTCCAATCCAAAATTAAATCTAGAATCTGCTTCCTATTTTGCAAAAAAGCCTCCTTCACTCACTCTGCCAAACATACCCTCATAAAACTGACTATCCTACCGATCCTCGACTTGGCGATGTCATTTACAAAATAGCCTCCAACACTCTACTCAGCAAACTGGATGCAGTCTATCACAGTGCCATCCGTTTTGTCACCAAAGTCCCATATACCACCCATCACTGCGACCTGTATGCTCTCGTCGGCTGGCCCTCGCTACATGTTAGTCGCCAGGCCCACTGGCTCCAGGTCATCTACAGCCTTGGCCAAAAGTTTTGAGAATGACACAAATGTGAATTTTCACAGTCTGCTGCCTTAGTGTCTTTAGATATTTTTGTCAGATGTTACTAATGAATACTGAAGTATAATTACAAGCATTTCATAAGTGTCAAAGGCTTTTATTGACAATTACATGAAGTTGATGCAAAGAGTCAATATTTGCAGTGTTGACCCTTCTTTTTCAAGACCTCTGCAATCCACCTTGGCATGCTGTCAATTAACTTCTGGGCCACATCCTGACTGATGGCAGCCCATTCTTGCATAATCAATGCTTGGAGTTTGTCAGAATTTGTCTGACAAACTTTTGTTTGTACACCCGCCTCTTGAGGATTGACCACAAGTTCTCACTGGGATTAAGGCCTGGGGAGTTTCCTTGCCATGGACCCAAAATATCGACGTTTTGTTCCCCGAGCCACTTAGTTATCACTTTTGCCTTATGGCAAGGTGCTCCATCATGCTGGAAAAGGCATTGTTCGTCACCAAACTGTTCCTGGATCGTTGGGAGAAGTTGCTCTCGGAGGATGTGTTGGTACCATTCTTTATTCATGGCTGTGTTATTAGGCAAAATTGTGAGTGAGCCCACTCCCTTGGCTGAGAAGCAACCCCACACATGAATGGTCTCAGGATGCTTTACTGTTGGCATGACACAGGACTGATGGTAGCGCTCACCTTGTCTTCTCCGGACATGCTTTTTTCCGGATGCCCCAAACAATCAGAAAGGGCATTCAAAGAAAATTACTTTACCCCAGTCCTCAGCAGTCCAATCCCTGTACCTTTTGCAGGATATCAGTCTGTTCCTGATGTTTTTCCTGGAGAGAAATGGCTTCTTTGCTGCCCTTCTTGACACCAGGCCATTCTCCAAAAGTCTCACTGTGCGTGCAGATGCACTCACCTGCTGCCATTTCTGAGCAAGCTCTGTACTGGTGGTGCCATGATCCCGCAGCCGAATCAACTTTAGGAGATGGTCCTGGCGCTTGCTGGACTTTCTTGGGCGCCCTGAAGCCTTCTTCACAACAATTGAACCGCTCTCCTTGAAGTCCTTGATGATCCGATAAATGGTTGGTTTAGGTGCAATCTTACTGGCAGCAATATCCTTGCCTGTGAAGCCCTTTTTGTGCAAAGCAATGATGACTGCACGTGTGTCCTTGCAGGTAACCATGGTTGACAAAGGAAGAACAATGATTCCAAGAACCACCCTCCTTTTGAAGCTTCCAGTCTGTTATTTAATTTAATTTATTTTACCTTTAGGCAAGTCAGTTAAGAACAAATTCTTATTTTCAATGACTGCCTAGGAACAGTGGGGGTTAACTGCCTGTTCAGGGGCAGAACGACAGATTTGTACCTTGTCAGCTCGGGGGTTTGAACTTGCAACCTTCCGGTTACTAGTCCAACGCTCTAACCACTAGGCTACTCTGCCGCCCCAGTTATTCGAACTCAATCAGCATGACAGAGTGATCTCCAGCCTTGTCCTCGTCAACACTCACACCTGTGTTAACGAGAGAATCACTGACATGATGTCAGCTGGTCCTTTTGTCGCAGGGCTGAAATGCAGTGGACATGTTTTTGGGGGATTAAGTTCATTTGAATGCAAAGAGGGACTTTGCAATTGCAATTCATCTGATCACTCTTCATAATATTCTGGATTATATGCAAATTGCCATCATACAAACTGAGGCAGCAGACTTTGTGAAAATTAATGTGTCATTCTCAAAACTTTTGGCCACGACTGTATAAGTCTCTGCCTTATCTCAGCTCACTGGTCACCATAACAACACCCACCTGTAGCACGCGCTCGAGCAGGTATTTCTCAATGGTCATCCCCAAAGCCAACACCTTCTTCGGCTGCCTTTTCTTACAGTTCTCTGCTGCCAATGACTGGAACGAATTGCAAAAATCGCTGAAGTTGGAGATTTATATCTCCCTCACTAACTTTAACTATCAGCTATCTGAGCACCTTAACGATCGCTGCAGCTGTACACAGCCCATCTGTAAATAGCCCATCCAACTACCTACCTCATCCCCGTATTGTTTTTATTTACTTTTTTGCTCTTTTGCACACCAGTATTTCTACCCGCACATCATCATCTGCACATCTATCACTCCAGTGTTAATTTGCTAAATTGAAATTACTTCACTACAATTGGCCTATTTATTGCTTTACCTCCTTACTCCATTTGTACACACTGTACATAGATTTTTCTATTGTGTTATTGACTGTACGTTTGTTTATGTGTAACTCTGTGTTGTTGTTTTTTGTCGCACTGCTTTGCTTTATCGTGGCTAGGTTGCAGTTGTAAATGAGAACTTGTTCTCAACTGGCCTACCTGGTCAAACAAACAAACACACAAACCTTACCTTCCCCTTTAAGCAGGTATTTCCACATGCAGTACGCCCAGAGGACAGAGAGCATGCCTGACACATAGAACACGCTCTCCCAACCATACAGGTCCAGCATGAGGGAACCAGCCCCCCCAATCACCAGTGTTCTGCAGGAGACAACAGCATGGTCACACACACACAGACGGTAGTTCAAAGAGCTTTAGCTGTGCACCTCATTGTGTATTTATGGTTTACTACTAAAATGGCAAAACAAGAACATCTGTGGAGAGCTCCTGACTGGAGACGTCTGTGGCCCCCTGATGAGCTGTTTATGACCAGCCCAAAATTATATGTTGTCATCACTCCCCAACTCCAAAGATAAATGTCTGACCCTGGCTTCCATAGCACATGACCTTAACAACAGCAGTAGAATCTGCCCAAAGGCACAGATCTAGGACTAGTTTACCTTCACCCAAATCTATCCTAAACCCTTAGTGGGGGAAATGCAAAACAGACCTTAGATCGGCGTCTAAACAGGAAGTGCTGCAGAGCTAGACTCACCCCAGGTAGGAGCCACTGCCCACAGTGCTCATGAGGAATCCTCTCTCACTCTCCACCACCTTCTGAGAACACAGGCTGGCCAGAGACGGGTAGTGGACACCTAGAGGTACACATACACACATTCAATGCCTCTGTTCACCAGTTACAATCCCAGTTTCCCTATGTGTCCCTAGTCATAATCCCAGTTTCCCTAGTCATAATCCCAGTTTCCCTGTGTCCATAGTCATAATCCCAGTTTCCCTGTGTCCCAAGTCATAACCCAGTTTCCCTATGTGTCCCTAGTCATAATGCCAGTTTCAAATCAAATCAAAGTTTATTTGTCATGTGCGCCGAATACAACAGGTGTAGATGCTTACTTACAGTGAAATGCTTACTTACAAACTCTAACCAATAGTGCAAAAAGGTGTTAGGTGAACAATAGGTAAGTAAAGAAATAAAACAACAGTAAAAAGACAGGCTATATACAGTAGCGAGGCTATAAAAGTAGCGAGGCTACATATAGGCACCGGTTAGTCAGGCTTTCCCTATGTGTCTCTAGTCATAATCCCAGTTTCCCTATGTGTCTCTAGTCATAATTAGTGCGCTATTTAGGAATACATAAAGGAGTGATTTGAGATGCAGCCAAGCTTTTCATTAGCCCCCAGTGCCCAGTGACCCCTGACCTTGCAGCAGCCCCATAAGGAAGCGGGCCAGCGTCATGGAGAAGATGGGCTGAGAGCAGAAGTGGGCCAGGACGGGCGTGAAGGCTGTCATCGCCCCCCAGGCCGCCGCAGAGAGGAGGAGCACCTTCTCACCTCCAACCCTGAGGGACACAGATGGAAATAATACTCTTACTATAACTACAGACACTCTCCAGTAATATAACACTATTGTTACTGTTACAATTATACACAGTGTCACCTCTAGCCCTGAAAGAAAGTCATAACATGGTTATTACTACAGTATTACAATACAGGTCAAACCTTGAGGGGAAGAGATGGAGTTATATAACATTATCATTACTACTGCACTACTAACCCCCTCCTTCAACCCTGAGGGGAAGAGATGGAGTTATATAACATTATCATTACTACTACACTACTAACCCCCTCCTTCAACCCTGAGGGGAAGAGATGGAGTTATATAACATTATCATTACTACTACACTACTAACCCCCTCATTCAACCCTGAGGGGAAGTGATGGAGTTATATAACATTATCATTACTACTGCACTACTAACCCCCTCCTTCAACCCTGAGGGGAAGAGATGGAGTTATATAACATTATCATTACTACTGCACTATTAACCCCCTCCTTCAACCCTGAGGGGAAGAGATGGAGTTATATAACATTATCATTACTACTGCACTACTAACCCCCTCCTTCAACCCTGAGGGGAAGAGATGGAGTTATATAACATTATCATTACTACTGCACTACTAACCCCCCCCCCCTCCCTCCCTTCAACCCTGAAGGGAAGAGATGGAGTTATATAACATTATCATTACTACTGCACTACTAACCCCCCCCCCCCTTCAACCCTGAAGGGAAGAGATGGAGTTATATAACATTATCATTACTACTACACTACTAACCCCCTCCTTCAACCCTGAGGGGAAGAGATGGAGTTATATAACATTATCATTACTACTACACTACTAACCCCCTCCTTCAACCCTGAGGGGAAGAGATGGAGTTATATAACATTATCATTACTACTGCACTACTAACCCCCTCCTTCAACCCTGAGGGGAAGAGATGGAGTTATATAACATTATCATTACTACTGCACTACTAACCCCCTCCTTCAACCCTGAGGTGAAGAGATGGAGTTATATGACATTATCATTACTACTGCACTACTAACCCCCTCTTCAACCCTGAGGGGAAGAGATGGAGTTATATAACATTATCATTACTACTGCACTACTAACCCCCTCCTTCAACCCTGAGGGGAAGAGATGGAGTTATATAACATTATCATTACTACTACACTACTAACCCCCTCCTTCAACCCTGAGGTGAAGAGAGTGATGAAACAAAGATAATGTTGACAGTTACGCTCGATATACAACCTAAGGGACAGACACAGTACTATAACCCCATGATAACAATTCAACCTTGAGGGAAGATATTTATAGGCCTATGCATCTCAACAGTGCAACATGCATTTCCTCATCTACCTTTCTTCATTTGAACTATTCTTAAAAACACGGACATACACTAAACAACAATATAAAACACAACATGCAAAAATGTCATTTATTTTATTGAGTTACAGTTCATTAAAGGAAATCAGTCAATTGAAATAAATCAATTAGGCCCTAATCTATGGATTTCACATGACTGGGAATACAGATATGCATCTGTTGGTCACAGATACCTGAAAGAAAATGGGCCTCAGGATCTCGTTACGGTATTTTTGAGCATTCAAATTGCCATAGATAAAATTAAATTGTGTTCCTTGTCCGTAGCTTATGCCTGCCCATAACATAACCTCACTGCCACCATAGGGCACTCTTTTCAAAACGTTGACATCAACGAACCGCTCACCCATACGGCACCATACACGTGGTCTGCGGTTGTGAGGCCAGTTGGACGTACTGCCAAATTCTCTAAAACGACGTTGGAGGTGGCTTATGGTAGAGAAATGTACTTCCCTTGCAACAGCTCTGGTGAACCTTCCTGCAGTCAGCAGGCCAATTGCACACTCCCTCAAAACTTGAGACATCTGTGGCATCGTGCTGTATGTCAAAACTGCACGTTTTAGAGTAGCCTTTTATTGTCACCAGCACAAGGTGAACCTGTGTAATGATCATGCTGTTTAAATCAGCTTCTTGATATGCCACACCTGTCAGATGGATGGATTATCTTGGCAACGGAGAAATGCTCACTAACAGGGATATAAACACATTTTTGCACAAAATCTGAGAGAAATAAGCTTTTTATGCATATTGAAATTTCTGGAATCTTTTATTTCAGTTCATGAAACATGGGAACAACACTTTACATGTTGCGTTTATATTTTGGTTCAGTGTATATGAAACCAGGTTATCCAGTTGTTTCCAACAGGAGGCTTTCATCTCTCCTGTGTTGTCAGAACAATGCAATTGAAGAAAAGAAGACAAGAAAAATGAGGCTACTTTTAAGCAACAAGGCAAAGGGGTGTGGTATATAACCAATATACCACAAACCCCTGAGGTGCCTTACTGCTATTACAAACTGGTTACCAACGTAATTAGAGCAGTAAAAATAAACATTTTGTCATACCCGGTCTGATATACAATGGCTTTCAGCCAATCAGAATTCAGGCCTCAAACCACCCAGTTCATAATTCCAATGAATAACTCCATATTTCCTGGTTCCTTCCTCTAACATCTGAAAGGACTGAACAGATATCAGTAGTGATATGATAATAGCTTCAGGTTTCTGCCAAAGGTGTTTAGACCAAATATGCACTGCTCTAGTAGAGTTTAGTCAAAATACTATTTCACTTCATTGATTTTGGGGGGTGGAGTTGAAAGCAGAGGCTTCTGAACTTGGAACTCTCCGATGGCTTATTTCTGTTGACATGTGACATGACCCTGAGCTTCTCCTGCCATGTGAAGAGATGGAGAGAATGATTTTACGAACACGTTTTACACTGATATTTCAGTCTGTAGGCCATTTACATGTCTTGGTACTAATATTTCTAACCAGGAAACAACTGTTAGGCAGGGTAATTAAGAAAGTACTGACTGGATGATTTGATCCACTTTGAATGGGAGCAGCATACAAAGAAAACACAACTAACCAGTAACGTCATTCCTGTAACCAAGAGAACCGCACCCTTTTCACCACCTAGATACAGGCACAAATGCTGGGTCTTCCTCAAACAACAGAGACATTATCATACTAACAGTCACATACTTCCCTTCAAATTCCACTCATGACTCTTAGCCTCTCAACCTCAAATCTCCCCAAACGACATTCCATTCATACTCTACAGCAGGGGTATTCAACTCTTACCCTACGAGGTCCGGAGCCTGCTGGTTCTGTTCTACCTGATAATGAATTGCACATACCTGGTGTCTCAGGTCTAAATCAGTCCCTTATTATAGGAGAGGAACAATGAAAATAAAGAGTTTGAGGGCCTTTACAGCTTGTGCAGTAGAATCTCTCTACCATGACATTCTATCACCATCCCTCGGTTCTTTTGCTTTTAGGGCCAATGGGTAATAGCATTGTAATAGGGTGTTTTTAAAGTGAATATGATTCATATAAAATGCCTTGTTTTATAGGCTGTATTGTCCTGATGGAGCAGCTGTAAGATGTAAATTGTAATAGGAATATTTAAAGAAGCTACACACACACACACACACACACACACACACACACACACACACACACACACACACACAGTATTCAGACTCCTTCCCCTTTTCCACTTTACGTTACAGCCTTATTCCAAAATGAATTAAATAAACATTCTCAATCTACACACAATACCACATAATGAAATCAAAAAAGTTTTTGACATTTTTGCAAATGTATTTTTATATACAAAAATACCTTATTTACATAAGTATTCAGACCCTGTGCTATGAGGTGCATCCTGTTTGCATTGATCATCCTTGAGATGTTTCTACAACTTGAATGGAGTCCACCTGCGGTAAATTCAATTGATTGGACATGATTTGGAAAGGTGTCAATATAAAAGGTCCCACAGCTGAAAATGCATGTTAGAGAAAACACCAAGCCATGAGGTCGAAGGAATTGTCCTTAGAGCTCTGAGACAGGATTGTGTTGAGGCACAGATATGGGGAAGTGTACCAAAAAAATTCTACAGCATTGAAGGTCCCCAAGAACACAGTGGCCTCCTTCCATTTAAGAATGATGCTCTTTCTACTCTTTCTTGAACTGGCCGCCCGGCCAAACTGAGCAATCGGGGGAGAGGGGCCTAGGTCAGGGATGTGACCAAGAACCAGATGGTCACAGACAGAGCTCCAGAGCTCCTCTGTGGAGATGGGAGAACATTCCAGAAGGACAACCATCTCTGCAGCACTCCACCAAGCCTTTATGGTAGAATAGCCAGACGGAAGCCATTCCTCAGTAAAAGGCACATGACAGCCCAATTGAAGTTTGCCAAAAGGTACAAAAAGAATCTCATAACCATGAAAAACAAGATTTGTCTGGTCTGATGAAACCAAGATTGAACTCATTGGTCTGAATGCCAAGCATCACGTGTGGATGAAAGCTGGCACCATCTTTACGGTGAAGCATGGTGGTGGCAGCATCATGCTGTGGGGATGTTTTTCAGCGGCAGGGACTGGGAGACTAGTCAGGTTCGAGGGAAAGATGAACTGAGCAAAGTACAGAGATCCTTGATGAAAACCTGCTCCAGAGCACTCAGTACGTCAAACTACTAGGAGCTAGGACACACTGATTATTAATGTATTGATGACATTATGAACACTGTGACTCTGTAGCAGCTGGCAAAGTCACTGTATATTGCTTTGACTTCGTACCAGCCTCTCAGCTTGATAAAGGGCCTGTCTCCATTAGTTTTTTGTTGCTTCTGCTCTGGAGGGATTCTCCCTGAATTATTGTAATAAAGCAGATCGATTTTTAATTGATATTACCAACAACTGCTCTTCTTTTTGTTCACTTAAATCCCAAACAGACGTGTAAAACAGACAAAGTTTTAGGCTATTTCATTCTTAGATTTCAGGGCTCATAGGACCCCATTGTCCATCTGTGTTTAAAAGTGAATAAACGTGGACACTTTTTATTCTAGATATTGTATGTAATGAGAGCAGCTGCAGGTTGTGCAAACAGGCAATAAAGTATAATCATCTCCTCTTGTTGCCCACCTGTCGCTGACGTAGCCTCCGAGGACCTGTGTGAAGCAGTAACCCCAGAAGAAGCTACCCAGCACCATGCCCTGATCCCTCTTGGTCCAGTTGAACTTCTCCGCCATGCTAACGGCACAGATGGGCATGGCCACGCGGGCACAGTACAGCAGACAGGTCCCCAGCAGTAGCACCACCGTCCATACCCGCGCCAGGGGTCTGCATTGCGGGGACAGAGGACATAAGTGTGACTAGCAGAAAACAGGGATGTGTGTGAGAGGTACATTAATGTGTTCGGTGTGTGTAAGTGACAATATGTGTGGGTGTGAGTAAGAGTAGGTGTGATATTCTCAGTAAAACCAACATCTGTGCATTTATTCTGATTGTTTCTTGTAAATGGCAAATTGGAACTTAAACTAAACCAACTACGCATTTTCACAGAACTTGAAACGTCTAAATTTGACTGGGCTAAATTGTGTTAACTAGATAGGTTAGGCCTAAATCTCATTATATGATAATTATTTGAGTGAATTTGGCTGAATTCTTAGTTGGCAAGTCAAAGCAAAGATTAGGCTATCATGCCTTTAATAAAATTCCAGGAATGCCTGACTATCAGACTTCCTAGACCTAGAAGCTTTTAAATTCCCCAAAGCTATGTGTGTGCAGTTTAGTAAAGTTAGCTTTAAAATAATCTTGAGACCACCAGTTGACAGGCATCTGATTAATAAGAAAGTCGAGTATTTATTTGGGAATGTCCCTCCTAGCAGTGTTACATTTGGACTCAAAAGTAGCAACAAAGTATCAAAAACAAAGCTACATGTGTATGAGTGGTAGATTTGATGTTTGCTGAAATCAAGGGAGAGAAACATTTTCTGAAAATATAATTTGCCAATGCCAACACATTACAGTAAACTATATAGGAGCCGGAATCATTGCAAACTTGTATGGCATTTGCTAAATAAGGAACTAACAATCTCTCATATGTTATTATATTATGTGTGGTTAAAAACATATAAAGAAAGGGTGTGTCATTTCCTTATGGTAGTTTTTACGTTGAGATGAACACTTATAGACTGTGGGAAAAACGTGAGATTGGCTACTGAAAATCGTCGTAAATTTACCTTGGCCAATACGTATTCGGTTCACTCCACTTCTTCTGATGACCTCCAGCGACCCCGGTTTTGTCTGTGGTTTTTTCTTTGAGGCAGACCAAATCTGGACTAGAGTTCTTTCCATGTTTTTGCAGAATTGCCATTCAACGAAAGAGGTATACGATTTGATTTGCTGTCTCCTGCACTTTACAATTCAGCGCAGTAGGCTATGGAATGAGTGAAGAAAGTCGACAAAAATAAACGCTTGTTCGATGTTCGCGATGATACCGATGTATCATTTCCTTTCGATTACCGTGTAGGCCAATCCATAATGTTACTGCCGTGTGATAAAAAGTGCACGGGTGATTAGAGACGGATCGCCTTGAGTTTGACGATAAATCCACGTGTCAGTATTTTTTTCAGCCACGCAGTTCTTCCTGCCAACAGTAGGTTACATCGGAAACAGCATTAAAAAAGCGACTCAGTCCTTTTCAAAAAACAGCATGAATTTGGTCAGAGAGAAAATTCCCAGTCTTCTTTACCCGCGGCATGGCTATCCGGTTCTAGCGCTTCACCATGACTGTGCAATATTCTAGACATTATATTATTCCCTGAATGATACCCGATCGGATTGCACAGCAAAAAGAGAGAAAAAACAACTAATGTCCCAGGCATAGGATACCACAGAATGTTAGTCTATAATGGCCAAATCATCCTGAATTTCTCAACTCATGTTTGACGTTGCCCTGCTGCGATGTGATTGGCGTTGTCATCCTTGCTCATAGGACAGCCAGTGATGCTGCATAACGTATTCACAGAGTTGGTTCATCTGCCCTAGGCTGGATGAGGTATCAACTACCAAGAATCGGCAGTCGGCACCGTTATATAATAACCTGCAATCAGATGAAAAAAGTAAGATTCCTGCACACGTTGGTGTCTAAACTACATTTTCCACCCTCCGAGAAAGTAAGCTATCGGTTAAATGGCATACTGACGAGACTGAAAAACACAATATCATCACGTATTTTTTGGTGCAAATATAATGAACAACCTAAGCATATCAAGTGTTCCAAAATAGTATTTTATTCCATAATGTAAATAATCCTGTTGCAAAACTGTCAACATGAACTAAATGTATGTCTCTATGTATTCACATTATGATCTTGTTGGTTCAAGATAACACAGGATGAAAGCTAAGGTTGCAACAAAACCCTGACAACATTACAGGGTACTGGCAGCTTAGAAGCATTCCGTCAGTACCCAGCTTTGGCCCCTACACTAGAATTCATGAGAAACTGAAATGTGCATGTTTTTTGTTGTTGAGAAAAACAAAATGTACTGTAATTGAGACAGCGGACCACAGCAATGGGAGCCAATTGTTCTACCCCAACCTCATTAATTTCTGTTTATTAGTTAACACGTTATAGTCCCAAGAGCCTAATTTAGGCTTTAACACACCATCCATATGCAAAGATGGCTAACTTTCCCTGCCAGTAGACAGAAAAAAAAATAGTGTAACTGTGAAATCTGCAAAAAGGAAATGTTCATATACAACTATCTATTGCAGACATGAAACAAAAGTCTTATAATTTTACTTCATTAAAATACAAGGGTTTATATTTCAGATATTGAAGTTTCAGGCAGCAAGTCACTAAAATACAAACTGGATAGTTTGTACAGTCCATGTTATCAAAGTCTCCCAAAAAGCAACCGACACAAAGAAAGAAAACATATTGTTTCAGTCAGTCTCTGTCAGAGTATAAATAGGTAGGAGGGGAGTCCAATTAGTTTCCACCAGCATACACAGCCTGGTGTCCTCTCACTTTGGGTCCTCGATCGTGCCCTTGCTGAGGTCTGTCATTTTGGGGTACTTTACTTTCTTTTGGTCAAGTTCGTTCTGAGCCCACAGGAGTAGTTTGAGGAGCTTGGCCAGTTTGGGCGTTGACTCTCTGTTTTCGTAGTCCAGCACAGACTGGTTCACTTCACTCCACACCTTCAGGAAGCACACAGTGGACAGGAGGTAAATTAAATCAGCATCAGTTATAGGTCAAAAGTTATGGCTAGAAGGGATACAGCTTTTGTCAAAGTAATCTCAAATGTAGAATTTTTCTGCATTTTAGCTAACCCTAACTCTTTTCCTAACCTTAACTTAATTCTCCTAACCTGCTACATTAATTCTCCTAACCTGCAGAATACATTTTCCTAAACTACTACGAAAAGTCAAATCTGACAAAACCACTATCCCATCTAGTCAAAACCAAAGTTTGTGTACTGACAAAATACTGAAATAGTAGTAGAAACTTGCAATATGCACGTTATTATCTGTTTCTGGATTATGATAAGTGAGAATAAACACACCTTCTGCCTCTGCATTGTGTTGAGGAGGTCTCCGAAGGGTGACTCCTCAGGGTTGTCGAAGGCCAGCAGGGCCAAGGTTCTCTCCATCTCTGTCAGACACTCTCTACTCTCCTCCCCCTGCTCTGCCAGCTGGGACTGAGCAAACTCTAGTGCTGCCTCAGTCTCCCTCAGACGGATCAGCTCAATCAGGTGCTGCTGCTGCAGAGGGTAAGAGCAGTATACAGGGACGGTCAGGGGAGGAAAAGGAATATGGACAAAAAACAGTGGAGGGAATAAGGAGACAAAAAGGATAGAGAGAGGAACAGATGGCAATGAATGAAGAAAACGGCAAACAAAATAAGACTGACAGAAGAATTATAACGGGAGAGGCAATCTGCTTTTTACCTGTAGGTGAAAGTACAGGTAGCGGTTAGTGTCAAGCAGTTCTGGGTGCATGCTGTTGATGAGTGCGATGGCCTCCTGTATCTGTCCCTTCAGGATCATCTCCCGGATCTTTATCCTCTCGTCCAGAGAATCCAGGTCCACACTGGGCTCAATCCCAGACTCCATACGGAACTTCTCAGCTGCCTCCTTAAACCCCTCTGTTCAAACCAAAGATATACAATTCTCTGTTTAGATCAGGAAAACTAACATCTACCTGTTACCAGGTTTTTCATTGTATGTCTGTGTGTATGGTTACTATACCTGTCACCAAGTAGTTCATGATGAGCCTGTTCATGTCGGCCCTCTGAATGTGGACATTGTTGAGCTTCTCCATCCACTCTTCTCTTGTTATGTCCTCCGGCTTTTCACTATAACTCATCATGAATTGTTCTACAAAAAACATGCCCGCCCCCCCCATCATTGCCATGTTCATTGTAATTTGGCTAAAACTAAGGCTGAATGTTGTACACTGCAGTTAACTACTATGGATTGAAATAGTGGATGTGTCAGCTGTACAGTACACTTAATTATTATAGGTTCAACATGCCTTATCATATAGCACATGAAAGCATTGTTAGAAAATGTAGAATAACGACCATGCTGTAAAATAGTTGTATGAGATTGCCATGGACGTCATCTTAACGCCAATAAAGTATTCGTAAATAACGTAGGGGAAAGCTAAGTGAGTGTCATTTGGTATAAGCCGGAAGCTCAATAACGTTACTGCGGCCTTCGATGAAAACCACAACATTGAAGCCTTAAACTCAGCCGCTATCAAGCAAAACAACGCCATCTATTTGCCCTCACAAAATGTGTACAATATATAAATATGTACAGGGTCAGTTTAGTAACGTGAATATCTACTCGTATGAGTCAACTGTATTTTGGAAAAGCAAATATATTATTTTAAATACTGTACCTGATATTTTGCTGCTACTATTCAACGGTAGCAATCAAGAGCGTCACACAGGAAAACTCACGGGATTTCATTGATTCCCCCAATATGATTGGTTAGAGACTGCGATGACGCCTGGGTCATGTGGTAAGAATCGTGCGTGCGGCTTTTTTTCAGTACACGGACACTGAAGCAATGGGTGAGTCCCCAATATTCACATTGAAATAATACGTTTATTTGATTGATCTAACACACAAAAACTGTCTTGACAGTAGTCACAATATGATATTATGTCATCACACCATGTAGAAATGATTGTCGTGTATTATACATACGAAAAGTCGGCAGCACCAGCCACATGTACCTAGCTGCCACATGTGAGAAAGACATTTCTGATATGAAAATGGATATCTAGTGGGTTAGAGATGTCAACTAGCTAGCTACCTTAACAAAACTCCCATTCAATGTCCATGTAGGATACATCATGTTGTATGGTGTTCGTTGGCTTATCTGGCCTCTTCGTCTCTGCGATGCTGTGCGCACGCCAGATAATGATGCAGTCCTTACATTCACAGACCACTAGATATTCCCGTCCTTACTTATTGTACATGACGGAGGAAATATGGTTCAAATGTATGCTTGTGGTGTATTATATTGATACAAGCACCTGCTATCTTTAAACTAAATCCGATTGTTTTCTTCTAGCCACATAGCCATGAAATCCATAACCATTCTAGTCACTACCTACCACTGCTGTTCAACATAACCAATTCCCACATTGGCGCTGACATGACCCGTAGAAGAAGCATGCATTGATCATTTTATGAGCTGTCAGTCAGTCTAGGGCAGTCATTTGGCCTAATCCTTCATACTGTCCATTTTGCCTCTCCTTTCTCCAGGCAAGTGCCGGGGTCTGCGTACAGCCAGGAAACTGCGTAACCATCGCAGGGAGCAGAGATGGCATGACAAGCAGTATAAGAAGGCTCACCTGGGCACTGCCCTGAAGGCCAACCCATTCGGAGGGGCATCTCATGCCAAAGGCATTGTGCTTGAGAAAGTGTAAGACAACACTGTAATTTAGCCTATTACTTCACACTGTATGTTTTGGCTTCCACAATTTAGCTAGCTCAAAAACATCTCTCCTTCTGTCTAGGGGTGTTGAAGCTAAGCAGCCCAACTCTGCCATCAGGAAGTGTGTCAGGGTGCAACTCATCAAAAATGGCAAGAAGATCACAGCTTTCGTCCCCAATGATGGCTGTTTGAACTTCATTGAGGTAAGAAGTTATTTTCTATTTCTCATCACAGCTCTCTATTTCACATTACTCATCAAAGGTACATTTTATTTACTCAAGATCTTCCATATATACTTTTGATTTTGTTTTATTATAAATTGGCCATCTGATCTTTGGATTCTGTCGTCTTTGGACTACCTGCACATAATTGTTAATTGTCAGGCATTTCATCATAACCACTGTTTTCAAATCCTCTTCCTCTCCCATCAGGAAAACGATGAGGTGTTGGTGGCAGGATTTGGTCGGAAGGGGCACGCCGTTGGTGATATTCCTGGTGTCCGCTTCAAGGTGGTCAAAGTAGCTAATGTCTCACTACTGGCCCTTTACAAAGGCAAGAAAGAAAGACCTCGATCATAGAATGTATACACTCAAACAATAAAAAGTGGAAAATAATTTTTGATTTGTCTGTCCATTTTTCTAGGTGTTTATGTGGATGTCTTTTATTTTTTTTTAAATGATATGCCATAGACTTGAATATTTGTAGTTTTGCATTAAATTGAGTAGACACACGTATAAAGGCAGCTGAACTGGATAGACACTAGTTGCTTGGTTAAATTTGTGACTTTTTTTATTGAACCTTTATTTTATCAGAGTCATAATGAGACCAAGGTATTTTACAGATGAGCCCAGAATTACAGAAATGCACACATCAAAAAGAAAATAGTCATACCAAACAAACACATGGTGGGATAATGGTATTGTTGCAAAGTATTCTTTATGCACCTAAATGTCTCCACATGCATAAATTGAAATGCATGATAGATAATGCCACACATTGAGAAAATGTGCATTCTGCAATCAGCAGCAGTGTGCTGTGCCTCCAGCAGGGGTATCCATATGGTTGTTTACAGTTTCTATAGCAACGGACTTGTTTTTCCTCCACTTTCAAGCAACTGAATTCTGCATAGACAGGAGTTACAAACAAGTATTAACAAAAGAGAGCAGGGGTAAGTTATACACATTGCATGCAAACCTTGAATATTTTAAACATTTCACTTGAAATAAACTCTCGACTAGTTATGAATGTACATTTAATGAATAACTCCTAGATACTTCAAACTAGCATGGCTAGCTAGCCACACCAACGATTTTAACTTCGAAGGCACACTGTTAACATTAGCATAAGCAAGCAAGGCAAGTGCTTATTGATTTAATAAATTACTTTAGACTTTAAAAAATATATAAAACAATTATGGCAGAGGAAATGCATTGGCTGTGTTTGCAACTAAAATGCAATGTTAACTGATGGTTCAACAGGCTAAGGATTTTGCAATGTTGTTAGTGCCTTCCTTCAGTAGTCCCTGAGATGCCTTCCTCCGCAGGGGTGTTCAAGCCACCCATTGGAGATGGCCTGAACCAGTACTCTGTCCTGCCACCCATCCCAAGCACACATTTGCAGGAGGGGGCTGCAGAGGACGAGATGACTGTGCAGAAGAAGCTGCTGAGGCACAGGAGAAGTAAACAGCAGCAACAGCAGTTGCATAAGATCCTGTATGTCCCTTGAACTTTTTGTTATTAAATGTCAAGTCATACATTCACTTAACTGGTATAGTACTGAGATATTTAGGATGACAATACACATGATGATTGTCATCCCCTGTTTCAATTACATTGAGTCAACTGCAAGTCGTTTTTGGTTGCTATAGTATTCACATTGTGCTCTTTACTCTTGTAGGGTTGCTAGTGCAATGCAGGCATACAAGAACGCTAAGGATTTAAGACCAGTGGCTCCCACGTCCCCTGAGCCAGAGTTCCCTCCTTCTGTGAGATATAATGCTTTCTTATTGAGTTTCTCAGGCGGATCTCTGTTATCTCTGTTATGCTAATGCATGTCAATTTACTGCATACATTTTGAGTTTCGCTGCAGGTAATTCTCGTGTCAGAATTTATCAAAATTGTCACCTTTTTATTTCACAGATGAGCAGTGAAGACCGAAGGCGTAGAGTAAGTTGGCTGCTTTTTGTTTTGTTAAGTCCCTTCTGGTCTCTGACAATTGTGTCTTTTTGTTTTGTTTTTGTGAGATGCCAACAAAATACTATATTCCTAGTTATTTGTGTTCAAAATGATAAGTATCAACCTATTTTCCTATTTCCGCACTGTCGCTCCATTGTGGCCACACCTGCAGTTAAACTACATGTTCCTGAAGGAGTGTGTGGAGGGCAGTCCTGTGGTGCCCATCCAGCAGCAGTGGCTAGATGCCATGCTGACCCGCATTCCTCCCCAGCTGCGTGTGGGCCCTGGGAGAGACGAGCTGCTGCAGGAGCTATGTAGGGAGGTCAGCGAAAACTTCCTCAGCGGGATGGTCAAACACACAGGTGCGTGTATTCATGTCTACCTCTATCTCCACAATTATATACTAATTCCAAATACAGATTTTTTTTAAACCACATTGTGGATCACTCTAATTGAGTTTTGAGACACTAAAAGACAATCATTGTCAAACATGGTACAGGCGTAATCTATGTTACATTACATCATCTATACATACACATGTATGCATAAACCAAAAAATAAATAAAAATACAGTATAATAAAGGGACAGGTAGACACTTATAAAGAAACATCTCAGTTGAAAGATAAGGTTGCAGGCTTTGCCGCAGGCATTTACATTGTTACCTGATAAAAGTTGACACAATTTATTATTTTCATCCAGACTGTTAAAATGATAATTTTGTCTGGAAAGCTGACATAACATATCATCCCTAATGTCACTGTATAGCCCACAGTAAAGTAAGACATGAACTTCTGTTTCAATGGAACCATGGTTACAAAAAGTACATACTGTACACATTTATCTAAGGGAGTGTTTGTGTCTCAATATTGAGAGGAACCACACTCCACATCTACATTTTGCAAAAGAGCTTTGATATTGGAATTGCAGGCAATTAGCTTTATAACTGCAAAAATGTTTTTCCACTCAATGGCAAAATGTGTAGAATTGCAGGAAATTTGCTTTAAAATAGCAAAGAATTCTCTCTGCCCCATGGAAAAATGTGTAGAACTGTAGAAAACGTGCATTAAAACGGCAACATCTTATCTACATCTTATCCATGACAAAATGTGTAGAATTGTAGGACATTTACTTGAAAATGTAAATTTTTCTCTCTGCCGTCACAAGGGGGGCCACTAAAATGTTTTTCCACTTGGTGAAGGGGCCCCCCTACCAAATCTTGCTTAAAGCCCCAAAAAAAGGCTAGAGCCGGCCCTGGGATTGTGTCCCTAAAGTTATTAAAAAGCAGTAGGTACGCAGTTTGTTCCTTTCGGGTTTGTTTATCAGTTGGTACCATTTTTAGTTCATTGCTCTCTAAAAGTGTTGATTTAAAAGCATTTCGGTCATTTCTAGAATACACTCTGTGTCAGTGAGCTGAGTCTTATGGATGAAGATGAAAGAAGGCTTTGACATGAAAAACATTTCTTTGCAATTGCAAGATCACTAGCCCCCCAAAAATATGTTTACATTCATTTGGTGTGATCTCTGCCATTTTTTTACAAACACATAGCCACTGGTGAAGCCATAGAGTTTTATAGACTATATCGCCTTGAATAGCAGCATTATATTCTTTTGTTTTTAGCCATATAATGTCGTAGATTGTGTCTCACATCAGTATTTACAATCTGTCCCCTTTAGTGAGTACTGTGCTCCAGAAACCACAGATGAAAGGGACAGTTCTGGCAAGACATAGAACTCCATCAGCAAAGTGAGTGTCTCAACAATACACACCCAGCATGTTCATAACTAATCAACACACCACAGAGACGGATTGGCATATTGTGGCAAATAATGTGCCATTTATTGATTGAATTTTTGATGAATCATATTTTGTCAATTATACTTCATATTTATTGCAGGGCTCTCGATTTCTCCAGACCATGGCATGACAGCTTTGTGAGAAGTCGCAAGGAGATAAAGGAGAAATTACACATTCTTCATCCAGTGATGAGGATAATCCTGGACATCGGCTATGGTGCATTTTCACATCTGCTTTTGGTTGATCTTACTGACTGCAGGTAAAATAGTTCTATCACAGCACCACAAGTATAAGAATAAACACCTGATTATCTTCCATTTCTGTCTTCACATATGTTTTTATTATGTATTATTCTTTTGTGTTGTGGTAAGGTCCACGGGACCTGTAGCCTGCGAGAGCCTGAAGCACAAATTGGCAGTGGAGTGTGAGAGGATCGAGGAGCGCATCATGAACACCTGGTTTCCCAAGGTCATCCACCTGCTGACCAGCAAGGACATGCTGCAGGGGGTCAGAGCCGAGAAACTGGACTCTTTCTACAACTGTGTCTCCACACTTATCTCCAACCAGGTGAGAAGGTGAGGTTTTGATCAGTACTGGTGTTTTTAGGAGCAAGTCCAGCTTATCTTGATGTTCTGTTTTTGGTTGTGTTTTTCCACAGTTAAGATCCTTAGTGGAGAGAAGCGTGGAAGACTTTGTCAGCTTATTCGATCCGCTCAATGTCTACCAGTTGCCTCTCTTCCGCATGGATTTGACTTTTGATGATGAGAAGATGGAATTCTATCCCAGCTTCCAGGACCTTGAGGAATCTGTTTTAGAAATTCTGAACCTGATCACCAACACCATGCAGGTATGAATCTCACGAGTGTGTCAGGATATTCTTTGTCACACAAATTAATATGCTTCATAATCAGTGTGAATAAATACGTATTTGATCATAGTCCATATTTAGCTTTTCATCTTGTTGGTGACAAATCACTCCTATCTGATGTGGCTTCACAGAAAGTCCAGACGGTCCAGTCTTGGCTGGCTGAGGCCAACAGCTCTGTAATTGATGCCAGACTGGCGGACCATGTCCTGCTATGGGCTCAGACCACCATAAGGTCTGCCGTACGTAAGAACCTGGAGGAGCCTTATAAACACTTCCAGAACTATGGTGAGAAACTAGCATTCTAATGTTTATCAATTCAAGAGAATCGAATAGCCCAGCTACTTGGTTGAATGAAAGTGAATATTGTAAAGGTTTATCTGTCCTAAACCCTCGTTGCTTCTTTACAGTTGACAACTATGATTGGCTGGTCAATGGAACAGCACAGGGTATAGTGGACAGGTTCGTTGAGGAGGAACACTCTTTTGATGATTATACTGAGGTAAGGGAGAGCAAGACAGGTCAGGTTTGATAGCTACACATTTTGTATCTGGAGTAGTATATGGTATGAATGTAATATGTGTGTCTGTGTCTTGTTCCACAGAAAGTGGAAGAGTTCTGTGTCCTGTCTAAGGAGATTGTCAGTCTGCCGGCGATAGCCCACTTTGCCATGGTGCGTCTGGACTGTGAGGAGCTGAAACAAGGGCTGGCCAAGACGGCTAAGACCTTTGCTCAGATACTCCTGGAGAAACTAATCACCAATCACAGAGAGCACAGTCTGCAGTAAGATCACAGATTGATCCACCATTTATAAATACAGTAAATAATTGTCATATTCAGTGCAAATCTTCCTCCTCTGTTTCCTCTGCCAAGGATCTGCCAGGAGTTTGAGAACATCAAGGAGAAAGCCCTGAAGGTTCCTGAGACCACGGAGGACATGACTGACATGATAGCTTACATTGGTCATGCCAAGACAAAGGGCATTGAGGAGCTCAATGCCAAAATAATGGTAAGTAGCTGATGAATAAGGGCCTAATCCTGTACTCATGTAGTGCATAATTGGGAAAGGGAAATTTGCCCAACTGAATGCATTCAACTGAAATGTGTCTTCTGCATTTAACCCAACCCCTCTGAATCAGAGAGGTGTGCGGGCTGCCTTAATCGACATCCATGTCTTCGTCGCCTGGGGAACAGTGGGTTAACTGCCTTCCTCGGGCAGAACAACAGATTTTTACCTTGTCAGCTCTGGGATTCGATCCAGCAACCTTCCGGTTACTAGGTCCAACGCTCTAACCACTAGGCTAATTGACTTGCAGTAACTACTGTGTAACTACTGTGCAACTACTGTGTAACTGTGTGAGACTCATCATGAGCCTCTGTACCCTTTTATCTTCCGGCAGGAGACCCACCACAGACTGAACTACCTGTTGGACGTCCACATCTTTGACCCAGAAGACCTTGAGTTGAACTCTACAGTCCTCATCTGGCCACAAAAGATATACCCTGTGTTCGATCTCAATGATGAGGTAACATACTCCTTCATTCTGGATAAAGCAAAAACATTTTGCATGTCAGTGAAGGGGGTAATTAAGCCCTTCCACTACCATTATTGCTTTATGAAGAAAGAACAATCTTGTGCTGCGTCCTTCCCCAGGTGATGTTGAAGGCCAAGCAGAAAGGAGAGCAGGAGCTGCTGTGCCGTAGAGAGAGGCTGATGCTGGAGCTAGAGAAGCTAGGACGCAGAATGGAGGAGTTTGCAGAGTGTTCCGAGCTGGACATGATGCAGCAGGTAACAGCACAAGCGCTCTGGAATGTGTCTGTTAAGTTGATTAACATATCAGCCCATATAGACTGATCTTTACCTTTTGATCAGTATGTGACTGATGTAAGGACAGTCCAGAAAAGGCTTCAGGATGCCGAGGAGGCCATCGACTTCATCAACAAAGAAGAGACTCTGTACAAATGGGACCTGTCGTCCTATCCCGTGGTGGAAGTCATCAAGGAGAGCATCGAGCCCTACCAGAAGCTCTTTGGCCTGGTGCTGAAGTGGCAGCGCACTGAGAAGAGGTCTGTGGGCTGTTTAGGTTGTTGTCATTCGCTTTATGTCATATCATCTTCCGTAGGTCCGAAAACAATGTATGGCTTCATGTCCCTGTCTGAAATGTTCAGGTGGATGGACGGCTCCTTCTTGGACCTGAATGGAGAGAGCATGGAGGTGGAGGTGGACGAGTTCTTCAGGGAGATATACAAGATGCTCAAGTTCTTCCAGCAGAAGCAGAAGAAGGCAGAGCAGATGGCGGGAGGAGGGGTGAAGAGGAGGCCCGGGGAGGAGGACCCGGGGAAGCAGGAGCGCCCCACTGCACTCATCTGTTCCACAGTCATGGAGCAGGTCAAGGACTTCAAGGTAACTACGTGGAAACAATTACCATGTGAGAACTTTTGTTTAGTGTTGGTCGGTTGTTTGTGGAGTTATAATGGATGTTTAAACTATAGACCAGTGGTTTTCAATGTCGACATCACTGCAGTGGGGTCGCCAAAATTAAAACTACATTTTCTAGGAACAAAAATGAAGAGTATAGATTATTGTATGAGACAATGTACAAATGTTTTTGAGAATGATAATTTGAAGAAGGAAAAAAAATGTTGAGTAAATGTATTTATTGGTTTCTTTTCATTTTGATGAGATATAAGTGCAATGAATTGAAGGTTATTTATTGATGTAAAAATTGAAATGTACAAATTTTTAAGGTTGTGTCATTAGATTTGGGGTGGTGTCGCAAGAAATTATTTGGCAAAAAATGAGGTCCCCAGAAATTCTGCCGGAAAAAATTGGGTCCCTGCTGAAAAAGTTTGAATACCACTGTTATAGACCATAGATATACTGTAGATGTATGACCTAATGACTTGACTTCTACTGCGTTTTTGTTCCCAGGAGCACATCCCCACGGTGTCCATTCTGTGTAACCCAGGTATCAGGGCTCGCCACTGGGTTCAGATATCTGACATTGTGGACTATGACCTCACGCCTGACTCTGGCACCACCCTGCGGAAAGTGCTCAAGCAGAACCTAACCCCGTACCTCGAGCAGTTTGAGACCATCAGTGCTGCTGCCAGCAAGGTGGGAAAATGGGGATCATTTAATGAGAGAGACTTGTGTGACATGGGATAGCCCACAGCTAAGGATGCTCTGAACTGAAAAGCTTTAGTGTGAAAAGCCAACTTAAAGGGCTGATGAATATCTTCATTTCTCCGACAGGAATTCTCTCTGGAGAAGGCCATGCAGACCATGGTGGAGGTTTGGGATGGAGTCTCCTTCCACCACCACCCCTACAGGGAGTCTGGGGTGTCTATCCTCACCGCCGTGGATGAGATCCAGACCATGCTGGACGACCAGATTGTGAAGACCCAGACCATGAGGGGCTCACCCTTCATCAAGCCCTTTGAGAGTGAGATCAAGGTGGGCTTTATGTCAAAGCAACATTTATTGTCCTCCCTCTCTCTTTCTCACCCTGGATAAATGCTTCCTGTAGGTGCTCTTCCCCAAATCCTAACCTTAACCGTTATTGGAGAAAACGCTAAGCTGACCCTAGAACAGCATCCAGGGGCGATTTGATCCTACTCTGATCCTCTTTGTGTGTCAGGTGTGGGAGGAGCGTCTGATCCGTATCCAGGAGACCATAGACGAGTGGCTGAAGGTGCAGGCCCAGTGGCTCTATCTGGAGCCCATCTTCTCCTCCGAGGACATCATGCAACAGATGCCTGAGGAGGGGCGGCTCTTCCAGACCGTCGACAAGGTCTGGAAGGAGGTCATGAGGCACTGCATCAAGGACCCCAAGGTAGGACAGCTTTTAGGTGGCCTCACAGGTGCCAGTATGGGGAGGATAAAGGGGTCTTTATAAGGGATGTCTTTGCGTGTACATAGCTATTTTGAATTTGTGCAGATATTGTCAGCGACCTCATTGCCTGGCCTGCTTGAACGACTCCAAGATTCCAACAACCTTCTGGATAAAATCATGAAGGGACTGAATGCCTACCTGGAGAAGAAACGACTCTTCTTCCCTCGGTAATGAAATGTACAGTGTTTTGAAATGTTTGTGTCTAGTTGTGCAAGAATTCAGATTTAATTCCTATCCCTCTCTCCCATTCCTTCACCTCTCTCCCATTCCTCCACCTCTCTCCCATTCCTCCACCTCTCTCCCATTCCTCCACCTCTCTCCCATTCCTCCACCTCTCTCCCATTCCTCCACCTCCCTCCCAATCCTCCCATTCCTCCACCTCCCTCCCATTCCTCCACCTCTCTCCCATTCCTCCACCTCCCTCCCATTCCTCCACCTCTCTCCATTCCTCCATCTCCCTCCCATTCCTCCACCTCCAGCTTTTTCTTCCTGTCCAATGATGAGATGCTGGAGATTCTGTCAGAGACCAAGGACCCGTTGCGTGTGCAGCCCCATCTGAAGAAGTGCTTTGAGGGCATCGCCAAGCTGGACTTCCTCCCTAACCTGGACATCCAGGCAAGTAGATCAATCAGTGGTAGCAGATCATGTTAACTTAATTTACTAGAAAAGCAAGTGAAGTTTTTCTCCATCCATTTATCTATCCATCCACCCATCCCTCCAGGCCATGTACAGCAGTGAGGCGGAGCGTGTGCAGCTCATCCAACTGATCTCCACTTCAGAGGCACGGGGAGCCGTGGAGAAGTGGCTGGTTCAGGTGGAGGACATCATGCTGCGTTCCGTCAGGGACGTGGTTGCCCGCTCCAGAGTGGTGAGATTACTCCACCACTACCATATGAATATAAAGTATGGTATGATGGGACACAGTACAAAAGCATATAGTGTAATCGGACATTCTACTATTACCGTATATATGCTAGAAAACAATATGATGCCAAACTAAGATGTTCTTACCAAGAGAGATTACATCCTCCCTCCTGTGTGTGTAGGCTTACGGTGAGACCCCTAGGAGTCAGTGGGTCAGGGAGTGGCCTGGCCAGGTGGTGCTCTGCACCTCTCAGATCTTCTGGACCCTGGAGGTCCATGAGGCCATCGGAGGAGGAGCTCAGGTAGGGGCACCAGAACACACATCACTGTCACCTCTACCATGATGACCATTACCAAATATACAGTTGAAGTCGGAATTGTACATATACTTAGGTTGGAGTCATTGAAACTCGTTTCTAGTTAACAAACTATAGTTTTGGTTAGGACACCTAAAGTCGGTTATGACACCTACTTTGTGCATGACACAAGTAATTTTTCCAACAATGCTTACAGACAGATTATTTCACTTATAATTGACTGTATCACAATTCCAAGTTGACTGTGCCTTTAAACAGCTTGGAAAATTCCAGAAAATGATGTCATGGCTTTAGAAGCTTCTAATAGGCCAATTGACATCATTTGAGTCAATTGGAGGTGTACCTGTGGATGTATTTCAAGGCCTACCTTCAAACTCATTGCCTCTTTGCTTTACATCATGGGCAAATCAAAAGGAATCAGCCAAGACCTCAGAAAAAAAATTGTAGACCTCCACTAGTCTGGTTCATCATTGGGAGCAATTTCCAAATGCCTGAAGGTACCACATTCATCTGTACAAACAATAGTACGCAAGTATAAACACCATGGGACCCCATAGCCATCATACCGCTCAGGAAGGAGACGCGTTCTGTCTCCAAGAGATGAACGTATTTGGGTGCGAAAAGTACATATCAATCCCAGAACAACAGCAAATGACCTTGTGAAGATGCTGGTGTAAACAGGTACAAAAGTATCTATATCCACAGTAAAACAAGTCCTATATTGACATAACCTGAAACGCCGCTCAGCAAGGACGAAGCAACTGCTCCAAAACCACCATAAAAAAGCCGGTTTGCAATTGCACATGGGGACAAAAATTATACTTTTTGGAGAAATGTCCTCTGGTCTGATGAAACAAAAATAGAACTGTTTGGCCATAATGACCACTTATGTTTAGAGGAAAAATTGGGAGGCTTGCAAGCCGAAGAACATCCCAACCGTGAAGCAACCGTGAAGCCCGGGAGTGGCAGCATCATGTTGTGGGGTTGCTTTGCTGCAGGAGTGATGACTGGAAGTGACTTGAAGTCTATGGAATGCAACCTAATGCCTACCCCCCCGCTACCCTTGCCTTCACTGCTGAAAAAAATCCTAGGGAAACACTGCCACTTAGTTGAGGAGATTTGTATGATAGTCAACACACTAAGAAATGCATTTCTCTTTAGGGTCTGAATAAATACTACCAGAAGTTACAGAGCCAGCTGAAGGACATAGTGGAGCTGGTGAGAGGCAAGCTGCCCAAGCAGACTCGCACCACGCTAGGGGCTCTGGTCACCATCGATGTCCACGCCAGGGATGTGGTGATGGACCTGATAGACAAAGGTAATGTTCAGTAGGCTTTAGTACATTGTTATATGGTACAATGATGTTCTTATATACACCAAGAAAGGAAATGGAATTGATATCAGATATGTACAGTGCGGTGTCCCTCAGAGCAGTTGCCTTAGGCCGTTACTTTTATCATTGTTTTTACACAAAGCTAGAATGACTATGTTTGCGTGTGATTCCACACTCTACATGTCAGCACACAAAGCCAGAGAGCTCACAGAAGTTCTAAATAAGGTGTTACAGTCAGTGTCAGAATGGGTGATTATTAATAAACGGGTCTTAAATACATCTAAAACTAAAAGCATTGTATTTGGTTCAAAACATTCTCTAAAACCTGAACCTCTACTGGTTGTTTCATGAAAGGTGTGACCATTGAGCATGTTGAGGAAGCGAAGTTGTTGTGAAGATTTTGTTCTGCGTTTTTGTCACAAAAATCAACTGTACTAGCTGTTCAGGCTCTGGTCTTTCCCATCTTGATTACTGTCCGGTAATAAGGTGCAGCAAATCCCCCATTCGGACGGGATTAGTTTTACTTTTACTTGGGGAGGTCGGGTAATGTAATTATGTGCAAGAGCACAAACCACCAAAACATTTTAGTCCCATCTGAATCTGCCGTGTCAGTCATTTTTACATGGCAGGAGAGTAACAATTCCAGCCAGAATAACCTACTGTTTTTTGCAAACTCCTCTGATAATACTAGTCCTGTGCTAATTGAAATCCCTGTGTTTTGAGAGAAATGTCTTGAGTTTGACAGGTGTTGCTCGTGGTTTGAGCAAGAAAACAATAAGTGATTCGATAAATTTAACAAAGTGCTACGCATAGCCTATGTATGAAGGGCCTCCATGTATCAACTTTCACAGTGAATGCTTTTGTTTATACGTTTTGTGTGAATTACTTGAACATCGCCAAATGCATCATTAAAAAATATTGCGACTATTTAATGTAACCCTTGCTGTTAATAGATTGCAAAGCAGCATATAACTGAGCTAATTGATTGGAAATGACAAATTCACTTTCTCATCCATAGCCTAAAAACGCATATCAAGTGCAGGTGAGCTGTTTAGTTCGCATCTGAAGGCTGGGGGGGCATTTAGGATTTCTTCTACTGCAGATCGCTAAAATATCCTAATTATTATGATCACACTTCTTCAATTCAAATATTATAACAACACTACAGTATACCAAAGATCGTTTGGAATGGTTTAGAAACTTGGGATCCAAGCTCGAGTTATCAGTGTAGCCTCTAATCGCCTGAACTTGTTGAAATACAGTATCTTCCCGCAATTTATAGAACATTTCAAAACGCTAAGCCCAAGTCCAAAACAAATTCACGGCAACACACAGTTTTATACAGAGTCATGATCGTATGAAACTCCCTTCCATCTCCAATTACTCAAACAAACAGCTAAATTACCTTTAAAAAATTGATTAAACAACAACTCATGAAACGTCGGGGTCTGTGAGAGGGCACACACAGACACTCTAACACATACATTTTTGTTGTATTGTTCGTTTCATTGTATTTTAAATGTGTGACTGTCTATCAGTGTTTTGTTACTTGTCATGTTTTGTGTTTTTTGTTGACCCCAGGAAGAGTAGCTGCTTCTTCTGCTAAAGCTAATGGGGATACAAATAAATAAACAAATATGATGTCATATTTTCCTTAGGGCTGTGAAGACGGATACCAATATCGCAATATTTTTTCCATGGCAAAAAAATGCATTGTGAAGCAGACCAAACGCTTTGGTCCTTCAAAAACCTGCTGTATGTAACCATTTGTGTGATATAGCTTGGAAAATAAACAAATGTGACTAGATGACAATGTTTGTTTCCAACATTAGGGCTGTTTCCAACATTAGGGCTGTTTTCAACATTAGGGCTGTTTTCAACATTAGGGCTGTTTCCAACATTAGGGCTGTTTCCAACATTAGGGCTGTTTTCAACATTAGGGCTGTTTTCAACATTAGGGCTGTTTCCAACATTAGGGCTGTTTCCAACATTAGGGCTGTTTTCAACATTAGGGCTGTTTCCAACATTAGGGCTGTTTTCAACATTAGGGCTGTTTCCAACATTAGGGCTGTTTCCAACATTAGGGCTGTTTTCCTAATGAAATGAAATCGGCTAATATGTTTTGTTTCCTTGCCACGATACTAACGAGTGTTGTGATACTGGTTTCGTCCCGGCCCTAATTTCCTGTTATTCTATGACAGGTGTATCCCATGAAACAGACTTCCAGTGGTTGGCTCAACTGCGCTACTACTGGATCAACGAGAATGTGCGTGTACGCATCATCAACTGTGACGTCAAGTACGCCTACGAGTACCTGGGAAACTCCCCTCGACTGGTCATCACGCCACTGACAGACAGATGCTACCGCACACTGGTAAACCACCCCGAGAAACATGTAGTCTGAAAGATATCTCACTCAGGTCACTCCCAAACTTTAGACTAACATTTCATATTTTTACTTTATGTCTTAGATTGGGGCATTCTACCTGAGTCTTGGGGGAGCACCCGAGGGTCCGGCCGGGACGGGGAAGACTGAGACCACCAAGGACTTGGCCAAAGCCCTGGCCGTGCAGTGTGTGGTCTTCAACTGCTCTGACGGCCTGGACTACCTGGCTATGGGGAAGGTAACTGAAGCTGGGAATAACAGCGGATGTCAATCAATGTCCAATCTCTGTTTACACGTGTGGTCTTTATTATAGCTGGCGATAGTGCACCTTCATCTCTGTCTTCCTGCCTTTCAGTTCTTCAAAGGCCTTGCGTCGTCAGGTGCCTGGGCCTGTTTTGATGAATTTAACCGCATTGAGCTAGAGGTACTGTCTGTGGTGGCCCAGCAAGTCCTGTGCATCCAGAGGGCCATTGAGTTGAAGCTGGAGTACTTTGACTTTGAGGGCACCATGCTCAAACTCAACCCCAACTGTTTCGTGGCCATCACCATGAACCCGGGCTATGCTGGGCGCTCAGAGCTCCCAGACAACCTCAAGGTACAGAGGAGGATACACTCTTTATCCTATGCAATAGATTGATTTAAAAAACATCCATGTTGATTCAACAGTACTTCACCCCTATTCATCCACAACAGGTGTTGTTCAGAACTGTGGCCATGATGGTGCCTAACTACGCCCTGATAGCAGAGATCTCCCTGTACTCCTATGGTTTCCTGAACGCCAAGCCCCTGTCAGTAAAGATTGTGATGACCTACAGACTCTGCTCAGAGCAGCTTTCCTCCCAGTTCCACTACGACTACGGCATGAGGGCCGTCAAAGCTGTACTGGTGGCCGCAGGGAACCTCAAACTCAAGTTCCCAGACGAGAATGAGGACATACTGGTGTGTCTACAAAAGTTGGCTTACATTGATATGTTATTATGTATTAATGGTATATATATATATATATTTATAAACTGGGTGGTTGGAGCCCTGAATGCTGATTAGCTGACAGCTGTGGTTTATCAGACTGTATACCACGGGTATGACAAACATTTATTTTTACTGCAATTACATTGCTAAACAGTTTATAATAGCAATAAGGCACCTCGGGGTTTGTGGTATATGGCCTATATACCACGGCTAAGGGCTGTGTCCAGGCACTCCGCAATGCGTTGTGTCTAAGAACAGCCCTTAGCCGTGGTATATTGGCCATATACAACACCCTCCCGTGCCTTATTGCTTAAATATATATATATTTTAATGGAGTAGATCAGCTTTAATATTGCAGATAGATTGTAGATTCCATCAATGTAATTGTCTGCATCACTTCCAATCCCCCATATATTATTTTGGCAAATATATTTATATATATACATACATACACATACCCACATATATATAAACATGCATATGCATACATAAACATACATATATATATATATACACATGGTATAGTTAAAAAATAAGGGCTATGTAAGGGTAGTCGCTTACGTTGAATGTTCTGTTTTCGGCACTACCAGCTCCTGAGGTCCATCAAGGATGTGAATGAGCCCAAGTTTCTCTCTCATGACATCCCCCTTTTCAATGGAATCACCAGTGACCTGTTCCCTGGTATCTCTCTCCCTGTGGCAGACTATCAGGTTTGAATTTTCCTTGCTTGTTTTTATGTACTCTGTGTTGATAGAAGATGTTGATACTGTATGTGCATTGCATATTTAAATGTCTGCCATCTGTCATGTGTTTCCCAGCTGTTTCTGGCTTGTGCTGAGGAGTGCTGTAAGAACCACAACGTTCAGCCAGCTGAGGTCTTCAAGGAGAAGATCATACAGACCTATGAGATGATGATAGTCCGTCATGGGTACACTTTTTCAAGCAGCATCCTTTTATTTATTTTCTTTCTGAACTGAAACTCAATCTAAGTTGCGTCTCATAGGTATTTGTATTTATTATGGATCCCATTAGCTGCTGCCAAGGCAGCATGTGTTACATTTACATTACATTTAAGTCATTTAGCAGACGCTCTTATCCAGAGCGACTTACAAATTGGTGCATTCACCTTATGACATCCGGGGGGATCGAGTGTAGGTTACAATAGTGCATCTAAATCTTTTAAGGGGGGTGAGAAGGATTACTTTATCCTATCCTAGGTATTCCTTAAAGAGGTGGGGTTTCAGGTGTCTCCGGAAGGTGGTGATTGACTCCGCTGTCCTGGCGTCGTGAGGGAGTTTGTTCCACCATTGGGGGGCCAGAGCAGCGAACAGTTTTGACTGGGCTGAGCGGGAACTGTACTTCCTCAGTGGTAGGGAGGCGAGCAGGCCAGAGGTGGATGAACGCAGTGCCCTTGTTTGGGTGTAGGGCCTGATCAGAGCCTGGAGGTACTGAGGTGCCGTTCCCCTCACAGCTCCGTAGGCAAGCACCATGGTCTTGTAGCGGATGCGAGCTTCAACTGGAAGCCAGTGGAGAGAGCGGAGGAGCGGGGTGACGTGAGAGAACTTGGGAAGGTTGAACACCAGACGGGCTGCGGCGTTCTGGATGAGTTGTAGGGTTTAATGGCACAGGCAGGGAGCCCAGCCAACAGCGAGTTGCAGTAATCCAGACGGGAGATGACAAGTGCCTGGATTAGGACCTGCGCCGCTTCCTGTGTGAGGCAGGGTCGTACTCTGCGGATGTTGTAGAGCATGAACCTACAGGAACGGGCCACCGCCTTGATGTTATTTGAGAACGACAGGGTGTTGTCCAGGATCACGCCAAGGTTCTTAGCGCTCTGGGAGGAGGACACAATGGTGTTGTCAACCGTGATGGCGAGATCATGGAACGGGCAGTCCTTCCCCGGGAGGAAGAGCAGCTCCGTCTTGCCGAGGTTCAGCTTGAGGTGGTGATCCGTCATCCACACTGATATGTCTGCCAGACATGCAGAGATGCGATTCGCCACCTGGTCATCAGAAGGGGGAAAGGAGAAGATTAATTGTGTGTCGTCTGCATAGCAATGATAGGAGAGACCATGTGAGGTTATGACAGAGCCAAGTGACTTGGTGTATAGCGAGAATAGGAGAGGGCCTAGAACAGAGCCCTGGGGGACACCAGTAGTGAGAGCACGTGGTGAGGAGACAGATTCTCGCCACGCCACCTGGTAGGAGCGACCTGTCAGGTAGGACGCAATCCAAGCGTGGGCCGCGCCGGAGATGCCCAACTCGGAGAGGGTGGAGAGGAGGATCTGATGGTTCACAGTATCGAAGGCAGCCAATAGGTCTAGAAGGATGAGAGCAGAGGAGAGAGAGTTAGCTTTAGCAGTGCGGAGCGCCTCCGTGATACAGAGAAGAGCAGTCTCAGTTGAATGACTAGTCTTGAAACCTGACTGATTTGGATCAAGAAGGTCATTCTGAGAGAGATAGCGGGAGAGCTGGCCAAGGACGGCACGTTCAAGAGTTTTGGAGAGAAAATAAAGAAGGGATACTGGTCTGTAGTTGTTGACATCGGAGGGATCGAGTGTAGGTTTTTTCAGAAGGGGTGCAACTCTCGCTCTCTTGAAGACGGAAGGGACGTAGCCAGCGGTCAGGGATGAGTTGATGAGCGAGGTGAGGTAAGGGAGAAGGTCTCCGGAAATGGTCTGGAGAAGAGAGGAGGGGATAGGGTCAAGCGGGCAGGTTGTTGGGCGGCCGGCCGTCACAAGACGCAAGATTTCATCTGGAGAGAGAGGGAGAAAGAGGTCAGAGCACAGGGTAGGGCAGTGTGAGCAGAACCAGCGGTGTCGTTTGACTTAGCAAACGAGGATCGGATGTCGTCGACCTTCTTTTCAAAATGGTTGACGAAGTCATCTGCAGAGAGGGAGGAGGGGGGGGAGGGGGAGGAGGATTCAGGAGGGAGGAGAAGGTGGCAAAGAGCTTCCTAGGGTTAGAGGCAGATGCTTGGAATTTAGAGTGGTAGAAAGTGGCTTTAGCAGCAGAGACAGAAGAGGAAAATGTAGAGAGGAGGGAGTGAAAGGATGCCAGGTCCGCAGGGAGGCGAGTTTTCCTCCATTTCCACTCGGCTGCCCGGAGCCCTGTTCTGTGAGCTCGCAATGAGTCGTGTGTGAGTCTTTGCCTATGTGTTGTTTCACAGTCCCCGCTATTCCATAAGGTGTATTTTTATCTCTTTTTTAAAATCAAATTTTACTGCTTGCTTGAGTCACATGATGTGGAATAGAGTTCCATGTAGTCATGGCTCTATGTAGTACTGTGCACCTCCCATAGTCTGTTCTGGACTTGGAGACTGTGAAGAGACCTCTGGTGACATGTCTTGTGGGGTATGTATGGGTGTCTGGGCTGTGTGCCAGTAGTTCAAACAGAGAGCTCTGTTCATTTAACATGTCAATGCCTCTCACAAATACAAGTAGTGATGAAGTCAATATCTCCTCAACTTTGAGCCAGGAAAGATTAACATGCATATTATTAATGTTAGCTCTCTGCGACAAAACTAGGGCCTGTAAGACCTGCCTTGTTGATAGTGTTGTTAAGAAGGCAGAGCAGCGCTTTATTATGGACAGACTTCTCCCCATCTTAGCTACTGTCAAAACAATATGTTTTGTCCATCACGGTTTACAATCCAGGGTTACGCCAAGCTGTTTACCTGCTCGATTGCCACATTATTCATTACAAGATTTTGTTGAGGTTTAGGGTTTAGTGAATGATTTGTCCCAAATACAATGCATTTAGTTTTTGAAATATTTAGGACTAACTTATTCCTTGCCACCCATTCTGAAACTAACTGCAGCTTATTGTGTTGCAATCATTTCAGTTGCTATAGTAACTGACATGTATAGTGTTGAGTCATCCGCATACATAGACACACTGGCTTTACTCACGCCAGTGGCATGTCGTTAGTAAAGATTTTTAAAAGTAAGGGCCTTGAAAGCTGTCCTGGGGAATTCCTGATTCTACCTGGATTATGTTGGAGAGGCTTCCATTAAAGAAACCCTCTGTGTTCTGTTAAGAACAAATTCTTATTTTCAATGACGGCCTAGGAACAGTGCCTGTTCAGGGTCAGAACGACAGATTTGTACCTTGTCAGCTCAGGGGTTTGAACTTGCAACCTTCCGGTTACTAGTCCAATGCTCTAACCACTAGGCTACCCTGCCATCTTATAAGCATGCTGAAATTCTGTTTTCAATTTGTTTACTGTAAAATAGCATTGTTTCTGGTCAAAAAAATGTTTTACAAAAGTTTATTAAGGGCTTTACTCTTCTTAGATAGTGGAATGACTTTTGCTTCCCTCCAGACACACACTTTCTAGTAGGCTTAAATTGAAGATATGGCAATATCATCTGCTAAATTGTCAGACCCTGGTGGCTTGTCATTTTTCAGCTCTTCCACCCTCACTTTATGTAATTCTACATCATAATGCTTGTCTTTCATAATTTGGTCAGATATACTTTTTATTTAACCTTATTTAACTAGGCAAGTCACTGGGACAATTGTGTGCCGCCTTATGGGACTCCCAATCACGGCTGGTTGTGATACAGCCTGGAATCGAACCAGGGTCTGTAGTGATGCCTCTAGCACTGAGATGCATTGCCTTAGACCGCTGCGCCACTCGGGATGCGCAGTGTCAGGGTTTGTTGCTGGCATGCCTACGTTTGATCATCTTGCCAATGAAAAAATCATTAAAGTAGTTTGTAATATCAGTGGGTTTTGTGATGAATGAGCCATCTGATTCAATGATTCAATTCATTTAAGGTGCTCTAAAGCTATAATACTTTGTCATTTATCTTTGTTTCATAGTGTTGTTTCTTCTTTTTTTTTCAGTATAGTCACATTTTTCAGTATAGTCACATGCCATTTTGCCATTCCTTTTGTCTCATCCCTCTCAACCATACAATTTTTCAATTCCTCATCAATCCACAGGGATTTAACCATTTTTACAGTGATTTTCTTAATGAGTGCATACTTATTAGTAACTGGGAGAAGCAATTTCATAAATGTGTCAAGTGCAGCGTCTGGTTGCTCCTCATTACATCCCACGGAAAATATTATTTACGTCAACAACATAGGAATCACTGCAAAACTTATTGTGTGACCTCTTATACACTATATTAGGCCCAGCCTTTGGAACTTTTGTTTTCCTAGATATGGCTACTATATTGTGATCACTACGTCCTATAGATTTGGATACTGCTTTAAAGCAAGTTTCTGCAGCATTAGTAAAGATGGGGCAGCAGGGTAGCCTAGTGGTTAGAGCGTTGGACTAGTAACCGGAGGTTGCAAGTTCAAACCCCCGAGCTGACAAGGTACAAATCTGTCGTTCTGCCCCTGAACAGGCAGTTAACCCCCACTGTTCCTAGGCCGTCATTGAAAATAAGAATTTGTTCTTAACTGACTTGCCTAGTTAAATAAAGGAACAATTTTAAAAAGATGTGATCAATACATGTTGATGATTTCATTCCTGTGCTGTTTGTAAATACCCTGCTAGGTTGACTGATAACATGAACTAGGTTGCAGGCACTGGTTACAGTTTAAAGCTTTCTCTTGAGTGGGCAGTCGATATTTAAATCCCCCCGAAAATATACCTCTCTGTTGATATCACATACATTATCAAGCATTTCACACGTTATCCAGATACTGGCTGTTAGCACTTGGTGGTCTATAGCAGCATCCCACAAGAATGGGCTTTAGGTGTGGCAGATGAAACTGTAGCCATATTACATCAACAGTTTTTAACATGAGATCCTATCTAAGCTTTACAGGAATGCGGTTCTGAATATAAACAGCCACACTTCTACCTTTGACATTTCTGTATTTTCTGTAGATCTTATAACCATGAATGGCTACCACTATCAAATGTATTATCTAAGTGAGTTTCAGAGATTGTCTGAATATAAATGTAATCGGTTACTAGCAAATGATTGATTTCATGAACCTTGTTTTGTGACTAGGGGGCAGTATTTTCATTTTTGGAAAAATAACGTTCCCGTAGTAAACGGGATATTTTGTCAGGACAAGCGTCACAATGGTAGGGATTAACTGACCTGGGCTTGGGTCATTGAGAAGTCATTGTCTCAACGCAGAATTATAATGCTGTGAAAGGATCCAAATGATTTGGGTGGATCCCATCGTCCTTATGAAACAAGCTTGACACCAACAAACACCTCATAAGATCTGGCCCCCTGCCCTAAAAGCTTGTTTCATAAGGACGATGGGATCCACCCAAATCATTTGGATCCTTTCACAGCATTATAATTCTGCGTTGAGACAATGACTTCTCAATGAAGTGACATCCTCCTGATTCACGATTTAGGAAGGGCAGGGGGCCAGATATTATGGGGTGTTTGTTGGTGTCAAGTAGTGACATCCTACTGATTCACAGATATTTAGGTGTTTGTTGGTGTCAAGTAGTGACATCCTCCTGATTCACGATTTAGGAAGGGCAGGGGGCCAGATCTTATCAGGTGTTTGTTGGTGTCAAGTAGTGACATCCTCCTGATTCACTGTCATTTTAAAGAACTGACATGGCTTCACCGGTACCTACACGTTCATATCAAATCCCATTTTATTTGTTGCATGCTTCGTAAGCAGCAGGTGTAGACTAACAGTGAAATACTTACTTACGGGTCCTTTTCCAACAGTGCAGAGTTTAAGATATAGTGCAGGTCCTAATCCAGGCACTTGTCATCTCCCGTCTGGATTACTGCAACTCGCTGTTGGCTGGGCTCCCTGCCTGTGCCATTAAACCCCTACAACTCATCCAGAACGCCGCAGCCCGTCTGGTGTTCAACCTTCCCAAGTTCTCTCACGTCACCCCGCTCCTCCGCTCCCTCCACTGGCTTCCAGTTGAAGCTCGCATCCGCTACAAGACCATGGTGCTTGCCTACGGAGCTGTGAGGGGAACGGCACCTCAGTACCTCCAGGCTCTGATCAGGCCCTCCACCCAAACAAGGGCACTGCGTTCATCCACCTCTGGCCTGCTCGCCTCCCTACCACTGAGGAAGTACAGTTCCCGCTCAGCCCAGTCAAAACTGTTCGCTGCTCTGGCCCCCCAATGGTGGAACAAACTCCCTCACGACGCCAGGACAGCGGAGTCAATCACCACCTTCCGGAGACACCTGAAACCCCACCTCTTTAAGGAATACCTAGGATAGGATAAAGTAATCCCTCTCACCCCCCCTCCCCCTGAAAAGATTTAGATGCACTACTGTTCCACTGGAGGTCATAAGGTGAATGCACCAATTTGTAAGTCGCTCTGGATAAGAGCGTCTGCTAAATGACTTAAATGTAAAATGTAAATGTAAATACATGTTAAATGATAGATGATTATAGAAGATAATGTTAAGTGGAATATTGTTTTGAATAATTGTTTACATTGCCCCTACTGGTGTGTATCTCAGATTTATGCTGGTAGGAGAGCCATTTGCTGGTAAGACCAAAGTCCTCCACGTCCTGGCCGACACCCTGACCCTGATGAACGACAGGGGTTACAATGAGGAGGAGAGGGTCCTCTACCGTACGGTCAACCCTAAGGCCATCACCATGGGACAGCTTTTTGGAGAGTTTGACCCAGTCTCACACGAGGTGGGGCTTAACCCTGGAATATTCACATTCCTCTCACATCATTACGATCATATATTCAGACTATCTTTCAATATTAATAGTGTTATTTTTATTTCTTTACACAAATGGTTTTGCTGTTTTGGATTGTGTCTTACGTTGTGTTTGAGTTTTTTCTTTTCTCTCTCCCTGTCTCTGTTGGTGTTGCTCAGTGGGCAGATGGGATTGTGGCCAACACGTTTCGTGAGTTTGCGTCGTCGGAGACCCCGGACCGTAAGTGGGTGGTGTTCGACGGGCCTATAGACACACTGTGGATTGAGAGCATGAACACTGTGCTCGACGACAACAAGAAGGCAAGAATATAAATCCACAACAAATATAATCCAATATAATGACTTAATGACATACCAGGAGGATGCGTAAAACAACTGTAACTACTTGCTGTATGCTTCCTTCTCTCCCACAGCTGTGCTTGATGAGTGGAGAGATCATCCAGATGTCCAATCAGATGAGTCTAATCTTTGAAGCCATGGACCTGTCTCAGGCCTCTGTAAGTCAACAAGCCATCAACACACTTGCAGGTACAGGTAGACTTCTTCTTTTGTCCCAACAACAGTATCTTTCACGAATCGGTAATCTGTATATCTATCTCTCCCCTCCCCAGCCGGCGACAGTGAGCAGGTGTGGTATGATCTACATGGAGCCCTCTCAGCTGGGCTGGGAACCCCTGGTGACCTCCTGGATCAACACCCTGCCAGAGCCCCTGCAGGCTCCAGACAACACAGGCCTGCTCATGGAGCTTTTCCACTGGCTCCTGCCCCCCTCCCTCAGGATGCTACGCAAACAATGCAGGGTGGGTGGACCACAAGCTTTAAGTCCAGAAGTATCAATTGGAGTTTGATCCTGTATATCGGCTATTGCCCTGCACCACAGTGTGTATATATATATATATATATAGTTTACAAGCTCTATAACATGTCTGATTACTTTCATATGTTCTAGGAGGTTGTCCCCACCAGCAACAGCAACACAGTGGTCTCCCTGACTCGGCTCTTTGAAATGCTGCTCACCCAACCTTTGAAGGAGGACACGGGGAACAAAAACATACGGACTTGGGTCATGGTAAGATATTTAACAGAGTACTGCTGTGCGTGTCTATACTGAATTGAAATGACAGAAATCAACATACTCAGCTCAACTCCATCTCTCTTTCTGTGGCAGGCAGCCTTTGCCTTCTCCCTGGTGTGGTCGGTGGGGGGCAGCTGTGATACAGACAGCAGGAAGAGGTTTGATGAGTACCTCAGAGACATCATCTTAGGGAAGGCAGACAACCACCCCATCCCCGCTTCCGTGTCCAAATGGGAATGTCCCCACGATGAGAAGGGTCTGGTCTATGACTATTACTATGAGGTCTGTAACATTCCACTGGTCAATAAGGCTTCTGCAGTGTAAAACAGTATTGTTCAGTTTCTATGAAAATACATATATTTGTTTTCACAGTTTAAAGGGAAAGGTCGCTGGGTGCACTGGACTGACTCGATCAAGAACATCAATCTGGGGGACAAGAACACCAAAGTGCAGGATATCATCGTCCCCACCATAGACACGGTCCGATACACCTATCTCATGGACCTCTGCATCGACTATGGAGTGTAAGCATGCGCCAACACACCCAGACTAATGGGGATGTCGTTTGTGTTTACGCACTTGCATTGTGGTCAAACATCATAATATTCAGTTGATGCGTTCTATTTTAAAACAGCCACTGATCATATGTCTGTCTCTGTGAAGGCCGTTGCTGTTTGTGGGGCCCACTGGGACAGGGAAGTCTGTGTACGTGAAGGAGAAACTCATGAACAACCTGGACAAGGACCGCTACCTGCCTTTCTTCATCAACTTCTCAGCACGCACCAGCGCTAACCAGAGCCAGGTGAACAATGAAGAGCTACAGATGCTTAATTTGACCCTGTTTCTCACAGCAGGAAAATAATCCTGCAGCAACAGGCAATGTGAATGATTATGTCAATGATGGAGTTTATTTTTTTTGTAGGGTTTGATACATTTTTTGTTAGGGCAAATCAAGTCTGACATTTTTTAAAGTGGAAATTACAAACTTTAAAAGCCTTTTTGAACATTGAATAAACTACCATTTGCATTTCCTGCTATGCAGGAACATTGTCTGTGACAACAGAGTGATCAAATTAAGATGGCAGTTCTGTATGAAACATGATCTCTTTCATACAGTATGTTGATCACGTCTGATCACTGGATAGTCAAATTAATTTCACAGAAAAGCAATTTTTTTTGTCCATTATAATAACATCAAATTGATCAGAAATACAGTGTAGACATTGTAGACATCAGCATTTGTGGGTTCGATTACAGGCTCAAAATGGCAAGAAACAAATAACTTTCTTTTGAAACTCGTCAGTCTATTCTTGTTCTGAGAAATTAAGGCTATTCCATGCAAGAAATTGCCAAGAAACTGAAGATCTCATACAACGCTGTGTACTACTCCCTTCACAGAACAGCGCAAAACTGGCTCTAACCAGAATAGAAAGAGGAGTGGGAGGCCCCGGTGCACAACTGAGCAAGAGGACAAGCACATTAGAGTGTCTAGTTTGAGAAACAGACGCCTCACGAGTCCTCAACTGGCAGCTTCATTAAATAGTACCCGCAAAACACCAGTCTCAACGTCAACAGTGAAGAGGTGACTCTGGGATGCTGGCCTTCTTTAGACCGGTGGAAATGTGTCCTTTGGTCTGGAGTCCAAATTGGAGATTTTTGGTGTCATTGTGAGACGCGGTGTGGATGAACGGATGATCTCCGCATGTGTATTTTCCTCCGTAAAGCATGGAGGAGGAGGTGTTATGGTGTGGATGAACGGATGATCTCCGCATGTGTATTTTCCTCCGTAAAGCATGGAGGAGGAGGTGTGGGGGTGCTTTGCTGGTGATGCTGTTTAAGTGTGTCTTGAATTCTAAATAAATCACAGACAGTGTTACCAGCAAAGCACCCCCACACCATAGCACATCGTCCTCCATGCTTCACGGTGGGATATACACATGCAGAGATCATCCGTTCACCCACACCGCGTCTCTCAAAGACATGCCGGTTGGAATCAAAAATCTCCGATTTGGACTCCAGGCCAAAGGACAGATTTCTACCGGTCTTATGTCCATTGCTCGTATTTTTTGGCCCAAGCAAGTCTCTTCTTAGTAGTGATTTCTTTGCAGCAATTTGACCATGAAGGCCTGGTTCACAAAATCTCCTCTGAACAATTGATGTTGAGATGTGTCTGTTACTTGAACTCTGTGAAGCATTTTTTTGGGGCTGCAATTTCTGACACTGGTAACTCTAATGAACTTATCCTCTGCAGCAGAGGTAACTCTGGGTCTTCCATTCCTGTGGCGGTCCTCATGAGAGCCGGTTTCATCATAGTGCTTGATGGTTTTTGCGACTGCACTTTAAAAGTTCTAGAAATGTTCCACAATGACTGACCTTAATGTCTTAAAGTAATGATAGACTGCCATTTCTTTTCACTTATTTGAGCTGTTCTTGACATAATATTGACTTGGTATTTTACCAAATAGGGCTATCTTCTGTATACCACCCCTACCTCTTCACAACACAACTGATTGGCTCAAACACATTAAGAAGGAAAGAAATTCCACAAATGACCTTTTAAGAAGGCACACCTTTAATTGAAATGCATTCCAGGTGACTACCTCATGAAGCTGGTTGACAGAATGCCAAGAGTGTGCAAAGCTGTCATCAAGGCAAAGGGTGGCTATTTGAAGAATCACAATTATAAAATATATTTTCATTTGATTAACACTTTTTTGGTTACTAAATGATTCCTTATGTGTTATTTCATAGTTTTGATATCTTCACTATTACTCTACAATGTAGAAAATAGTAAAAATAAAGAAATACCCTGATTAGGTGTTCTAAAACTTTTGACCGGTAGTGTGTGTATATGCACTTTAGATTTGAATTTACACAGTGACTATGAGGTTAAAGTGCAGACTGTCAGCTTTAATTTGAAGGTATTTTCATCCATATCAGGTGAACCGTTTAGAAAGTACCACACTTTTTGTGTATAGGGACCCCAAATTATTGGGATAATTATTATGTGTATAAAAGTAGTAAACGTTAAGTATTTACCCCTACATTAATGTGGATGCTATCCTGATTACAGATCATCCTGAATGTGAACTTTACAGGTGCACATATCATACCCCCAGGACATGCTAACCTCTCACCATTACAATAATGGGAAGTTAGCATTTTGGAGGGGGTATGATATTTGTGCATCTAACTTTATCACTCATTATTATTCACAATTTATTCAAGATTATCTGTAATCATGGTCGCATCCACATTAATGTAGAAGCATTTACAAACATATTCTTCTCGTATTTACAGTAAAAGTGACTCCAAAATAACACAATACATTATTTAACATTAATTTCTACTGGACAAAAAATGATCTGAACCACAACCAAAACAAACAGCAAATGCATCCAACAAATTTGTAGAGTCACAAGCTTGATGTGGTCATTGTGTGCTATGAATACTTTAGGAGCTCACTGTTTATACAGTATATTCTTCCACTGTTTGTAGAACATCATCATGTCCAGGCTGGACAAGAGGAGGAAGGGGGTGTTTGGCCCCCCCATGGGGAAGAAGTGTGTCATATTTGTGGATGACATGAACATGCCTGCCCTGGAGCAGTTTGGGGCACAGCCTCCCGTGGAACTCCTACGCCAATACTTTGACCATGGCAACTGGTTAGAGACTACTACATTACAATGCCATCATATCTTGCTTTAGGCTATAATGATCAGTGACATACCTGGAACTTATCATGTCTCTAAAGTTTACTTTCACTGTCTTCCCAGGTATGACCTGAAGGACACCACTAAGATAACCCTGGTGGACCTGCAGCTGATCTCAGCTATGGGGCCTCCTGGTGGCGGGAGGAACGCGGTGACGCCTCGCTTCCTGCGGCACTTCAACATCACCAGCATCAACGCCTTCAGTGACGACACCATGGTGCGCATCTTCTCCAACGTGGTGGCCTTCTACCTCCGCAACAACGAGTTCCCCCCAGACTACTTCACCGTGGGCAACCAGATAGTGGCCGCCACTATGGAGGTGAGAAGGTTCAAGAGATTACATTGGTAGTTATTTTATTTCCACAAGCATAAAACCCACTAGATTTAATCATATACAAGAGTAAAAAGTTGTGATTTCATTCTGACTCTTTTTAAACTATGTAAAATCAAGTTATTTCACTTTCTGTTTTTCTTCTTCGCCCACATCTCTCAAAAGGTCTACAAGAAGGCCATGGACAACCTGCTCCCCACGCCAGCCAAGTCCCACTACACGTTCAACCTGCGCGATTTTAGCCGCGTGGTGCAGGGTTGCCTTCTCCTCAAGAAGGAGTCCCTGGAGAACAAACGCACCATGATCCGCCTCTTTGTCCACGAGGTGTTCCGCGTCTACTACGACCGTCTGGTGGATGACCAGGACCGTGCCTGGCTCTACCTTCTAATGAACGACATCGTCAGGGACCACTTCAAGGAGAACTTTGAGCAGGTGTTTGACCACCTGAAGGCTCCAAGCAGCAAGGCAGTAAGTACAGAAGATGTTGTTTTTGATGGTGGTTTGTTTACTGTTGTTTAGTTGTGGTGATGAGGTTCCTGTGTTCCCTGTCACTAGCCGCGTGAGGAGGACATGTGTAACCTGCTGTTTGGGGACTACATGAACCCTGACCTGGAGGACAATGATCGTCTGTACGCTGAGGTGCCCTCCATGGAGAGCTTCGGCCAGGTGGTGGAGCTCTGTCTGGATGAGTACAACCAGACACACAAGAACCGCATGAACCTTGTCATCTTTCGGTAAAGGCCTTTAACGTCAGGGTTTGGGTTTTTATAAGCACAGCATGAGAGGTTAGCTACACTCACTGGAAAACTGACTATTTACCCATTTGCATTTAGCTACGTGCTGGAGCACCTGTCTCGTATCAGCCGTGTGCTGAAGCAGCCAGGGGCAATGCCCTGCTGGTGGGGGTGGGGGGCAGCGGGCGCCAATCCATCACCCGCCTTGCCACCTCCATGGCCAAGATGACCCTGTTCCAGCCAGAGATCTCCAAGAGCTACGGCCTGAACGAGTGGAGGGACGACCTCAAGGTGAGACTTTAGACTATTAACATAGAGATTATTCCAGGAAAGGTTGGACAGGAATGGCAACAGTATACAGATAGTTGAAGAGTTGTCACTAGAGGACTTGGGCTGGTATATTTGTTGTGTGTGTTCCATATCATTTTTCTGATTGTTTGCTTTTTCCTGTGCTGCAGCTCCTGCTGAAAAGTGCAGGGGTGAAGGGTCAGAAGACGGTATTCCTGCTAACTGACTCTCAGATCAAGGAGGAGGCCTTCCTGGAGGATGTGGACAGTGTCCTGAACACAGGAGAGGTGCCCAACCTGTTCGCCACGGACGAGAAGGCGGAAATCATGGAGGTAGGTTTTCATAGACCAGTCAGATGGATAATAGGCTTTGGCTTATTAGAGTTAGGCTATGGTTGAGGTTGGAGTTGCTGGGGATACTGCCCTTTTTTCATCACATCATCTAAGCAGAAGCATTCACAGTGAGTGTTGTGAATGAGAGGAATAATCATTGCAACCTCTGCCTGCTCCCTCTCTCTCCCCAGGCGGTGCGGCCTATCGCCCAGGCTGGCAATAAGAGTGTGGAGTTCAGCCCCCTGGCCCTGTTTGCCTACTTTGTGTCGCGCTGCAGGGAAAACTTGCACATCATAGTGGCCTTCAGTCCTATAGGAGAGGCCTTCCGCAACCGACTACGCCAGTTCCCCTCCCTCATTAACTGCTGCACCATCGACTGGTTCCAGGTACAGAGGCAGTACAAACCCTATTGAATCTGAGGGCTTACACTGTATACTAACCATGAAGTAATAGCAACAATCTTTTGCTTATCAACTTCCTTCACCTCCTCTCTGAACTGCATCTCCCAGCCCTGGCCAGAGGAGGCGCTGGAGCGCGTGGCCAACAAGTTCCTGGAGTCGTTGGAGATGAGTGAGCATGAGAGACAGGAGGTCATGCCCATCTGCAAGACCTTCCACACTTCTGCCATCCAGCTCTCTCACAAGTACATACAACTCTTCCTTTCCATCTCATTTAACACAGATATCAGATATTCTCTTCTCATGCTACAGAAGTTATTGATGACAAAAGAAACACAGCAATTCCATTTGAATGACTTTATCAAAACAGAGTAAAATTGAGGACAGATTTATTACATATTTATTGCACGATAGCTGAGGATGTTGTTGTTCCCAGGTTCCTTTCGGAGCTGGGTCGCCATAACTACGTGACACCCACCTCCTACCTGGAGTTGATCGCTGCGTTCCGTCAGCTGCTCACCCAGAAGAGAGACATGGTCATGAAGGCCAAGAAGAGGTACACCAACGGCCTGGACAAACTGGCCTTCGCTGAGTCTCAGGTACATCAAACCGATTGTTTTTATATTGCATGAATGTAGGGATCTATGTGGATTGTGTGTGTCATGGTTTGCTGCCTCATTAAGTACACAGTACTTGAGACCTAAGGCAATTTGAATCAAGTGTTCTTGAACCTTTGATGTGTCTGCGTTCACCCCTTTGTATTACACTGTGCTCAGCCTTAGCTCTGTCCCTCATGAGTATGATCTGTTGTGTAGGTGAGTGAGATGAAGAAGGAGCTGGTGGACTTGCAGCCTAAACTGGAGCAGGCCAAGATAGACAACACCAAGATGATGAAGGTGTTAGAGGTAGAGTCAGTGCAGGTGGAGGCCAAGAGTAAGGTGGTGCGTGTGGACGAGGAGGCTGCCACTCTGAAGGCCAACGAGGCCCAGGCCCTGAAGAACGAGTGTGAGAGCGACCTGGCAGAGGCCATACCTGCCCTGGAGATGGCCCTCTCAGCCCTGGACACCCTGAAGGTAGGAACAAATCAAATTTATTTATTTAGCCCTTCGTACGTCAGCTGATATGTCAAAGTGCTGTACAGAAACCCAGCCTAAAACCCCAAACAGCAAGCAATGCAGGTGTAGAAGCACGGTGGCTAGGAAAAACTCCCTAGAAAGGCCACAACCTAGGAAGAAACCTAGAGAGGAAGCAGACTATGAGGGGTGGCCAGTCCTCTTCTGGCTGTGCCGGGTGGAGATTATAACAGAACATGGCCAAGATGTTCAAATGTTCATAAATGACCAGCCTGGTCAAATAATAATAATCACAGTAGTTGTCGAGGGTGCAGCAAGTCAGAACCTCAGGAGTAAATGTAAGTTGGCTTTTCATAGCCGATCATTAAGAGTATCTCTACCACTCCTGCTGTCTCTAGAGAGTTGAAAACAGCAGGTCAGGGACAGGTAGCACGTCCGGTGAACAGGTCAGGATTCCATAGCCGTAGGCAGAACAGTTGAAACTGGAGCAGCAGCACGGCCAGGTGGACTGCGGACAGCAAGGAGTCATGCCAGGTGGTCCTGAGGCATGGTCTTAGGGCTCAGGTCCTCCGAGAGAAAGAGAGAATTAGAGAGAGCATACTTAAATTCACACAGGACACCGGATAAGACAGGAGAAGTACTCCAGATATAACAAACTGACCCTAGCCCACCGACACATGAACTACTGCAGCATAAATACTGGAGGCTGAGACAGGAGGGGTCAGGAGACACTGTGGGAGACCTTGTCAGTTGCACAATTGATGGCATTCATCCGAAATGTGTCTTCTGCATTTAACCCAACCCCTCTGAATCAGAGAGGTGCAGGGGGGGCTGTCTTAATCGACATCAGCTTCATCGGCGTCCGGGGAGCAGTTGTTGTTGGGGGTTAAGTGCCTTGCTCAAGGGCAGAACGGCAGATTTTTCCCTCCTTGCCTGCTCAGGATTCGAACCTGTGACCTTTCAGTTACTGGTCCAACGCTCTTGGGATTCTGATCAAGCAGAGATCAGCCTGCCTGCACAGTCTTACCAAAGGGGATTGAAAGACTTGCACAAAGCAAACAGACAAGGTATGATCTTATCTGATCTCTCTTCCCTCTCAGCCCTCTGACGTGACCATCGTGAAGTCAATGAAGAGCCCTCCGTCGGGGGTAAAGCTGGTGATGGCGGCTGTGTGTGTGATGAAGGAGCTGAAACCTGATAAAATTGTTGATCCTGCTGGGACTGGACAGAAGGTCAGAAACTGCTCTACCTATTTTTTAATTTATTAAATAAAATGTGTTTGTTTATATGTTTAATTATGTTTTCTTACCATTTGAATAGATTCTTGACTACTGGGGCCCGAGCAAAAAGCTTCTTGGTGACATGAATTTCCTACGAGACCTGAAAGAGTACGACAAGGACAACATCCCTGTGAGTCCCTGTGAAAAAACAAATGTGTTGAATTGCATTTAAACTGAAGTATCAATGTAAATCTATATACTTTTTAATTGACTCTCTTCTCTTTTCCCGGCTAGGTCCCTGTGATGCAAAAGATCCGCAGTGAGTACATGACTAATCCTGACTTTGATCCCACCAAAGTGGCCAAGGCCTCCTCAGCCGCCGAGGGCCTGTGCAAGTGGGTCACTGCCATGGAGATCTACGACAGGGTGGCCAAGGTAGTGGCCCCTAAGAAGGCCGGCCTGGCTGAGGCTCAGCTGTCTCTGGCCACCACCATGTCCCTGCTGAACCAGAAGAGAGCTGAGCTGAAGGAGGTGGAGGACCGTCTGGCCCTGCTTCAGAAGACATTTGAGGAGAAGACTGAGGAGAAGGCCCAGCTGGAGTTCCAGGTGGACCTGTGTGCCCGCAAACTGGAGAGAGCCGAGAAACTCATCGGAGGCCTAGGAGGAGAGAAGACCAGGTGCTCTGGATGATGGAGATGATTAAATATATTGATTGTTTCAAATGGCTTGTGTAGGCCATTAGTACCTGAGGTCTTTGCTATGTCCTGAGGGACTTTGTGTGCTTTCCCTCTACAGGTGGTCCAAAGCAGCAGATGACCTTCAGAACACCTATGATAACCTGACCGGTGATGTGCTCATCTCAGCTGGCGTCATCGCCTACCTTGGAGCCTTCACTGCTGCCTTCAGACAGAACTGTGCCAAGATATGGACCAAGCTCTGCAAGGTACAGGCACTTACAGCAGCACCTCAGCTCAACACCAATTCATTGTCACCAATCTTAATCTCGTTATTTATTCCTACCCTCCAGTCTAAGAACATTCCGTCATCAGATGATTTCTCCCTGAGTAAGACCCTGGGAGACCCCATAAAGATCCGGGCGTGGAACATCTCAGGTCTGCCCACCGACAGCTTCTCCATAGACAACGGGGTCATCGTCAGCAACTCCCGCCGGTGGCCCCTGATGATCGACCCCCAGGGCCAGGCCAACAAGTGGGTGAAGAACTCTGAGAAGGACAACAACCTGAGCGTGATCAAGCTAACGGACGGAGACTACATGAGAACCCTGGAGAACTGCATCCAGTTCGGGACCCCTCTGCTGCTGGAGAACGTAGGGGAGGAGCTGGACCCGTCGCTGGAGCCCCTGCTGCTCAAACAGACCTTTAAACAAGGTATGGAAAAGGACGGCACGCTCTGGTGAACATCATATCATGTGCAAGGATTTATCATTACAAACTAGTGTCATTTGATCACAGACTATTTGTTTGTGTCATCCAGGGGGCATGGACTGTATCCGGCTGGGGGAGAGTGTAATCGAGTACTCATGTGACTTCCGGTTCTACATCACAACTAAGCTGCGGAACCCCCACTACCTTCCAGAGCTGGCAACCAAGGTGTCTCTGCTCAACTTCATGATCACCCCTGAGGGCCTTGAGGACCAGCTGCTGGGCATTGTGGTCGCCAAGGAGAGGTGTGTTGCAACACACGCTACACTACTCGCTATGCTGTTTATTTATAGTGGATCATTTTCCAGTAATGAAGTTCTAATATAAACTCTTAACCTGTCTACCAGATACAGCACAGACTGCACAAAAAGCACTGATCTGTTTATGACCAGTCGTACTGTGACTGTATATGATGAAGATATAAATCTAGACGACTAACCCCTGACCTCATCATGTCTCTCTCTGCAGGCCGGAGTTGGAGGAGGAGCGGAACGCCCTGATTCTGCAGTCTGCATCCAATAAGAAGGTCCTGAAGGAGATCGAGGACAAGATCCTGGAGACACTTTCGTCGTCCGAGGGGAACATCCTGGAGGATGAGAGCGCCATCCAGGTCCTCGACTCGGCCAAGATCATGTCCAACGAGATCTCCAAGAAACAGCAGGTCTGGACCACACTGGAAAAACTCAGTCAAAATGTGTTGAAAGCCAATTAGAATGAGATGGTCTAACTTCTACCCCATCTCCCAACCCACAGATTGCTGAGAAGACAGAGGTCAAGATAGCAGAGTCTAGGGAGGGCTACAGAGCCATCGCCAAGCACTCCTCCATCCTGTTCTTCAGCATTGCTGACCTGGCCAACATAGACCCCATGTACCAGTACTCCCTCAGCTGGTTTGTCAACCTCTACATCAACTCCATACAGGACAGGTGAGAAACATGCTCCTACACAGATAACAAGGGTTTAGACCTCGTAAGTCACTAGTTAATGAATATGATGCACAGTTAGAGCGAAGCTCCTTTGTGTCCTAGGTAACACGTGGCATCTGTGTTTCAGTAACAAGTCCAAGATCCTGGAGAAAAGGCTGAGGTACCTCATCGACCACTTCACCTTCAACCTGTACTGTAACGTGTGTCGCTCCCTGTTTGAGAAGGACAAACTGCTCTTCTCATTCCTCCTCTGCTCCAACCTCCTCCTGTAAGTCCATACCACACACTGAGGTCAAACATTTAAGATGGATTTTTGTGAAATGAGTGAAGTCGTTTATTTATTGCTATTTAAGATAAGGTGGGATAAACGTGATTGTTTGTGTCTGACAAGTGGCTGTTTTTTGGGAGGGGGGTTTCTCAGAGCGAAGAAGGAAATAGAATATGGTGACGTTATGTTCCTGCTGACTGGAGGGGTGGGTCTGCAGAACAACGTCCCCAACCCAGACCCCCACTGGCTGCAGGACAAAAGCTGGGACGAGATCTGCCGGGCCAGCCACCTGCCCAACCTCCAGGGACTCAAGTATGACATAGACAAACTGCTGAGCTTGCCTCTTTTTGTTTTGGGGGATTAGAGATTTATTCCGTTTTTTGTTTCTGCTAATACTCAAATATGGAATATGTCGTCCTTCTCTGTGATTCTCATAGGGAGAGCTTCATCAAGATCCCAGATAAATTCTTGGTAATCTATGATAGCAAAGAGCCCTATAACACCAATCTGCCTAAGCCCTGGTGTGACTGCCTCAATGACCTGCAGAAGATGATAATTTACCGCTGTCTCAGGCCAGACAAGGTTAGAGAGAGAAATGAACCAATCCCTATTTACTTTTGCTGTCCACCTAAAGTCAATGCAAAGAGGACACTCGAAAATCAACACAGAGGTTGCTGAATGTAGATATAGGTGTGTGTGTGCAGACATATCATATGTTTGCATGTATGCTTACTGTTGTATGCTACTCCTTATGTTTCCAGATTGTGCCGGCCATCACAAACTATGTGACTGACAAACTTGGGAAGAAGTTTGTGGAGCCGCCTCCCTTTGACCTGAGTAAGAGCTACACAGACTCCAACTCCACCATCCCTCTGGTGTTTGTGCTATCTCCTGGAGCCGACCCCATGGCCAGTAAGTAGCACCCGACTGATCTCATGCGCAGACCTCAAACCTGCTACTGCTTTTGTTTGATACGGAAAATGACTCCGCCCCGCCCCACCCCTCTCTTCCAGGCTTGCTGAAGTTTGCCAACGACAAGAACATGGGCGGCACCAAGTTCCAATCCATCTCCCTGGGCCAGGGCCAGGGCCCCATCGCTGCCAAGATGATCCGCTCGGCCATGAAGGAGGGCACCTGGGTGTGCCTGCAGAACTGCCACTTGGCTGTCTCCTGGATGTCCACCCTGGAGAAGATCTGTGAGGACTTTAGCCCAGAGACCTGCCACCCAGACTTCCGACTGTGGCTCACCAGCTACCCCTCGCCCAAGGTAGGGTACAACACCATCCAGCCTGGTCAACCAGTATACAATAGGGTGACCGGCATCCATGATGTGGATTCATAACCCTCTTCCCTGTGTCAGTTCCCAGTGACCATCCTGCAGAATGGGGTGAAGATGACCAACGAGCCGCCCACAGGTCTCAGGCTCAACCTGCTGCAGTCTTACCTGTCAGACCCCGTCTCAGACCAGGACTTCTTCAACGCCTGCACGGACAAAGAGCTGGTGAGTGGTGACATGGTTCACACACACACAGACACACACACACACAGTCCTCTGTAGCTCGGTTGGTAGACTAATGCCAGGAATGTGTTCTTGCAATGCCAGGATAGTGTTTTTGATTCCCGGGGCCACCTATACATAACAAATATTATTATTATTATTTATTTTATTACACACACACACACACACACTCTGCGCTGATTGTTCCTCTGGTTGTTTCTAGGTGTGGGAGAAGCTTCTGTACGGCGTTTGCTTCTTCCATGCTCTGGTACAGGAGAGGAAGAAGTTTGGTCCTCTGGGCTGGAACATCCCCTATGGGTTCAACGAGTCTGATCTGCGCATCAGTATCAGACAACTACAGGTAGTAATACACATCAACTCAGGGCTGGAGTATTTGAGAGAGATTGTCATTTTTAAAAGACTGCGGACTTAATGTGGTTGTTGAATATAAATATATGTGATTGCAGATTGTGTGATTCCCCTCTCTCACCCTGTTGTTTGTGTTCCTCCTCCTCCAGCTGTTTGTGAGGGAGTACGATCAGGTGCCGATGGAGGCCATCACTTACCTGACAGGGGAGTGTAACTATGGGGGCCGTGTGACTGACGATTGGGACAGGAGGCTCCTGATGACCATCCTGGCTGACTTCTACAACAAGGACATCATCGAGAACCCCCGCTACACCTTCTCCCCCAGCGGAAAGTATTACGCCCCGCCAAAGTCCAACTACGAGGACTACATCGAGTTCATACGGGTAAGCAGGAGTTAGACAGGGAAGGGATGAGACATTAATTCATCAGGTGTACAGCTGTGTGTTGTCAGCATAACTATCAGAATCAATACCATTCTGTCTGATAACATTACCATGTTCAAAGTGAAGAGAATTGGACCCAGAATGGAACCTTGCAGGATGCCGCATGGCTCACATTCATGCGTTCCATCATGTTTTCCATCTTGTGTTGATGTCTTCAGAACCTTCCGTTCCTCCAGCACCCGGAAGTGTTTGGGATGCATGAGAACGTGGACATCTCCAAGGACCTGCAGCAGACCAAGCAGCTGTTTGACTCCCTGCTCCTCACCCAGGGAGGAGGGGCCAAGGGAGGAGCCAGCTCCGGGGGAGACAACACCCTCTTCGACATAGCCAATGACATCCTCACCAAGGTAAAGCCAAACCAGTCCTTGTACTGCTGAAATGTACTGCCTTTTCCCCCGATATATGTCTCATCCGAATCAATGATGTTAAGTTTGTTTCGAGTTTTATTAGTCGTATGAACGGGATACGCATGGTATACATCGTCCAACCAAATGCTTATTTGCAGGTTCCTTCTTGACAATGCAACAACAATAAAAATAAAATTTTTTAAAAAGAATACAAACATAAAGTAAATGGCTCAGTAGAATAGAATAAACATTATAGCAAATGTATAATACTGGAAGACACAATTTATAGTCCAATATGTACATATGTATTGGTGAAGGGGAGGGGGCAGTGTATAAATTGAGCAGTATAACAAGAGTCTTGTAGCAGCAGCAGTTGTGGTGTGTGTGTGTGTGTGTGTGTGTGTGTGTGTGTGTGTGGCATGAATGCACTGTATATGTGTGGGTGTGTGCATGAGGGGGTGTATGTGTGCTAAGGTACTGAGAATCAGAGCAAGGGGTCAGTTAGGTCACTTGTTGTCTGTTTTTTGTAGCTTCCAGCAAACTTTGACATCGAGGCTGCTCTGTTGAAGTACCCTGTTCTGTATGAAGAGAGCATGAACACTGTACTGGTGCAGGAGATGGAGCGCTACAACACGTATGTCATCTCATCACACACCCAAAAAAATAGAACTCAGAAAAACAACTCAATTCTAATGTAGATCTTAATGTAAATGACCAAAACCCACAATAGGATCATATCACTGTCTTGTCTTCCAGGTTGGCAGTTACGATCCGTGTGAGCCTGCAGAACCTGCTGAAGGCCATCAAGGGCCTGGTGGTGATGGATGCTGAGCTGGAGGCCCTGTCAGGCAGCCTGATGGTGGGCAAGCTGCCAGAGAAGTGGGCTAAACGCTCCTACCCCAGCCTCAAACCCCTGGGCAGCTACATCACAGACTTCCTTGCCAAGCTCAAGTTCCTGCAGGTCAGTCCATTAGCCTCAGTATTGTTTTTAAATCCATCATCGGCATGTATTCTGTTTTCTCATGAAGAGGAAACACTGGTTTTGTTTACTAATGTGTTCTCTTTGCCCCCTGCAGGACTGGTATGAGAGCAACAAGCCCCATGTCTTCTGGCTGTCTGGGTTCTTCTTCACCCAGGCCTTCCTGACCGGGGCCATGCAGAACTACGCCAGGAAATACTCCATCCCCATCGACCTGCTCTGCTTCCACTTCCAGGTCACACAAACAGCTGAATTAGAAGAGACTTTGTTTTTTTGAGGCATTGTTGTAAACAAGTTATTACTTAAAAATGCCCCTCTTCCTCTTGTTTGTCTGTTTTGATTATCCTTTTCCTTCCCTCTCATTGGTAACAGGTTCTTCCCATCGACACCTCAAACTCCTCTCCTGAGGACGGGGTCTACATCCACGGTCTGTTTCTGGACGGCGCTCGCTGGGACAAGAATAGGTAGAAGACTCTTTCAAACAAGGCTATTCTTTAAATGATACCAGAGAGTGCAGTGAACTGAGACTGATCTCTCCCACTCACAGTGGAGTCCTGGCTGAGCAGCATCCCAAGGTTCTTTTTGATACGGTCCCCATTATCTGGATCAAACCAAGTAAGTTTGTCTCTCATTCTCTATGCACTTCTCTTCCTCTTTGACTCCCCTCTGTTATTCTCTTTCTCTCTCTCTTCTCTCTCTCTCTCTCTCTCTCTCTCTCTGACTTCCCTCTGTTATTCTCTCTCTCTCTCTCTTTCTCTGACTTCCCTCTGTTATTCTCTCTCTCTCTCTCTCTCTCTCGCTCTGACTTCCCTCTGTTATTCTCTCTCTCTCTGACTTCCCTCTGTTATTCTCTCTCTTTCTCTCTCTGACATCCCTCTGTTATTCTCTCTCTCTTTTCTCTCTCTGACATCCCTCTGTTATTCTCTTTCTCTCTCTCTGACATCCCTCTGTTTTTCTCTCTGACTTCCCTCTGTTATTCTTTCTCTCTCTGACATCCTTCTGTTATTCTCTCTCTCTCTCTCTCTCTCTCTCTCTGACATCCCTCTGTTATTATCTCTCTCTCTCCCTCTTTTTCTCTCTCTCTCTTTCTCTCTCTCTCTCTCTCTCTCTCTCTCTGACATCCCTCTGTTATTCTCTCTCTCTCTCTCTCTGACATCCCTGTTATTCTCTCTCTCTCTCTCTCTCTCTCTCTCTCTCTCTCTCTCTCTCTCTGAAATCCCTCTGTTATTCTCTCTCTCTCTCCCTCACTCTCTCTCTCCAGCGGAGAAGAAAGGCAGTGACCTTCCCCAGACCCTGTATGTGTGTCCGCTGTATAAGACCAGCGAGAGGAAGGGCACCCTGTCCACCACAGGCCACTCAACCAACTTTGTCATCACCATGATGCTGCCCACCAGCAAGCGCCCGCAGCACTGGATCAAGAGAGGCGTGGCCATGCTCTGCCAGTTGGATGACTGAGGACACTGAGGAGTAGGGAAGGACACGCTATTTAACTTTGTCATTACACCGAGACTTCGCTCCCTGGTGGATTCTCTATTCACTTTAATCATATAAAAAATACTTTGATGTAACTTGTGTGGCTGTTGGTTTTGTTTGGGTCTTTTGAGTGGGAATACATACATACAACACCTGATTAGGACCATAGCAGACCTACAGTATGTGATGCCTGCCTATGGCCACTGGGAGGTGCGTGTGTGTGGGCGTGCGTGCGTGTGTTTGTGTCAATCAATTGAGCTGTGGGTAGAGTTGCAGTGTGCTCAGTGGGTCAGAGCCAGGTGCAGGGTGGGAAGGTCCCGTGATCAGATATAAATAGCTGGGGAGATATACATAGACATGCTTTGGAAGCTTAGTGTGATTGACCCACTGAAGATTGTAGGGCCATCGGAGAAACAGCCTGTTGACTGAAGGTAAACAGAAAACAAAAGACATAATCCTCTGGGAGGTTTAAGGATGGAATGGTGTGGTGCCTGAATGCCATTGTTCATCTGAAATGGTGTGATATGGTGCCATGTAGTTGTTGAACTTGGAGTGGCCATTGCATGCTCAATTTACAGTAAGTGGCTTGATAACTGTTGAATAATAGCTTTTTTAATCCTGAATGTTTTATCCACAGTTCCCTATAAAGGCTGATGTAGTTTTCAATGTGCGATACCCAACACTACAGCCACACATATAATGCACCAACCCATGCCTGTTTAGCCTTTATTGCACTATACTGTCATCATCAAAGTCACCCCACAGCAGAGAACTGGGGCAGCTATTTCAAGCAGAACACAACCATTAAGCATGTAAATATACTGTAATGTATCAATGTATTATCTTGTTTTCTATGTATGTGAAATGATAGTCAGCACAAACTCACAAAAATTACAGTGTGCAACATGGCTGCAATGCTCTCCAGTTTTACTATTGTCTATGAAATGTCTGCCGAGGTCCTGTTGGTATTTGAGGCTGCTGGCTGGTCATGTGTATGGTCCCTGCCCTGGTAGGTAACATGTTGCCCCTTTAAAATACCAGTAGTTGAACAGTGAATGAAGGTTCTTAACATAATGTCTCCCCAACTCAAGTTAGTAGTTTCCTGGTGAGTTGACCCTTCCTGGAGTGACAGATGAACTCCGAGACAGAGGCAGGATATGTTTTTGACCAACCAGAAGAGGACGAGGTCACACAGTATATGATTGAACAGAGCCTTCTGAAATACAACAAGCACAAAGGCTCACTCCCTAAGTAAGACCTCTCAAATGGCAAAATACCTGCTGCTTTATGGGTTAGCCACATGGGTTAGCTGTGGAATATCCAAGTGATTCTGTGTTTATACATATATTTCACCCAGTGACCCTGCAGGCCCTGAAGGTGATCCTGATGAGGTCTTTACAGTGATAAAGGAAGGTGAGCACGGCTTTTTCCTTATCTTAACTCCTTAATGACTTCTGCTATGTGCGATCATCTCTTTTCCCGTCTCATACATTGTCTGGCCCCTATATGGTGTGTGTGTGGAGTTGAGTCAGAGGTGGAATAAGATGGAGGGATATGACAGCACTGCCATAGAGGTTACAGCCGGTCTATTGACTTTGGCGCTGTTCCAGTGCAGGATACTAGAGGGCCCAGCAATGAATAACAGTTCTGGTCTTGGGATGCATCTCAATAAATATAATTCCTTTACTTGCCTCATCTCATTTCAGAAAGTGAAAATGTCTTTCACCTGTCCAGTTCTCACACAATTCAACCGAATGAAAAGGACAGGAGAGGTAGCCATGTCAGACTATTGAGATTTACCCCGTACCTGTCTTCCTGTTCTGTTAGGTAATGAGGAGGCCCTAATAAGGCTAGCTGAGCAACCAGGAGCCATGTCCAGAGTAGACGACAGAGGATGGATCCCGTTACATGAGGCCGCAGTGCAGGAGAAGAAAAGTATACTGGAGATCGTCTTCTCAGGTACTGGTTTTGAGACATATCTCAAGGGACTTTCCTGGTCAAATCTAGGTAGTAATATACAGGTCCATGTGTCCAGCTTCCCCCCAGGGCGCAGAGCAGTGCCGGACTCTGAAAGGAGAGACACCTCTCTTCCTGGCTGTAGTGTGCGGCCTGAGGGAAAACGCTACGTTCCTGCTTCAGAACGGATGCTGTCCAGACCTCCAGAACGATGACGAGGAATCTCCACTTGTGGCAGGTATTCAAAATATATCTTAGATGTTCGTAGATTTAGATTTTTGTTTATGGAGCACAACTTGAACCTTCTGCAATTCTTCCTGCTCTGTCACCTATTTCCTACAGCTCTAGTAAATGACCAATACGATTGTGCATCGCTCCTGCTTCGCTGCAATGCCAAGGTGGACCAAACAGGAGATCTGGAGCGGACCGCCCTCCATGAGGCATCCCTCCTGGGTCTGGACAATTTTGTTAACCTGCTACTGCATTCCGGAGCCGACCCAAACGCAAGGGATGTTGACAAGCTGACCCCACTGGCACTGGCTGCAGAGACAGGGCACCTTAACGTAGTGGAGGTCCTGCTACAGAAAGGTGTGTGTGTCTGTGTGTGTGTGTGTGTCTGGACCATATGGAGTGATTCACTTTCTGTCTCTCCTCTCTCTCTATCCTTTTCTCTCGCTCTCTCTGTCACTCTGTCAGGAGCCAGCGTGCAGTCTCAGACAGAGGGCTCTGTGCTGTTTGAGGCGGTTGCATCAGGTAATCCTGACATCATCTCTCTGCTGCTGGACTATGGGGCAGAGCCCGACATGCCCAACCACAGTGGGCACCTACCCATCCACCGTGCTGCATATCATGGGCATCTGTTGTGAGTGGAGAAAGATCTTTACTTTATATACCCCTTTTATATTTATTTATTTTTCTGCTGTTAGGAGGTACAGATATTGAAAGGTCTTCTCCTCTCTCTCCTCAGGGTGTTGGAACGGTTGATCTCAGCAACAAAGATGGAGGCAGTGAAGAAGAGTGGTATGAGTCCCCTCCACTCTGCTGCTGCTGGGGGACACACCCAGTGCCTGGAGGTCCTTCTCAATGCAGGCTACGACCCCAACTTCATGCTGCACCCACGCGTGCGCAATAAATACGATGACGAACGCAGGTCGGCTCTCTACTTTGCTGTATCGAACAACGATGTCCAGTCCACCCGTCTGCTGCTGGAGGCTGAGGCCATGGTCAACCAGGACCCTGTCAACTGTCTACAGGTGGCTCTGCGGCTGGGCAACTATGAGCTTATAAACACTCTGCTGAGGTAGGAATCAAATTCAAGTCAAATCAAACTTGATTAAATAAAGTGCATTTCAAAATCTCAATATACTTTACAGTAAAATATGTTATGTGAGTGAGAGGAATTAGCCTGTAGTATGTATTTTTGATTAGTGTGTACTGTTAATGTAGGCCTAATTAATTTGGTTGTTCTTATCAATCAGGTACGGTGCTAACGCCAGCTACTATTCTCGTGTCAACACAACACACTTCCCATCAGCACTGCAGTATGCGCTGAAAGATGAGGTCATGCTGAGGATGCTTCTCAACCATGGATACGATGTACAGCGCTGCTTTGACTGTCCCTATGGAGACAGTTCCCATGACTACGCACCCTGGACGACCTCGTTCACCAAAGACATGGTGGTTAGACAACTAGTGCTAAGGAGGAAAACAAACATTATGTGGTCATTGTAAATGTGGTTATTACAAACTCTATCTCTTGTCTCTTTTTTTTTCTATCTGTCTGTCTGTAGTTCTGTGAGGTGATAACAGTCAAGTGGCTGAAACACATCTCGGCACAGGTAGTGCGCATCATGCTAGACTACACAGACCACGTCACCCTCTGTGTCACACTCAAGGAATGCCTGAAGACACAGAAACAGTGGCCTGAGATATGCTATATCCAAGGTACTATAACGGAACTGCACTGCACAGATGCCTTTTCACAATAATTATTATGTAATTACCAATTGACCAAATTTTTAAGTAAATTCCAGGTAAATAAAGCATGACCCTAATGCCCCCTCAGAGAATGTGCGCAGCCTGAAGCACCTGTGTCGGCTGCGTATCCGGGACTGCCTGAGCCGTCTGCATCTGCGATCCCCAGCCTTCATCAGCTTCATGCCTCTCCCCAACAGGCTTAAGGACTACCTCCGATACAGAGAGTACGACATCTACAGCAGGGGCAGCCCTGATTGATAACATAATGGCACTCTCTAAGAAAGTTCCAGTTCCTTATCAGTTTGTCTGGACCTTGTTTACTTTTGTAAGTGTGTGCCTCTTTAGTTCCTACTCGAGGATCAACAAACAAGCAATATTCTCTCCCTTTTTTCCTACTCTGAATGCATGTCATGTCATAGGCAGCACAATGTGTGTTGCTTCTAGGTTGAGCATTTTGGGTCACTGAACCAACTGGGATAAGCTTGTTTGGTTAAAATTATATTTTTGTATAATTATTGAATTTGTAAGGAATGACACACTTAGGGATTATGTGTAATGTCCTATTTTTATCTGTGATCTATAATAATTGTATTTTGTCATTAAACATTTGAACAGAAGTCTTAGAACTGGGTTCAGAAACCTTATTCTATTTTCATCTACTGACATTGAAATCCATGTCACCTGTTGTGCACACATCATATGCCATCATTGGAGAAGGCATAAAAATCTGAGGAAATAAGATTTTTTTCTTATAGCAGACTTTCATTTGTCAGATGTCATTCAAATAGACCAGCCAAAACGCAATAAGCATTTCCCAGTCATACCATCAGTCTGTATATCAAATGTCCGACTGAAAGTGGATAGGTCATGGTGTTATTGGGCCTATACTATTTATGGATATTACTTTGATTTAAACAAATGCCTTTTTATATTAATACGTTATCATGTGTCAGTCACAGACGGTATAAAAAAAACATAACTTTAGAGACAGAAACGGTTTAATTTGACCAAAAAAATGGTCAAGATTTCTGTAGTGGCCAGGCCTTAGTGGAAACCCCCCCGAGGTAGACAGACAGACAGACAGACACTAGTTCAGCCAGCTGCTGTCTCAAACACTGAGGTATAATAACGGTCTCAAAGGAAGTTATTCGACTCAAGGGCCTGTAGGAGGCGCGGCTTTGCTTGAATGTAAACAGATTGACGCCAGCGCTTTGCTGTGGTGGAGAAGAAGGCATACGTCATATTCACAATGGCGGAGGCAGGGTGAGGAGTAGAGTGTGTCAGTTAAGTGGCGCAGTAACCAACTACATTGCCCGCGAAAGACGCTAACGGTGCCCGAAAAATGGCCCTGAACCCTGAAGTGGAGAGAAAAACTGACATAGAGTGTCTGAAGACCGGTGAGCTCGACTTGGAGAGCTGCGATAGCAAGACAAATTCGTTGTCAGCCGCCATCTCGGCCACATCCAACCAAAATGGCGATCAGACTGGATGTGAAGACGGTGTAATGCCCGAACAAGAAGCCTCTGAGCGGCGGAGGAGCGGGCAGACTGCCGCGAGAAGCTCCGATAATTCACCTTTACCCGGCCAGAGACAGGCTGAAGAGTTGCCAAGGAGAAATTTTCAGATCCCGAGGAAGATCAAGGAACGGAAAGGTTGTGCCCTTTCTCTAGTACTAGCTAGCTATTTCCAACAGAGGCTGCCCTGTGTTTCATAATTCAAGTGCTGCATGTTGCAGACCCGCGTTCCCTACCGTCAGAATTTAGATTAGCTATTGACATGGATTAATGTGATCCATCTTCAGAGGATAGTTATCCTTAGTTTATTGCGCACAAATAAACTATTGCATTGGTAAAGGTACAATCGCTTCCCGTACTCATCTCGGTCAGCATTGCAGGTAAGTTTCGGCCCAGGCGCGACGAAGAGAAGCACGTGAAGAGATGCTGTTCATCAAGCCTCCATATTACATGGGTCCAGATGGAGGCTTGTGGCGAGTGAAATGAGTTTTGATGGTGCTATTCAGCTGAGGATTTTGAAAGCTTGTGGAAAATGAACATAGTAGTAAAGTCCCTTGGGTTGTACACACCACACCCATCTATGGTCTAGGCCTAGACTGGTTACCATGGCCCTTCCATGAAGCTCCAGAACATAGTCATCATCCTATATCTTCATTGATTTGATACAGATTATAGTAAACTATTCCAGACCCCATTTGGAGTATTCTGGGGTAGAATACATGTATCTAGCTATACGGTGAGACCATTGTCAGTCATCCAGGAATAGCCAGACTGGGAGAAGCTGCCAAGAACTGTTTTAGTATTAGCTAGGCTAGTTCATTCTTTAGAATGTTTGTTGTGCTGGTCTTGGCTCTTACATAAGATTTGCTTGGATTGTCATCAGAAAGAGCATCCAATCTATACCAATGGTGCCCACTATATTCACAGGTTGGTGTGTTTGGTTTTCATAATTGGGGAGATGCCGAATTATGATGCACAGCCTACATGCAAAATACAATCCATCATACAAGTTTCTATCATGGGCATAGCTACATCAAGTTTAGTTTGATAATATTGTCTCTAGATTCTGGCCTTTGCCATGACGGATATGTGTCATGCATTCTGACTAAATAGTATATCTACCCATTTTCAGACTGCATGTGCTAGTTTTTTAAATGTTCCCATTCCTTAGTGTGATGTCACTGCATTTGGAAAATAGACTGGTGGGTGAGACTTGGTTGGACATATTGCATCATCATAATTTGGCACAAAGTACACAGAACTTTGCCCCTTTTATCTTGAATTAAACTGACCAGATACCCATCTTGTAGCCTATTGTGTTCTTTAAATTAACAGTGCATACAATTTAACAATGTAATCCAGTCCCTGTTCTATGGCTGTGTTTACACAGGCAGACAATTCTGAGAATTTTTCCTTACATTTTTTATTTTGACCAGTCGTGCCAAATCTTTTCACATCAGATATTTTTTTAGAGCTGATCTGACTGGTCAAAAGACCAATTAGTGAGCGGGGGAATTGGGCTTCCTATGTGAACGCAGTCCAATTTGTGCCAATCACATCCCTGAATGATACTAATCCTCTGTTTCTCTCCTCCCTCTCTTGTCATCCCTGCTCCTCGGTAGGCCTGTACCAGTTTCTGGCCCCTGACTCCCGGGAATTTGAGGGCCTTGTGAAGATCCTCTCCTCCTTCTACCTGGATGCATCGTCCAGAGGGACATTCTCCTACTGCAAGGCCAGGCTCATTCACAATGAGCTGCTGGAGAAAGAGGTAGCATCACCAAGCTCAACCACATTATCATACTCCCAGCTTTTAAAGATTTTTATTCTTTTTTTAGAGACCGTTCCCCCCCATCATATTTAACACAAACCAACCACATGGTACACCAAACTATACAGAAGCCCAGTGGGCTACAACAAATAGGATTTAAAAAAACAATAAGACAGGCCATCAGCTGATCAGTCCGCCTCAGGCTGTTGTCAACAGCATGGCCCAGAGGTCTGTTATAAGAATTCTCATTTGCCATCACTTTAGTCAAATCTCCACTTCCTAATGTTCAAAGAAAATAAAATGCATACCAGCTGTTGATATTCTCCCCCGACTGGCACAAAACACTAGTTGATAGTTTTGCACGACCAACAACAAATACATACTTCATACCTCACTGAAATTGACCCACCCTTTATATTGTTGTGTTTGCATTGTTTCTCATGATGCCATATTTTCTCCTGTTTGTGTGTGCCAGTTCATTGAGAAGAGGAGGGAGCTGAAGCAGGAGGGCCGTACAGACCCAGAGCTGGTGGAGTCCTACTGCTTCCTGTTCCCAGACAAGTCCAAGGTGAGCCTAAGGGCCTGCCTGCCTCACCAGGCGGTGTGGTATAGCGCCATGATCTAGTACTCTGATCTAATGTTTCTGCTACAGTCTGGATCTTTACAATTGGATTATGCATTCGGCCTACAATTTGAGTTTGGCTGCTGGGCTCCTGGTTGTTATTTGAAAACCACAGTTTTCTATTTCTTTGTTGGTATGATGAAGTGATGTTCTTCTTCCAGCTCCCGTGGATATGTGAGAAGGGTCTGTCTGTGGGACACTCCAGGATCACTACACTAGGAAATCCTGCTATGGGTGAGTGTGTGTGTGTACTTACTATTGAATGTCATGTATGATATTGTTTTTAGGGAGAGTTTGCAAATGTCCAGAAGGAAGGCTTTTCTCTGTCATGCACTTGTCTAACTGTTCTAGATGTTGGGGGTATGTCAGTTAGACATGGGGTTGTCACCATACCTTGTTTTTCCAATGCAAAAAGGAAAACACAAAGCAGACTAAACACGTTTGTCCTTTAAAAACCTTCTGTATGTAACATATTGTGTGCTAAACGTTATTCTGGATGTCAACATGCGGCTGTTTTTGTTTCCAACATTCGGACTGTTTTCCTCAGGAAATGTAGTCCACTTAATGTTTTGTTTCCTTTCCATAATACCTCTGAGTTTCGTGTTACTGGTATTGTGACAACCCTGTTAGATGGATGGATCTGCTTTTGAATGTTAAGGTTTAATTGACTCTCTGTAATAGAGGATAATCTGTATGCCTCATTACTGTAAGAGTAGCTTTATCCACTGCCAGACAGCTTAGAATGTCTACCAGATACCATTACATAAGAAGATACCTAATACATGGCCTAGCAACAGCTGAGTATGGTGGAAATGTTTATCACAATCCCTCAAACCTCAGTCATAAACTATAAACCCACACATAGCTATTTCCATTTGTTAGTCAAAAGTTAAAGTTGTCTATGCATGGTTTTTGCCTCAGTATGGTCTTGACTTGCCTTGACTTTTTGTCGTTTCAGGTGTTTATCTGTCTAAATTCTCTGATTTGCTTCAAATGAACCCGTTTGAAGCAGGCAGTTGTGGAGACATTGTCATATTTAAAGTCATGAGGGTAAATGCATCTATCACACTCATTATGGACCCAATTTAAACTATATATATATATATTACGAACACCTAGAATGTAGTTGCTTACTTTTCAACAGCCTAGCATTATCATTGTTGAGTGCAACACCAGTTTCTATAATGTTTGACCCAGTGAGTGTGTTTGTCCCTTCAGGGCCGGCTGAAGAGCATCTTTGAGAACATGCCTAAGAGTGTCCTGGACCCCACACCCAAGTTTGACTGTCACATCTCCAAGAACGCCACGCGGGTCACCTCGTTGCTGTCCTACAGAGCCTTTGAACTCACGCAGCAGTACTTCTATGAGTTTGCTTTTGATGAGATCAAGCCTCGGCCCAGACATGTGTGTCCCTACGCCGTGGTGTCTTTCCAGTACAAAGGCAAGGAGTCTGCTGCTGCACCCATGGCTGCACACAGGTTCAACAGCGCTGTCTGTGAAGGAGGAAGCAAAGGTACACTCCTGTTTCTGCTTCTTTACCTTATCTCTCTGCTTTAGTCTATTTGTATGGACATTTGTATTAAAAATAGAGGCACTTTTATTTGTATAATGTAGTTTGATAGCTACCTTGGAAGTTTGGCATACTGTGCCCTTTTTTGACCTGTGACTGTTGACTGGGGCCATTGTTCCTATTGCAATTGTGAAGTGTTTTGAATGCACTTTAAATAATGATTGATTTGCCTGTCAGGGAGGAGTAGCTACACTGTGTGGAGTGGGCCACTGGTGAACAAGGGACAGGAGTTGTGCCAGGTGTCTCTACGCTCCTCTACACGCCACTTCCTCCCTTTCAAACTGTGAGTACCTCTTTATTGTCCGTACCTGAAACGCATGTATTTGTTATCAAATCAAGTATTATTGGTCACATGTTATTGCGGATGTAGCGAAGTGCTTGTGTTTCTAGCTCCAACAGTGTAGTAATATCTAACAATACACACAAACTTAAAAGTAAAAGAATGGAATTAAGTAATATATAAATATTAGGATGAGCCATGTCGGAGTGGCATAGACTAAAATACAGTATATATATATATGAGATGTGTAAAGCAAAAATATGTAAACATTATTAAAGTGAACAGTTTTCCATTATTAAAGTGGCCGGTGATTTCAAGTGTATGTATATAGGGCAGCAGCCTCTAAGGTGCAGGGTTACGTAACAGGGTGGAAGTCGCCTAGTGATGGCTATTTTGATGAGCTTGTGACTAACTGTTTTTCGGTCTTGGTCCCAGTGTGATGCACCTGTACTGACTTGGTCTTCTGGATGATAGCGGGGGGGCTGTGGCTTGGGTGGTTGTTGTCCTTGATGAGCTTTTTGGCTATCCTGTGACATTGGGTGCTGTAGTGTCCTAGAGGGCAGGTAGTTTGTCCCCGGTGATGCGTTGGGCAGACCGCGTAGTTGTTGTCCATGCCTAAAATGCATCTATTTGTTGTCCATGCCTAAAATGCATCTATTTGTTGTCCATGCCTAAAATGCATCTATTTGTTGTCCATGCCTAAAATGCATCTATTTGTTGTCCATGCCTAAAATGCATCTATTTGTTGTCCATGCCTAAAATGCATCTATTTGTTGTCCATGCCTAAAATGCATCTATTTGTTGTCCATGCCTAAAATGCATCTATTTGTTGTCCATGCCTAAAATGCATCTATTTGTTGTCCATGCCTAAAATGCATCTATTTGTTGTCCATGCCTAAAATGCATCTATTTGTTGTCCATGCCTAAAATGCATCTATTTGTTGTCCGTACCTAAAACATGGATATCAGTAGTAATTCATAGTTAATAAGCATGTTATGAGTACTGTAATAAGTTGATTGTGTGTGTGTGTGTGCCCTCTGCAGAACGGAGAAGTTGGAGATGAGTATGGGGATGCAGCTGGACCAGGTGAAGAGGAAGATCCCCTCTGTTCTGTTCTCCTGGGACACCTACAGCAGAACCCGGGAAGGTCCGAACCGCTCTACCCCTCTCCTCTATTCTACTCCTGCTCTCCTCCTTCTATTCCTCCTCTACTGTCCTTCTAATCCTCTACTCTCCTTCTAATCCTCTACTGTCCCTACTCTCCTTCTAACTCTCCTCCTCCTCTACTCCTCCTCTCCTTCCTCTCCTCTACTTCCTTCCTTCTAACTCTCCTTCCTTCTAATCCTCTACTCTCCTTCCTTCTAATCCTCTACTCTCCTTCCTTCTAATCCTCTACTCTCCTTCCTTCTAATCCTCTACTCTCCTTCCTTCTAATCCTCTACTCTCCTTCCTTCTAAACTCTCCTTCCTTCTAACTCCTCTACTCTTCCTTCTAATCCTCTACTCTCCTGCCTTCTAATCCTCTACTCTCCTGCCTTCTAATCCTCTACTCTCCTGCCTTCTAATCCTCTACTCTCCTGCCTTCTAATCCTCTACTCTCCTGCCTTCTAATCCTCTACTCTCCTGCCTTCTAATCCTCTACTCCTGCCTTCTAATCCTCTACTCTCCTGCCTTCTAATCCTCTCCTTCCTTCTAACTCTCCTCTCCTTCCTTCTAATCCTCTACTCTCCTGCCTTCTAATCCTCTACCTCCTGCCTTCTAATCCTCTACTCTCCTGCCTTCTAATCCTCTACTCTCCTGCCTTCCTTCCTCTAATCCTCTCTCCTTCTAATCCTCTCCTCTCCTTCCTTCTAATCCTTCTAATCCTCTCCTCTCCTTCCTTCTAATCCTCTCCTTCCTTCTAATCCTCTACTCTCCTTCCTTCTAATCCTCTCCTCTCCTTCCTTCTAATCCTCTCATTCCTTCTAATCCTCTACTCTCCTTCCTTCTCTCCTTCTCTAATCCTCCTCTCCTTCTAATCCTCTACTCTCCCTTCTAATCCTCTACTCTCCCTCTAATCCTTCTCCTTCTAAACTCTCCTTCCTTCTAATCCTCTCCTCTCCTTCCTTCTAATCCTCTCCCCTCCTTCCTTCTAATCCTCTACTCTCCTTCCTTCTAATCCTCTACTCTCCTTCCTTCTAATCCTCTACTCTCCTTCCTTCTAATCCTCTACTCTCCTTCCTTCTAAACTCTCCTTCCTTCTAACTCTCCTTCCTTCTAATCCTCTACTCTCCTGCCTTCTAATCCCTTCCTGCCTTCTAAACTCTCCTGCCTTCTAATCCTCTACCTGCCTTCTAATCCTCTACTCTCCTGCCTTCTAATCCTCTACTCGCCTGCCTTCTAATCCTCTACTCTCCTGCCTTCTAATCCTCTACTCTCCTGCCTTCTAATCCTCTACTCGCCTGCCTTCTAATCCTCTACTCTCCTGCCTTCTAATCCTCTACTCTCCTCCTTCTAATCCTCTACTCTCCTGCCTTCTTCCTACTCGCCTGCCTTCTAATCCTCTACTCGCCTTCCTTCTAATCCTCTACTCGCCTGCCTTCTAATCCTCTACTCGCCTGCCTTCTAATCCTCTACTCTCCTTCTCCTCTACTCTCCTTCCTTCTAATCCTCTACTCTCCTTCCTTCTAATCCTCTAGCGTCCTTCCTTCTAATCCTCTACTCTCCTTCTAACTCTCCTACTCCTCTACTCTCCTTCTAATCCTCTACTCTCCTTCCTTCTAATCCCCTACTGTCCTTCCTTCTAATCCCTCCTTCCTTCCTAATCCCCTACTCTCCTTCCTTATAATCCCCTACTCTCCTTCTCCTCCTTCCTTATAATCCCCTACTCTCCTTCCTTCTAATCCTCCTCTAATCCTCTCCTTCCGTCTAATCCTCCTCTCCTTCTAATCCTCTACTCTCCTTCCTTCTAAGCTTCTAATCCTCTACTCGCCTGCCTTCTAATCCTCTCTTCCTTCTGCCTTCTAATCCTCTACCTCCTTCTAATCCTCGCCTGCCGCCTCGCCTGCCTTCTAATCCTTCTAATCTCCTTCCTTCTAATCCTCTCCTCTCCTTCCTTCTCCTTCCTTCTAAGCCTCGCCTTCCTTCTAAGCCTCTACTCTCCTTCCTTCTAATCCTCTACTCTCCTCCTCTCCTTCTACTCTCCTCCTCTCCTTCTAATCCTCTCCTCTCCTTCTAATCCTCGCCTCCCTTCTAATCCTCGCCTCCCTTCTAATCTTCTAATCCTCTACTCTCCTTCCTTCTAATCCTCTACTCTCCTCTCCTTCTAATCCTCTACTCTCCTTCTAATCCTCTACTCCTCTCCTCCTATCGAGCCTTAGATCTAGTCTGGTTAATCTATACTCTGACCAAGACAACAGTCCATAGATGCTATAGAACAACATGACGACACTTAACAGTCCCTCCAAGATTTTGCATTGTTTATGTGTGATGCTTGCTTTTACCATCAATTCTGACATTCTAAATGACAATTTGCAATAATTTTGTCCAATTTGTCACATGCGCTGCTGAGGAAAAAAGCTTGTTGACCTGTTCTTTGAGCCATTTTATGTGCTAAAAGTACAGTGATTGCTTAAAATTGCGAACCCTCTTTTTCTAGTGAGTTGAATGGACAGTTGTATGCGGTACTGTTGCGACAATTTGAGTTTTATGCGGTGATTGGTCAGATTTGCAAGCCCTCGCATAATATTGTGCTTGCTAAATCTTGGAGGGACTGACTTACTCTGACTAACAACAATGTAAGACCTATCACCCGGAATCACTGTGTGGTTGTTTTAACTTTGGAGTGGAACTTGTTCTGACCGACCTGTGTGTGTTTCAGTGCTGAAGTGTGGGATCTACTGCAGCCTGTTTGAGGTGGTGGATGGGAAGGGTAAAGCGACCAGCAGCACTTTCTCAGGACTCATACATAAACTGGAGAGAGAGCGGATGGTGAGTCACTCCCTGACAGTCCCTCTGCAGGATGTTTTAATGGACCGTGTTTAATGATTACACAGCAACACTAGACTGGGTAGGGAGGGGATGTATCGTGGATCATTATGTTACACACCCAGGCTTTCACATGGGTTGTCATTACTTTGGTCCCCCATAATGTTTGATATGTAGGTCAGCTAACTGGTCAGTTCCCTAGAAATGGGCATGTCTTGAAGACTGGTTGTCATTTGGTTTCCATATTTGTTTAAAGGTAGAGCTAATGCCAATCAGGGAATTCCCATGCCAGATTTGTTTAAAGGTAGAGCTAATGCCAATCAGGGAATTCCCATGCCAGATTTGTTTAAAGGTAGAGCTAATGCCAATCAGGGAATTCCCATGCCAGATTTGTTTAAAGGTAGAGCTAATGCCAATCAGGGAATTCCCATGCCAGATTTGTTTAAAGGTAGAGCTAATGCCAATCAGGGAATTCCCATGCCAGATTTGTTTAAAGGTAGAGCTAATACCAATCAGGGAATTCCCATGCCAGATTTGTTTAAAGGTAGAGCTAATGCCAATCAGGGAATTCCCATGCCAGATTTGTTTAAAGGTAGAGCTAATGCCAATCAGGGAATTCCCATGCCAGATTTGTTTAAAGGTAGAGCTAATACCAATCAGGGAATTCCCATGCCAGATTTGTTTAAAGGTAGAGCTAATACCAATCAGGGAATTCCCATGCCAGATTTGTTTAAAGGTAGAGCTAATACCAATCAGGGAATTCCCATGCCAGATTTGTTTAAAGGTAGAGCTAATACCAATCAGGGAATTCCCATGCCAGATTTGTTTAAAGGTAGAGCTAATACCAATCAGGGAATTCCCATGCCAGATTTGAAATGGATTGTCCCTGTTTTACGTGTGAATTTCTGTAGTTGCACAGCTGCACTGTATGAAAAGAGTTTGTTTAGATGTATTGAATGTTAACGTCTCCTCCTCCTGTGTAGGTGCTGGTGAAGCCGTTAGTTGATAAAGGCTTTCTCTTCCTCTTGTCATCTACTCAGATGTTCAATCCCAACGGTACGTCCTCTCTCCTTATCTCAGGTGTCTCCGACGCTTTCCATTGATCGGACATGTTGTTCTTAGTGTGGGTTAATTCTGAGGGAGTTGTTTTGTGTATTCTAGAACGTCGGGGGAGGGTTGAGAAGAGCCTGCAGGCACTGTTTGTCTTTCAGGAGTCCAGGGGAGTCACCAAGTTCAGTAAGTATTCTAAAATGTCCTTCCTCAACCACAGTTACATATTGAATGTCAGGAACAGCCTTTATGAGCAGTATGTTACTTATGTCTGCCTCCCCCGTTGACCATGTCCCTGCCTCCCCCAGCGCCCAGAATGTCAGAGCAGGAGCCCCTGTCAGCTGAGCCCCTGCCCCCCCTCCTGGCCTCCATGGACCCCTTCATTCCAGCCCTGCACTACGCCTTGCTCAAGATGCGCTCCACCCCCGATAACAAGCACCTCAGCACTGTGGTGGAGCGCCAGGCCCTAGACTACCTGACCAGGAGGGACAGCGGCCGGGCCTTCCTCCTCCCAGAGTACCAACAGAACCTGGACGAGAGGGGCAATGTGCACCCCGCGCCCCGCCCCAAATCCAACATGGAGGGCCTGCTGCGTTCCTACCTACACGGCCTCTCCTCGGCCTATGTCCTTCCCATTGTCAAGGCCAGAGACATGATGGACAGGATCAACCAGCCCCCGCCTGCCCCAGCTCCAACTGTCCCGGACTACAGCCCTGTGTCAGACTGGGGGGGGTCAGGAGGGTCAGACAGACCAGAGAGGGTGGAGAGGCAACCTCTAGAGAGACCAGAGAGCAGCAGGAGGAGAGGGGGGCCGTCCCAGACACATTCTAACGGGGCCGCAGCAGTGACAGGGGCCCCGCCCCAGAGGTCCAGGTTGGCCCAGAGTGAGTACGATAAGGACAAGATGAAAGAGTTGCTGAAGCTGATCCAGCTGCATAAGGCCCTGGTGAAGGAGCCAGGAGGGAAGGAGAGGGCACAGGGGGGTGACGAGGGGGCCTGGGAGGGACCCCACGGCCTGAAGAGGAAACTAGAGGAGGACGAATCAGGGGCCATGTCTAAATACCTACGAGGAGCCCACTTCAGCAATGGAGAGCCCAGTAGAGGTGAGACTGGTTTCTGTGTGGGAGAGGCGTGAGTCTGTGTGGGAGAGGCGTGAGTCTGTGTGGGAGAGGCGTGAGTCTGTGTGGGAGAGGCGTGAGTCGTGAGTCTGTGTGGGAGAGGCGTGGGAGACTGGAAGAATAAGGGAAAGAAAAGTGGGAGGGAGACAGTTTGGTAGGGAGTAGTATGGACTGAGCAAGTTAACTTTAATGTTTCAACATTTGTACGCCAACCACAGAGAATATTGCCATTTTAAAACTAGGCCTTTTTCATAAATAATATCCTTACGGTTGTGTTTTTTAAAAGCCTACCTTTATAAGCCTGATAAGTAAGGCTTCATCCCTCTTAGTCCCACTGTCTCTGTCCTCCCAGTAGCCCAGGGGGAGGAGGTAGAGAACTACAACCTGGCAGCAGTAATGGAGAGCATGGGGATCTATGACACTGACCTGAGGGACAGGGGAAACACTTCCCAGGCCTCCTCAGCCAACGAGACACAGCGCCTGCTCAAGATCCTGCTCTCCACCCTCAACAAGGCCATGGTTCAAGGTGCTGCCGCGGCCCCCACCGACCTGCCTGACCACGTGGAGTCCTCCACGGAGAACCCCCTAACTGGAGCTCCGATTGAAGGGCGAGTGGAGCAGGCCCGACAGGACTTCTTTGAGGTGAGATGCGTTTGTAGGAGGAAATGAATGAAGTATGGACTGGTGTTTTGATGTGACTGACCATGTTGTTGTGTGTTTAGGAGCAGGCTGTGTGCAGTCTGACCAGCCCCTTTAGCACTGACTCTCCAGGACAACAGCCACACACCTCAGACAACCCATCACTCACCTGGGAACTGGCCTCTCACACAGACAAACCTATCCCCTTCTTTGAATCTCAGAACGACGGCAACTTTGAGCAGAGGGGAGGTCTGGAGGGGGGTGAGAGAGGTCTGAGAGGTGCCTCTGTGGAGCAGGAGAGGGTAACCAAGGAAGCCCCAATAGAGAGGGGAGCCAAGGGGGCTTCCTTGGAGAGGGAGATGGCTCTGAGGGGAGCTTTTCTGGAAGGGGGAGCCAGGGACACCTCCCTAGAGGGGGAAAGCAAGGTGGAGAAGCCAGCCAGGGGTGTTTCCCTGGAGAGGGTAGCCAGGCCGTCCAGCACTCTGGACACTATCGTAAGCCAGGAGCTCCACTGCCTCTCCAACTCCATCCAGGGCCTCATGGACAACCAGAAGATCTACTACAACTCCCAGCTGCCCCCACGGCTGTCTCCACGCCACACCTGGCAGCCCAACAGCTCATTCTCAGACTTTGTGGCTCCCTATGTTGTGTCTGTCCCTGTTCAGGGCCACGTCAACACCCTGTGTGAGCGAATGGGCCGACTAGTACCTAAACCTCGCCACACAGACTCTGCTAAAACACCTGGGGCTCGTTCTACCCTCCATGTTCCCTCCGCCACTACCCATCCTTCTTTCCCTCCCCCGCCCCATTCTCTCTCCTCAATCCCTCCCCTTCCTTCCTTGCATCACCTTCCACCCCCACCTGCCCTCGTCCACTCTCCTGCCCCTGTCCTCATCACGTCCCCCACCGCCAAGTCTGTCCCCAAAACCAAAGCACAGCCCCCTCAGGCTAAGAGCTCCTCTTCTTCCCAGAACCGGCCCAAACCGGTCCCATTCAAACAGACCCACAAGAACCCCTCTGCAGCACAGAAGCCCTCCACAGAGAGGAAGTCAGAACCATCTGCCTCAAAGAGAGAGGTCTACTCTCCCTCCCAGGCCTCAATGGACTCCTCAGACTCCACCCCAAAACGGCCTAAACAAGATGCCATCACAGCCCCCTCTCCCCTTACCCCGGCGTCAGCCGCTGGACTACTGATGGGCCAGCTGAAGCCTGAGGTGTTCAGCAGCCTGGTGGAGATCTTCAAGGATGTGCAGAGGAACACGGTCAGATTCTACATCCACTCTGGAGAGGAGGAGGAGAGTGACATCTGTGTGGAGATCAAGGTACTGTAGGCTTCAGTAATGATCAACACTCATGTCCATGTTTGCCCCACGTAAGAAGAGACTCGTTCTCACTGATTGAGCAAACACTTCACCAATACCTCTATTCAAGCTTTCTCTGACGCAGGCACTGCATTATCAGCTGTAATTATCTGCATGGGACGGGACAATCAGTGTTCCCTCGTGTTGTTGATCTGAAAACATGTTAAACTGACGTTGTCCTCTGGAGGACGAGGAGAGACACTTCACACTTTTTTTTACTGCAACAAGAACACTTTATGGCTGTCTGCATTCTCTGCCATAATAAATTGTAGTACATTACTGAGAATATTGCACCACTATTCTCTCTTCCTCACCCCCTCATCTGTCTGCCCCTTGTTAATTTGGTTTTGTGTTGTGCTGCTGACTTCTGTTCCTGTTTTTAAACTCCCTCTTTCTGTCTCATCCCTGTGACAGGAGTACTTGCTGAGCCTGGGCAACACGGAGTGTAACCCACAGATGTTCCTGGAGAATAACAGCAGTCTGGATAAGTTGCTCATCGTCATTCAGAACGAGGACATCTCAGCCCATGTCAACAAGGTAACATTACCATCCTGGCTGGCTGCTAGGATGAGTCAATATTGCCTCAGCACCAGACAGAATGTTGTCTGCCCGGGGAGAATTCTCCTCAGCCCCCAGAAAATAGTGGAATTCTAATTGGACCTGTTGAATTGATTTTAAATCCACCAAAAACCACAGTGTATGTGGACAGCTGCTCATCAAACATCTCGTCCCAAAATCATGGGCATTAATATGGAGTTTGTCCCCCCTTTGCTGCTATAACAGCCTCTACTCTTCTGGGAAGTCTTTTAACTAGATGTTGGAAATTACTGTGGGGACCTGCTTCCATTCAGCCACGAGCATTAGTGAGTTCGGGCACTGACGTTGGGCAATTAGGCTTGGCTCGCAGTCGGCGTTGCAATTTATCCCAAAAGTTTTCGATGGGGTTGAGGTCAGGGCTCTGTGGAGGCCAGTCAAGTTCTTCCACATCGATCTCGGCAAACCATTTCTGTATGGACCTCTCTTTGTGCACAGGGGCATTGTCATGCTGAAACAGAAAAAAGCCTTCCCCAAACTGCTGCCACAAAGTTGGAAACACATAATCGTCTAGAATGTCATTGTATGCTGTAGCATTAAGATTACCCTTCACTGGAACTAAGGGGCCTAGCCTGAACCATGAAAAACAGCCTCAGACCATTATTCCTCCTCTACCAAACTTTACAGTTGGCACTATGCATTCGGGCACGTAGCATTCTCAGATTAGTCCGTCGGACTGCCAGATGGTGAAGCGTGATTCGTCACTCCAGAGAATGCATTTCTACTGCTCCACAGTCCAATGACGGCGAGCTTCACACCACTCCAGAGCCGATGCCTGACATTGAGCTTGGTGATCTGAGGCTTGTGTGCGGCTGCTCGGCCATGGAAACCCATTTCATGAAGCTCCCAACGAACAGTTATTGTTCTGACATTGCTTCCAAAGGCAGGTTGCAACCGGGGGCAGGTTTTTTTTTACGCACTTCAGCAGTTGGCGGCCCCGTTCTGTGAGCTTCTGTGACCTACCAAATCGTGGGTGAGCTGTTGTTGCTCCGAAACGTTTCCACTTCACAATAACAGCACTTAGTTGAGCAGGGCAGAAATTTGATGGACTGACTTGTTGGAAAGGTGGCATCCTATGACGGTTCCACGTTGAAAGTCACTGAGCTCTTCAGTAAGGCCATTCTACTGCCAAAGCTGGTCTATGGAGATTACATGGCTGTGTGCTCGGTTTTATACACCTGTCAGCAACGTGTATGGCTGAAATAGCCGATTCAACATATTTGAAGGGGTGTCCACCTACTTTTGTATGTATATAGTGTAAACGGTGTCATTTTAATTGAATATATAGACCGAGCTGGATGACATGATCTTCATGGCAACTAGTCTAGACAGTCATCACCTCTGTCTCACACAAATGTTCATTTTGATGTTAAGGATGAATTTAAAGCTCTGTGTCTTATTTAAAGGTTGATTCTGAACCATGTTCCCCCTGTCAGATCCCAGCTCTGGTGTCATTGAAGAAGCTCTCCACGGTGAGCTTTGCAGGAGTTGACAGTCTGGACGATGTGAAGAACCACACCTACAACGAGCTCTTCGTCTCTGGAGGATTCATAGTGTCTGACGAGTTTGTCCTCAACCCAGACTTCATAACACACGGTGAGTCTGCTGAAGCAGTCTTGTTTCTGACCTTGTTTCTTTCTATACAGTTGGATACATTCCACAGTGACTGGGGATTGTGTTTGTTAATGAGATCCATCTACATTCTAATTGAAAACAGTATTTGGCCAGTTGTTTTTTTCCCCTTACAATTCAATCATTGTTTTATGTACCATGTAGCTGTGCCATTCCATTCTGGTTAAGGAATATATATATGGTTATATATTGACTACAGATGGAAAGGGAAAAGACAACTCATGACTGGTCATTGATTTGATGGGATCAGTGTGTGTTGTGTTCCCTGTGCAGACTGGTGTTGTGTTATTGTGTTCCCTGTGCAGACTGGTGTTGTGTTATTGTGTTCCCTGTGCAGACCGGTTGCAGGCATTCCTGCGGTTCCTAGAGGAGCAGAGCTCTCCAGAGAACCCCTGGCAGTGGAAGATTCACAATAAGTCCCAGAAGAAACTCAAAGAGCTGGGCAGGTCAGTAACTATCTCTACTACTACCATTCAGCATGACCCGAGACATTGACCTCTCTCAATCCATTCAGTAACTACCTCCATCCTATAGGACTGCCAAGTCAACCAATTAGGAACGTCTCTGAGAAGTCCAAAGTAGTCGTAGTGACTGTTTTACATTTCATATTTTATTAGGATCTCCATTAGCTGTTGCAGAAGCTAATCTTCCCGGAGTCCACACAAAACATAATACAGAATGACATAATACCAGAACATCATTAGACAAGAACAGCTCAAGGACAGAACTATATACATTTTTATTAAAGGCACACGTAGCCTACATATTAATACATACACACAAACTATCTAGGTCAAATAGGGGAGGTGTTGCTTTATCTGTTTTCTGAAACCAGGTTTGCTGTTTATTTCAGCAATATGAGAAGGAAGGAAGTTCCATGCAATAAGGGCTCTATATAATACTGTACGGTTTCTTGAATTTGTTCTGGATTTGGGGACTGTGAAAAGACTCCTGGTGGGATAAGTGTGGGCCAGCTGCAGCTTAACTAGGTCTTTCCTTGCGGCACTGGACCACTCAACTGGACAATAATCAAGATTAGACAAGACTAGAGCCTGCAGAACTTTTTGGAGTGTGGTGTCAAGGCTGAAAAACAAAACACACATAATCATATTATCATGCTTTCATCCAATACTTTTTTTGTGTGCTTTTTGTCTTACCTATTCAGACTGTTTTAGTAACAGACAGCCCCACCTCCTCTCTCCTCTTATAGGTTGAACAGTGATGCCATGGCTCTCCTCAACCTGCTGACAGCCTATCAGAAGAAGCACCTGGTGGAGTTCTTGCCTTACCACGAGTGTGACGCCCAATCACGTCAGGCCCCTGATCTGGACTGCCTGGTCAAGCTCCAGGCTAACCACACCCAGCACCGCCACTTTATCTTCCTCACAGGTACCACAGCATCGTCTCCTAACCCTCAGTGGTACAGTATGTGTATTAACTGAACAGCCCTGTCTTGTTTGTCCCTCCAGAGAGGCGCTTTGAGATGTTCATGCAGTACTCCAGGAACGGCATAGTGATCGCCAGCATTGATGACATCATGACCAGTTTCCACAGCCTGATTGGCTCCAGAGGTCAGAAACAACTGCCCACACCGCCCTCCACTGGTGGGTGATGTCAACAACTTCACAATTAAATTGCTCTTTGGCCCTGTTCAAGTACTATCATTTGCGTCTCTTTCCTTGAAGTGAAGTCCAAGTGTTTTATGGTCAAATTGTCAGTATTGAATACATCATTCTTTTCCCTGTCCCTTCATCTACTCCCCTCTTCCTCGCTTCCCCTCTACTCCGTCTCTTCCTCTCTCAGTAGTGCATGATGAGTGTATAGAAGAGGAGGATATGTCGCTGGACTCTGATGACGACAGCCACAACCAGGTGATCGTAGAGCATCCTGCCCAATCCCAGGAGGGGGTAGCAGCAGCGGGCATGGGGGACTCAACCCAGCAGCCCCCCTTACCAGAGTCAGATGAGTTCCGCCCCCCTCTCCCCGACCAGCTCAACACCCCTGGCCGACACACCCCCTCCATCTCCTACTCCAGCAGAACCCCCAACCTGTCCAACTTCGCTGCTCTCAAATCTGCCATCTCCCAGTTCAAAGCCTCCAACCAGATTGGTAGGGCGGACATAGGCAGCACTTCGCCAGGAGGGTTTTCTGTCAACCCCCACCAGAGCTTCCTGTGTCCGTCTACCCAGTGGGTGTCCTACTCTGGCTCCTCCGGCTACACAGCCTCCCCAGCCTACCCCGCCTCGCCCTGTAGCACCACCCAAGAACAGGACTACAGAAACCCAGCCGCAGTACCTACTACAGCCCCAGGTTCCACTCTGACCAGCCAGGCTCCCCTCACCCTACCGGACATCCCCCAGCCTCCCCTGCTTCCTCCACATCTCAAGATGGGTGGGACTCTGTCCCAGTCGTTTAGCCTACCTGGCTCTGTTAGTGGAGCGGCCGGGGTTGGTGTTGGAGCATCTATCTCCACAGTCAGCAGCACTAGCACTCTGCCCATCACAGCCATAGTGGCCTCTTCCTCTTCTCTCTCCACTGCACTAACATACTCCGACCCTACTGTTGCCACCACAGCCTCCTTAGGCCTGGACTACACTCAGAGCGACATGGTCCAGCTTGGCTACCCGGCAGCGGTCAGCTCCAGCGCTAACGGGACCCCCACACAGCAGGGGGACAGGAGACTCAGTGGGCCCGGGGAGAGCCCATGGGGGTTAGGAGGAGGAACCCCTAACAGCCAGGGAGGGGCCAGGCCTGGCTCTGTCTCCCATAGCGGTCTCACCCAAGGTGGGGAGAGGGAGAGGACAGGCACTCCTGGTGGCAGTACCCCTGGAAGTCAGGGGGGCAGGACTCCAGTGAACAGTGTAGAAAGCCTTGGAGCGGGTATTGGTGTTCCCTCTGTGGCCACCAGGGGGGGCTCAATAGCTAGGCCCATGCTGCCCATCCATGGGACTGGAGGCAGTCGAGGTGGAGAGGCCAGTGTCCAGCCACTCAGCGGTGGTGGCTACGGCTGTTTAGGTGCCATGCCTGGACAGATGGGTATGGGACGCGGCGGCATGGGACGCGGGGGTATGGGTCCCGGGTCGTTAGGGGGGTACAGAGGGAGAGGAGCCCCACAGAGAGGCCCCTGGCTCAGGCCAGGAGTGGGACCCGCACGGCCGGATGGAGGTGGACCCTGCGGACCCTCCTGGGGTTACCCGAAGGGGAGGGGAGGGGGACAAGATTACTACTCAGATTACACATACTCACACAACTACTCCCCCTGAACAGACAATCATGATTACAGGGGGGAATGGACATGCCACACTCAGAGACTGGTAGAGCTGTCTGAATGTACATATTGACTTGTCATAAACACTTTGAATTGATAATGATCAGAAGGATCCTGTTTTTTTTACAAATAAACTTGATACAGGCAGTGCCGAGTGTCGATACTGTCGTAACCGTACGCTCTTTACATGTAAGCTGTTTCAAACCCCTGTTCCGACCACTATATTTATAATTGTCAAGAAATGTAATGGCCTTCCAAGCGTCTCGGTTTTCTTTTATTTTTTTATTCTTTTATTTTTATTTTTTCGGTTTGTGAACAAGGGGAGAAAGGCAGACTATTTTTTTAAAGAAAGAAAAAAGATCAGTGAAAGGCACCACTTTCGCTGTTGGTTTTCTTTTTTACATCCTTGGTTGTTCCCCCAAAAAGATCTATTAAAATAAACATGTTTCAAATCATATGTTGCTTTTATGACTTTTAGCATGATCATGATGACTAGCAATCAAAAAGCATGCTCCACAGCTGTCACCACCTGTTATTGGGCTTTCTTTTAATACTTCTAGTATACCCCCTTCAGGTCTATCCCTCAGTTTAATTATGAATGAATAGTCCTGACAGCCTATTGGACAGATGAGGCTTAGCCTATCGTGGAGGTGTCCAGCTTCTTAACTCTAAAGGGATGGATTGTTGTAGAAAAAAATGTGTACTAACATTTTGGTATGGAGTGCTAAGAACTTCCATGAATCTATAACTGACATCTGTCGTTGGTTTAGCAACCACAAGGTTCAGAACTATGACGGTAGCCCGTCAGAGCTTTTTTTAGAGTAATCTGATTGGTCAAAATACCATTCATTGAAAGAACAGAATTGGGTTGCCTGTGTAAACACAGCCTACTACTCCATCACAATAAATGGGACTTTGGTACAGAAGAAATGACAAATTCTGATATTTTTTTACACAAATTGACCAGTCACAGAGCTTTTTAAGAGCTTATGTGATTGGTCAAAAGACCAATTGGTGCAAAAAAGATCAGAATTGGGCTTCCTGTCTAAGTGCAGTCATAGTGTCTTAAGGAGAGGATAAAATAAAGCCTGGATTTTTTTGCTCCAGTCCACTATTATCAGCTGATTCATCAAGACCTTGATATTGTGTTAGTTGTTAATGCCTGGCTTGACCCAAAAGGCTGCATACAAACATAGCTAAGGTCAGAACTCGGGGTTGTCTTGGAGAAAGTGAAATAGCCTATAAATAATTGATGTCTTCATTTTCCTCTCTGTATCAGAGGGTTTCAATCCACCAGATGGCACTCCTTCTATTTGATAATATATAGCTGTGGGTTTCACCACTAGAGGGCACACATTGGATAAGCTGTGGGTGTCACCACCAGATGGCACTCCTATTGGATAATATGTAGCTGTGTCATACCAACCAACACACCCTTTTTTTAAATGTTACCTTATTTTAACTAGGCAAATCAGTTAAGAACAAATTCTTATTTACAATGACAGCCTACGCCGGCCAAACCCATAGGGCAAATTGTGCACCGCCCTATGGGACTCCCAATCACTGGAATTGAACCAGGGTCTGTAGTGACACCTCTAGCACTGAGATGCAGTGCCTTAGCTCGCTGCACCACTCTGGAGCACAGTCCTCCTTTTCCACCTCCAAGGCATATGCCTTTTGCATTTGACTTTTTATACATTATTTGGTCACAAATATGGATCATATGGAGCTCTGACATACGAACATCTGCATAGGACACTGATTTTCAGCCAGGTAAGATTTTCATACAACATTAAAGTTGCTATTCAGTTACCTGTCTCTTGCCATTCAGATGAAATGGTACAATGTGATATGATTTGTTTTGGTTTATTGTGTTAGAATATGTAAATTTAGGTCACAAGTATAAAGTCCATGTTCCATTACCATACCCCCATCCCTAGGTGGCAGCAGTGAGGCCTGATAAAGTGATTGCTCTCAGATGCAAGTTATTAGTGACTGCAGGTGATTGCAGAGGAGGCTGGTGGGAGGAGCTGTAGGAGGGCGGGCACAGTCCTATAGCACCTCCAACCAGCCTCATCTAGATTGTAGATTCATGTATGCCTTTTGCATTTAACTTTTTGTACATTATTTGGTCACAAATATGGATGATATGGAGCTCTGACATGCCAACACTCACATCTGCAGGATGCTGATGTTCAGCCAGGTAAGGTGTTGATAACGTACAGCATCCAAGGCTGCATTTACACAGGCAGACTAATTCTGATCTTTTGCCCAATTATTGGCAAAGAATCAGATCTGATCTATAAAAAGACAAATTATTGGCTAAAGATCAGAATTGGGTTGCATGTGTGATCTTTTGCCAATAGTTTGTCTTTTTACAGATCAGATCCAAGTTTATATTAAATAACCTATTTCTTGCTATAGAGTACCACAGTATGAGTCATAATACCCATAAAATCTAGCTGTCAAGGGAAATTGTTCTCCGCCATTCATTTTTCCCATAGGAGTTTTTAGAAACACTTAAATAATGGCTGTGTTTTGTGTAGGCTTGATGTTTGATAACCGTGTAAATCCCTATAGACAAGGTGACTTATTATTTACCCCCCAAATTGAAATTCTAATTAGCTGCTAATGTGGCTATCATAAAGAAGTACAAATGCCATCATGATCTGGACGAGACTGCCGAATCGAGGCAAAGGAAATAATCTCTGGATTAATGACCTAAGAAATTGGCTACATTTCTTTAAATGGACAATTCTGTGAACTGTCTAGTGTAAGTTTAAAATTGATACAATACCTGTTAGCAAAGGTGTCTGCTAGATATGATGTGCAGGAGCTTGAAGGGATTTGTAGTCTTGCATGATGTCTATTTTGATGCTAATTAGCATTTTTGAATCTGAGAGCAAATGGAGCTGATTGTTTTGATAAAAGTAACCTTTTCCGGGAGAGATTTACATGGTTATTAAAATGTCACACCAGGGTAAGCCTACACGAAACAAAGCCCTTATTTTAAGTGTTTCTAAAATTAATGGTGGAAAAACGATTGGAACCATTTCCCTGTTTGGCCGCTAGGTTTTATGTATATTATGACATCTTCACTGTGGGTCTCCATTCAGATGAATTGGTACAAGGTGATATAACATGGTTTATTTTATCATGTAGACTTTTGGTTTACATCAGTTCATGAGTAAGATCACAATGGATCATCGGGCATTTTTGCGAGAGTAGGACGATGTTGCCCATGCGTCTCAGGTCAGATTGGTATCATCCGCTGTATAGTAAAGGGTAAGAATCGGAGAGGGTAAACTGAGGCTAGCTAATGCTAGGTTAGCTAATGCTAAAGCAACCCATTGAATTCGACAACACTTGGTACCTACTCGCTCCAACCCTATGAGTCGCATTTTCATGGAACGCAATGGGTTGTGTTAGCATTAGCTAGTCTAGCATGCTGACGAAAATGACAGTTTAATAAGAATATTTAAATTGAGGATATTTATCATTTATCTCATTATGGGATAATTAGGGGTACAGCGCCATCTCCCATCACAGGCTTGAAGTACGTTTTTCGAGCCATATCTCACGCCGTCTCTGCGGTATCCACATTCTGTCACAGCATCGTTCTGACGAGAGAGCGAAGTAATGAACGTCTAGTCAGGTTTTTTGGGGCTTATCCCAACGAGCTAAAGCTTTGATAGTAACGCCAGAAGTTAACACATCTGTCTTACTCGAAAGGAATTTATCAATGGCTGCCCCAGGATGTCTGACAAATGAGGTTGGAACACATTATGCCCACTAAGGTAACACTAAGATTGCAGCAATGTTTCCTACGCGCTCTATAGACCAGACTATGTTTGTTCAGTTTGCACAATACATACAGATGTGGACCTTCCTGCACCATAAATCAGCATAATTTCACATTGACATTGTTTCCTCCATATGACTCATCTAGAAGTCTTGACCCAGCTTCTTTATTGTTTCCCAGAGAGAAATGTGATATTGTTTTGCTTCATGTTATGAGGCACAATCTCTGAGACAAAACTTTCAGAAAATCTTCACTTCAGATGCAGAGATGAGAAGACAAACATCAAAATGCCTGGCATGGAGCATGATGACTCTACTTGCTTTTCAATCAATGACCGCTATCAAACAGAAGTTAATGTGGATTGAGAGTTAGGGTGTGGTTAGAGTTGACATTAGGGCTATGTTTACATGACATCCTGTCATCACTCTGCCTGTGGGTGTCATGTCTGTCTGGGATGTGATAGAGCCTTCTGCAGCTGCATGCCTCTGTCATCTCTAGCCTGATGGCTGTTTTGACAGTTCAGTAATAGACTCATGAGACTGAGAGGGGATAACTCTTCACTCAGTACTGAATGTCATTTCAATTTTGCTGTTCAGAATTAACCCCCCACATCCACTGTAATTGGATTCCTGATTTGAATCATTTTGAGTCCTTTTGGATCCAATTCAAATCCCTGCAAAACAAATAGGCTGGAAATAGGACCGAGTGCACTAATTGAAGCGTAATGGAGTATTTTACTTTGGGGGAGGGCATCTTTTCACCCATTCAGTGGGCTTCCCTGTACATCCTGGTAATTTGTTACATCTCCATTCAGTGGGCTTCCCTGTACATCCTGGTCATTTTTTACATCTCCATTCAGTGGGCTTCCCTGTACATCCTGGTCATTTGTTACATCTCCATTCAGTGGGCTTCCCTGTACATCCTGGTCATTTGTTACATCTCCATTCAGTCTGGAATGCACAAACCATTAAGCCCAGTTTCACTCAGTTCCAAACCCACCTACTCTCCCATTCTCTTTCTAAAACTCTGCATCAGGGAGCCTGCCTATGTGGGTTAGTGGAAACTAAGTTTGACTTGAGCCTGCTTGAAGCGTTGATCCGTAAACCGTCAAATGGATGGTAGCAAATGGAATGAATTTTTAGGTATTTTTTTCTGTGCTTTTCATCACCGTCCTGTATTGCAGTGTGGTTGCATGATTTTTGAATGTGATTAGATTGAGTTGCATTTGGATGTGTATTATGTTCTTGTACATGCCCTCACCTATGTATTTAGTTTTCAAGGCCATCAGACTGTTAAACAGCCACCACTAACATTGAGTGGCTGCTGCCAACATACTGACTCAACTCCAGCCACTTTAATAATGGAAAAATTGATGTAAAAAATGTATCACTAGCCACTTTAAACAATGCCACTTAATATAATGTTTACATACCCTACATTACTCATTTCATATGTATTTACTGTACTCTATACCATCTACTGCATGTTGCCGTCTTTATGTAATACATGTATCACTAGCCACTTTAAACAATGCCACTTTTATGTTTACATACCCTACATTACTCATCTCATATGTATATACTGTACTCGATATCATCTACTGCATCTTGCCTATGCTGTTCTGTACCATCACTCATTCATATATCTTTATGTACATATTCTTCATCCCTTTACACTTGTGTGTGTATAAGGTAGTTGTTGTGAAATTGTTAGGTTGATTATTACTGCATTGTCGGAACTAGAAGCACAAGCATTTCGCTACACTCTCAATAACATCTACTAACCATGTGTATGTGATTTTATTGTTGATTTTATTTGGACAGTGAAGCTAAAACATTTAATTTGGCTCTATATTTCAGCATTTTGGATTTGAGATTAAATGTTTCGTATGAGGTGACAGTACAAAACGTCGCCTTTTTATTTAAGGTTATTTTCAAACATATGTTTTACTGTTATAGAAATGAAAGCAATTTATGCATCTAGTCCCCACCCATTCAAGGTGTCATAAGCACAAATTCACTTACTGTATTACTTTTTTTTCAAAAGTTTATTATTGTTTGTGACTTTCGAAAAAATGTTGGATGCATTTGCAGGTTTTTTGGTTGTTTCAGATGATATTGTGCCCAAATAGATATGAATGGCAAATAATGTATTGTGTCATATTGGAGTCGCCTTTTAATTATAAATAAGAATATAATATGTTTCGGAACACTTCTACAATAATGTGGATGCTACCATGATTATGAATTAATTGTGAATTATGATGAGTGAGAAAGTTAGAGGCATAAATATCATACCCCCCCCCAAAATGCTAACCTTCCCTGTTATTGTTAATGATGAGAGGTTAGCATGTCTTGGAGGTATGATATTTGTGTCTGTAGGAGACAGGCAACTTGAATACACTGAAGTAGTTTAATATTTTCCAGAGAGCAGTAATATACAAAGATGCATGTTAGATCCACTAGGTGATGTCTTCCCATGATTAATCATAAAACCACCACTCAGCACCCCGCATGTACTCGTTCACATTGCAGCCATGCTGATGCTTTAACTGGAGGACACAGGACTCTCAACCCAGCTGTGTCTTTCCTTTAAATGGACAGGGGGAAGAAAGAAAAGATTAGCGGGATTTAGCAAAGGAACTATTGGCAAATCACCCTGGATCTATCCCTGTGGTAATCTCTGTAAACCTGACCCTAGCTCATGTCATCTCTCATGCAATAGCCCTGTCCTCCCTGACAAAACTGGTCATGAATAACAGAGACTAAACACAACGTTATCTCTAGTGGGTTAGAGGAGTGACGGAGAGATTAGGTAATGCTTACAGGGAGGATGACCTGTATGTACGTACAGCACCAGTCTAAAGTTTGGACACACCTACTAATTCAAGGTTTTTCTTTATTTTTACTGTTTTCTACATTGTAGCATAACAGTGAAGACATCAAAACTATGAAATAACACATGTAATCATGTGGTAACCAAAAAAGTGTTAAACAAATGAAAAAATATCTGAGATTCTTCAAAGTAGCCACCCTTTGCCTTGATGACTGCTTTGCACACGCTTGGCATTCTCTCAACCACCTTCACCTGGAATGCTTTTCTAACAGTCTTGAATGAGTTCACACATAAGCTGAGCACTTGTTGGCTGCTTTTCCTTCACTCTGTGGTCTAACTCATCCGAAACCATCTCAATTGGGTTGAGGTTGGGTGATTGAGGAAGCCAGGTCATCTGATGCAGTACTCCATCACTCTCCTTCTTGGTCAAATAACCCTTACACAGCCCGGAGGTGTGTTTTAGGTCATTGTCCTGTTGAAAAACAAATCATAGTCCCACTAAGCGCAAACCAGATCACTACAGAATGCTGTGATAGCCATGCTGGAACTCTAAATAACCAGCAAAGCACCCCCACATCACACCTCCTCCTACATGCGTCACGGTGGGAACCACACATGTGGAGATCATCAGTTCACCCACTCTGCATCTCACAAAGACATGGCGGTTGGAACAAAAAATCTCAAATTTGGATCAGACCAAAGGACAGATTTTCACTGGTCTAATGTCCATTGTTTGTGTTTCTTGGCCCAAGCAAGTATATTTTAATTGGTGTCCTTTTTAGTAGTGGTTTCTTTGCAGCAATTCAACCATGAAGCCCTGATTTTTCAGTCTCCTCCGAACAGTTGATGATGAGATGTCTGTTACTTGAACTCTGAAGCATTTATTTGGGCTGCAATCTGAGGTGCAGTTAACTTTAATGAACTTTTCAGCAGAGGTAACTCTGCAAAGTAGAGTTGCGGCTCAACGGATCATGTGGCTGGGTCTACAGTCAATCACGGATTACAAAAAGAAAACCAGCCCCGTCGCGGACATCGTCTTGCTCCCAGACAAATTAAACAACTTCTTTGCTCGCTTTGAGGACACAGTGCCACTGAAACGGCCCGCTACCAAAGCCTGTGGGCTCTCCCTTCTCCATGGCCAAAACCATGGAGTAAAACATTTAAACATGTTAACCCTCGCAAGGCTGCTGGCCCAGATGGCATCCCTAGCCTCTTCCTCAGAGCATGCGCAGACCAGCTGACAGGTTTGTTTACGGACATATTCAATCAATCCCTTTCCCAGTCTGCTATGCCCACTTGCTACAATATGGCCACCATTGTTCCTGTCCCCAAGAGAGCTAAGGTAACTGAACTAAATGACTATCGTGAAGTCATCATGAAGTGCTTTGAGAGACTAGTCAAGGATCATATTACCTCCACCCTACCTGACACTAGACCCACTCCAATTTGTTTACCGCCCCAATAGGTCCACAGATGATGTAATCGCCATCACACTGCACACTGACCTCTTACCTACAGTTGAAGTCAGAGTTTTACATACACCTTAGCCAAATACATTTAAACTCAGTTTTTCACAAGTTTTTCCTGACAATTAATCCTAGTAAAAATTCCCTGTTTTAGGTCAGTTAGGATCACCACTTTATTTTAAGAATGTGAAATGTCAGAATAATAGTAGAGTGATTTATTTCATTTTTATTTATTTCATCACATTCCCAGTGGGTCAGAAGTTTACATACACTCAATTAGTATTTGGTAGCATTGCCTTTAAATTGTTTAACTTGGGTCAAATGTTTCAGGTAGCCTTCCACAAGCTTCCCACAATAAGTTGGGTGAATTTTGGCCCATTCCTCCTGACAGAGCTGGTGTAACTGAGTCAGGCCTCCTTGCTCACACACGCTTTTTCAGTTCTACCCACACATTTTCTACAGGATTGAGGTCAGGGCTTTGTGATGGCCTCTCCAATACCTTGACTTTGTTATCCTTAAGCCATTTTTCCACGACTTTGGAAGTATGCTTGGGGTCATTGTCCATTTGGAAGACCCATTTGCGACCAAGTTTTCACTTCCTGACTGATGTCTTGAGATGTTGCTTCAATATATCCACATAATTTTCCTTTCCTCATGATGCCATCCCTCCTGCAGCAATGCACCCCCACAACATGATGCTGCCACCACTGTGCTTCACGGTTGGATTAGTGTTCTTCGGCTTGCAAGCATCCCCCTTTTCCTCCAAACATAACGATGGTCATTATGGCCAAACAGTTCTATTTTGTTTCATCAGACCAGAAGACATTTCTCCAAAAAGTGCTATCTTTGCCCCCATGTGCAGTTGCAAACCATAGTCTGGCTTTTTTATGGTGGTTTTGGAGCAGTGGCTTCTTCTTTACTGAGCGGCCTTTCAGGTTGTCGATATAGGACTCGTTTTACTGTATATATTGACACTTTTGTACCTGTTTACACCAGCATCTTCACAAGGTCCTTTGTTGTTGATCTGGGTTTGATTTGCAATTTTCTCACATTCATCTCCAGGAGACAGAGTGCGTCTATTTCCTGAGCGGTATGACTGCTGCGTGGTCCCATGGTGTTTATACATGCATACTATTGTTTGTACAGATGAACATGGTACCTTCAGGCGTTTGGAAATTGCTCCCAAGGATGAACCAGACTTGTGGAGGTCTACAATTTTATTCTGAGGTCTTGGCTGATTTATTTTGATTTTACCATGATGTCAAGCAAAGAGGCACGGAGTTTGAAGGTAGGCCTTGAAATATATCCACAGGTACACCTCCAATTGACTCAAAGGATGTCAATTAGCCTATCCGAAGCTTCTCAAGCCATGACATCATTTTTTGGAATGTCCAAGCTGTTTAAAGGCACAGTACACTTAGTGTATGTACATTTCTGACCCACTGGAATTGTGATACAATTTCACTAAGTGAAATAATAGATGATGATAATATTAGATGTCCTAACCGACTTGCCAGAACTGTAGTTTGTTAACAAGAAATTTGTGGAGTGGTTGAAAAATTAGTTTTAATGACTCCAACATAAGTGTATGTAAACTTCCGACTTCAACTGTATGTAAGAATGCTGTTCATTGACTAACTCATCATTTAACACCAAAGTACCCTCCAAGCTCATCATGAAGCTCGAGACCCTGGGTCCAGGATAGAGGTCGACTGATATTAATTTTCAATGCCGATACCGATTATTGGAGGACCAAAAAAAGCCGATACCGATAAATCGGCCGATTTTATTATTGTTTTTAAATATTTTTTAAAGGTTTATTTTAATTTTTTAAATTAGATTTATTTGTAATAATGACAATTACAACGATACTGAATGAACACTTATTTTAACTTAATATAATACAGCAATAAAATCAATTTAGCCTCAAATAAATAATGAAACATGTTCAATTTGGTTTAAATAATGCAAAAACAAAGTGTTGGAGAAGAAAGTAAAAGTGCAATATGTGCCATGTAAGAAAGCTAACGTTTAAGTTCCTTGCTCAGAACATGAGAACATATGAAAGCTGGTGGTTCCTTTTAACATGAGTCTTCAATATTCCCAGGTAAGAAGTTTTAGGTTGTAGTTATTATAGGAATTATAGGACGATGTCTCTCTATACCATTTGCATTTCATTAACCTTTGGATGTTCTTATAGGCACTTTAGTATTGCCAGTGTAACAGTATAGCTTCCATCCCTCTCCTCGCTCCTACCTGGGCTCGAACCAGGAACACATTGACCACAGCCACCCTCGAAGCAGCATTACCCATTCAGAGCAAAGGGAACAACTACTCCAAGTCTCAGAGCGAGTGACGTTTGAAACGCTATTAGCGCGCACCCCGCTAACTAGCTAGCCATTTCACATCGGTTACACCAGCCTAATCTCGGGATTTGATAGGCTTGAAGTCATAAACAGCACAAGGCTTGAAGCATTGCGAAGAGCTGCTGTCAAACGCATGAAAGTGCTGTTTGAATGAATGCTTACGAGCCTGCTGGTGCCTACCACCGCTCAGTCAGACTGCTCTATCAAATCATAGACTTAGATATAACATAATAACACACAGAAATACGAGCCTTAGGTCATTAATATGGTCGAACCCGGAAACTATCCTCCCGAAAACAAGACGTTTATTCTTTCAGTGATATACAGACCCGTTCCGTATTTTATCTAACGGGTGGCATCCATAAGTCTAAATATTCCTGTTACATTGCACAACCTTTAATGTTATATCACAATTACGTAAAATTCTTACAAATTAGTTCGAACTGAGCCAGGCGGCCCAAACTGTTGCATATACCCTGACGCTGCGTGCAATGAACTCAAGAGAAGTGACACAATTTCACCTGGTTAATATTGCCTGCTAACCTGGATTTCTTTTAGCGAAATATGCAGGTTTAAAAATATATTATATTATTATATGCAACGCAGGACACGATAGAGAAACTAGTAATATCATCAACCATGTGTAGTTAACGTGTGATTATGATTGATTATTTTTTATAAGATAAGTTTAATGCTAGCTAGCAACTTACCTTGGCTTACTGCATTCGCGTAACAGGCAGGCAATGTAATCAGGTGGTTAAAGCATTGGACTAGTTAACTGTAAGGTTGCAAGATTGAATCCTCGAGCTGAACGGTGGGTTAACTGCCCCTGAACAAGGCAGTTAACCCACCGTTCCTAGGCCGTCATTAAAAATAAGAAGGTGTTCTTAACTAACTTGCCTAGTTAAATAAAGATTAAATAAAGGTGTAAAAAAAAGAATCGTCCAAATCGGTGTCCAAAAATACAGATTTCCGATTGTTATGAAAACTTGAAATCACTTGTCACTTTAAATAACGCCACTTTAATAATGTCTACATATCCTACATTACTCATCTAATATGTATATACTGTATTCGATACCATCTACTGCGTCTTGCATATGCCGCAAGGCCATCGCTCATCCATATATTTATATGTACATATTGTTATTCATCTCTTTACATTTGTGTGTATAAGTTAGTTGTTGTGTATTTGTTCTGCTATGTGTATGTGATCAATAAACTTTGATTTGAATTTAAATGCATTCTAGCTATGCATTCTACCTCATGAGGTAGTCAGCAGGTTGAGAGAATGCCAAGTGTTTAAAGCTGTCATCAAGGCAAAGGGTGGCTATTTTGAAGAATCTCAAATATAAAATATATTTTGATTTGTTTGACACTTTGGTCTACTACGTGATTCCATGTGTTATTTCATAGTTTTGATGTCTTCACTTATTCTACAATGTAGGTGTGTCCAAACTTTTGACTGGTACTGTATGTGTATATGTATGTGTCACCCGTGTGGCTGGTCCCCAGTCCAGGGCCATCTTTGAAAAGGTGCTGACATCATTTATTGACCAACACACTCTGGCTGCATTTACACAGGCAGCACAATTCTGATCTTTTTTCCACTAATTGGTCTTTTGACTAATATCAGATCTGTCTAAACGCAGCCTCTGTAGTTTAGACATGAGATTAGAGTGGTGATGACTGGTGCTTTGCATTCATTCTACGTGGGCATGTCTGCATGATGCCATGAAATCAGGTGCTCTCTATTTCCATATTAAGCATTTATTGTGATGATGGGGTTCAAGAAGAAGAAGATTATGGTGATTAAAGATGATTATAATTAGCAGTGACTTGGTTTTGATAAGACTGATCGTCACCCTCTCAGATTCAGACTGCACAATGATAATTTAATTAAAGATTTAACATTAATCAAAGACTTATCTGACCGGCTTTCCTTTGCGATACAGTATGTCAGATTGCAATTTATGGCTACTGGTGACATCTCCTTGACATTATAGAAAGGATTACATCTAATCCTATGCAATCTCAATCCTATCCTGACCACCTTTCTTCCTAAAGTTTGCATCCAGATGAAACAACATCTGAAAACATTGGTTAGTTAGAGGACTTCGATGTGGTGGCTTAGACGAAGAGATATTTTTCCTTGAAATCACTCCTTGTGTCTGGCCTTATGATGAAAATCTCTATGCACCCATATGTAATATCTGATCTCTTTGCCATTGACCTAATGTTCTCACAGGCAGCAGCTTTTGCTGTGCTGAATTATCCTATTGCAGCTCTACATGCATGTCTGATGTGTGTGTGTGTGTGTCCACCTCTGTTTTTAGTTTGATCCATTTCTGATACTGCAGCATGTAAGCCTGTCATTTGAAGCATGCTAGATTAAAACAGAACAAAGCAAAAAGAAACCAGCACATTTCGCCTCAGATTTGCTTGGAGAAAGTGGCAGCACGCCATCGTAGCGTTTATCAGTACAGCTCCCATTTGTGTGGCGTTAGTACCAATGTTGCAAGTGTTCAGTGCTGATGGATCAAAGAGATGCCGCCTTTGTCGGCTATTCCAGTTGGTGATTAGTTTTTTTGGGGCTTGTTGACGCCTGTTGAGGTTTCCGTTCTGTCACATGCCATATAAACAACCATTATAGACATAAGTTGATAGGAGATGTGTGGTATTAGGAGTTTCAACATCGGTTACATTTTGGGTTCTGTAAAATACTAATGTTACTACCAGGTAGACTCCTGTCACAGGTAGATTGGGGTTTTCAGGGAAGGCTTGTGCACAGGCACTAGATTGTTTCTACAGTGTCCTAGTTTACATTCATTGAATCACAAATTCAGGATTATTGGATTAAAACCCACTAGAGTCGATTGATGCACCGTCAAAATCTGTCAGTTTAAGCAAGAGATTTTTGAAATCTATTTTTTTGCATTGGATGCGTCTTAAGCCCTCACATCCGCCAACGTAGCACTTCCTCATCTGCGGTGAGAGGTGGCAAAGAGAGTTGTTTTGTCAGACCATGAGATTTCTGAGAAGGCTGATTTTTGGGATGTCTGTAGTGTCCAAACGAATTGACCTATAAACTATTATGACCACTCTATGGAAAGGGGAGACTCACGAACACAATGGTTCTCTACGACCCCCACAAGTGTCAGGGGACTTGTCTGAAGTTGGTACCATCGATGAGACAACTTCTGTCTGTAGCATCAGAACCGTTTGTGCTACAAACTAATGTCAACCTTGTTTGACTTTAATGAATGGCAATAATTTTAAAAAATCTGTTATTCAATGCATTTCTCTAGGCTATAGTAATAAAGGCCAAATTAAATATTTGTATATGTTTTTAATATACAATACCAGTCAAACGTTTGGACACAACTACTCAGTCAAGGGGTTTTCTCTTTCATTGTAGAATAATAGTGAAGTCATCTGAACTATGAAACAACACATATGGAATCATGTATTAACCAAAAGTGTTAAACAAATCTAAATATATTTGAGATTCTTCAAAGTAGCCACCCTTTGCCTTTATGACAACATTGCACACTCTTGGCATTCTCTCACCCAGCATCATGAGGTAGTCACCTGGAATGCGTTTCAATTAACAGGTGTTAATTTGTGGAATTTCTTTCGTTAATGCGTTTGAGCCAATCAGTTGTGTTGTGACAAGGTAGGGGGGTATACAGAAGATGGCCCTTTTGGTAAAAGATCAAGTCCATATTATGGCAAGAACTGCTCAAATAAGCAAAGAGAAAATACAGTCCATCATTATTTTAAGACATGAAGGTCCGTCAATGTGGAACATTTCAAGAACTAGTGCAGTCACAAAAACCATAAAGCGCTATGGTGAAAGTGGCTCTCTGGAAGACCCAGAGTTACCTCTGCTGCAGAGGATAAGTTCATCAGTTAACAGCCTCAGAAATTGCAGCCCAAATAAATTATTCAGAGTTCAAGTAAGAGACACATCTCAACATCAACTATTCAGAGGAGCCTTCATGGTCGAATTGCTGCAAAGAAACACCAATAAGAAGATACTTTGCTTGGGTCAAGAAATAAGAGCAATGGACATTAGATTGGTGTAAATCTGTCCTTTTAGTATGGTGGTGCTTTGCTGGTGACATTGTCAGTGATTTATTTAGAATTCAGGGCACAGTTAACCAGCATGGCTACCACAGAATTCTGCACCAATACGCCATCCCATCTGATTTGCGCTTAGTGGGACTATCGCTTTTTTTCCAACAGGACAATGACACAAAACACACCTCCAGGCTGTGTAAGGGCTGTTTAACCAAGAAGGAGAGTGATGGAGTGCTGCATCAGATAAACTGGCCTCCACAATCACCCAACCGCAACTCTATTGAGATGGTTTGGGAGGAGTTGGGCCACAGAGACAAGGAAAAGCAGCTAACAAGTGCTCAGCATATGTGGGAACAGGTTCAAGACTGTTAGAAAAGCATTCATCATAAAGCTGGTTGAGAGAATGCCAAGAGTGTTGAGCAGAGGGTGGATACTTTGAAGAATCTAAAATTATAAAACGTTTTCATTTGTTTACACTTTTTTTTTGGTTACTACATGATTACATATGTGTTATTTCAGTGTTGATGTCTTCACTATTATTCTACAATGCAGAAAATAGTAAAAAATAACTATACCCTTGTAGGTGCGTCCAAACTTTTGACTGGTACTGTATGTTTGATACCTACAGTGCCTTCAGAAAGTATTCAGACCCCTTGACATTTTCCACATTTTGTTACATTACAGCCTTATTCTAAAATGTTTTCCTCAATCTACACACACAACCCCATAATGACAAAGCAAAAACAGGTTGAGACTTTTGCTAATTTATATATATAAAAAGAAAAACTGAAATATCACATTTACATAAGTAATCAAACCCTTTACTCAGTACTTCATTGAAGCACCTTTTGGCAGGTATTACGGCATCCAGTCTTCTTGGGTATGACGCTACAAGGTTGGCACACCTGTATTTAGGGAGTTTCTCCCAGTTTTCTCTGCAGATCCTCAAGTTCTGTCAGGTTGGATGGGGAGCGCTGATGCACAGCTAATTTCAAGTCTCTCCAGAGATGTTTGATTGTGTTTGGGCGCTGGCTGGGCCACTCAGGGGCATTCAGAGACTTGTCCCGAAGCCACTCCTGCATTGTTTTGGCTGTGTGCTTTGGGTCGTTGTCCTGTTGGAAGGTGAACCTTCTCCCCAGTCTGATGTCCTGAGCGCTCTGGAGCAGGTTTTCATTCAGGATCTTTCTGTACTTTGCTCAATGCTCAATCTTTCTGTACTTTGCTCAACCAATCTAATCTTTCTGTACTTTGCTCTCTCTCATCCAAGATGGCGTAGCAGTCGGACGTGTGTTTTGTCTTGTCCCGTCCTGTATAGTGTAAATATAGTTTTTTTCCTCTTTTTTTTCCGTATATATTTCGTACATATTTTAATCTCACTTCCCAACCACAGGCTGAATATACTCTCCTGCAACCCGCATCACCCAATGTGGTACGGATCTGCTTTTTCTATGCTTTAGAATCGGAACCCTCATCAGAAGCTAGCCGCTAACTAGCTACTAGCTAGCCACTGCTAGCGGTCTTCAACGCTAACTAGGACACCAGCGCGACATCTACCCAAAGCATATCAGACTGCTTTTTCTCTACCACATCTCCGGATTCCTACCGCAAGCTCTGAAGCTTTATACCGGATCATCGTAAATAGCTAGCTGCAATCCGAGTGGCTACTCCTGGCTAACGTCTCTGTCCCAGAGCAAGCACCAGTTAGCCTGAAGCTAGCCTCGAGCTAAGCCCATCTCCCGACTACCCGAAGAGGTCCAAAAATACCTAATTTGCCAATTGGCCTGGACCCTCGACTGACCCTCTACTGCCGACACGGAGCCCCGCCGATCCATCACGACTGGTCCGCCGACATAATCGTCCGAGGGGTTTCAACAGGCTTCTCCGCTGCGACATCGCCAAAGATCCATCTGCTGGCCAAGGCCCGCGAGCTTTCTGAATCGCTGTATCTCCAGCTCACCGCATGAAGAGGAATAAATAAACAGACTCACCCCATCGCGACGTCCCCCAAAGGTTAACTCTCTAGCCCTCGCTATCTCCCTGCTTGCTAATTCGGCCTGCTAACGGCTAGCTTGTCAAGCTCCGGTCCGCTAACTGCTACCTTGTCTAGCTCGGGCCTACGAACTGTTAGCTTGTTAGCACAGGCCTGCTAACCGTCTGTACCACCGCGTCCCAATCACTCTCTGACCCCATTTACTTTCTATCTCTTTTTGATTTTTAATTTGTTTATACCTTCCGGAAACCTGCCTCACCCAATGTGATACGGAATCGCTATTACTTTTACTCTTATTTTTATTTTTATGACACACTCAAGAACCTCCAGACGCTAACCAGCTAGCTACAAGCTAGTTAGTCATTGTTAGTTAAAAAAAAAAAAAAAAACCTGGATAACACTCGCCAGCCCCCCTGCCCATCCACCGCTGCCCCCTGGACACTGATCTCTTGGCTACATAGCTGACGCACGCTGGACTGTCCATTAATCACGGTACTCCTTTCTGCTTGTTTGTCTTACCTGTCGGCCCCGTTGCCTAGTCAACGCCATTTTACCTGCTGTTTGTTGTGCTAGCGGATTAGCCTCGCCTACTGTTTTTAGCTAGCTTTCCAAATTCAACACCTGTGATTACTGTATGCCTCGCTGTATGTCTCTCTCAGATGTCAATATGCCTTGTATACTGTTGTTCAGGTTAGTTATAATTGTTTTAGTTCACAATGGAGCCCCTAGACCCACTCTGCATACCCCTGTTACCTCCTTTGTCCCACCTCCCACACATGCGGTGACCTCACCCATTACAACCAGCATGTCCAGAGATACAACCTGTCTCATCATCACCCAGTGCCTGGGCTTACCTCCGCTGTACCCGCACCCCACCATACCCCTGTCTGTGCATTATGCCCTGAATATATTCTACCATGCCCAGAAACCTGCTCCTCTTATCCTCTGCCCCCAACGCTCTAGGCGACCAGTTTTGATAGCCTTTAGCCGCACCCTCATACTACTCCTTCTCTGTTCCGCGGGTGATGTGGAGGTAAACCCAGGCCCTGCATGTCCCCAGGTACCCTCATTTGTTGACTTCTGTGATCGAAAAAGCCTTGGTTTTATGCATGTCAACATCAGAAGCCTCCTCCCTAAGTTTGTTTTACTCACTGCTTTAGCACACTCTGCTAACCCTGATGTCCTTGCCGTGTCTGAATCCTGGCTCAGGAAGGCCACCAAAAATTCAGAGATTTCCATACCCAACTATAACATCTTCCGTCAAGATAGAACTACCAAAGGGGCGGAGTTGCAGTCTACTGCAGAGATAGCCTGCAAAGTAATGTCATACTTTCCAGGTCCATACCCAAACAGTTCGAACTACTAATTTTGAAAATTACCCTCTCCAGAAATAAGTCTCTCACTGTTGCCGCCTGCTACCGGCCACCCTCAGCTCCCAGCTGTGCCCTGGACACCATTTGTGAATTGATCGCCCCCCATCTAGCTTCAGAGTTTGTTCTGTTAGGTGACCTAAACTGGGATATGCTTAACACCCCGGCAGTCCTACAATGTAAGCTAGATGCCCTTAATCTCACTCAAATCATCAAGGAACCCACCAGGTACAACCCTAACTCTGTAAACAAGGGCACCCTCATAGACGTCATCCTGACCAACTGGCCCTCCAAATACACCTCCGCTGTCTTCAACCAGGATCTCAGCGATCATTGCCTCATTGCCTGTATCCGCCACGGAGCCGCAGTCAAACGACCACCCCTCATCACTGTCAAACGCTCCCTAAAACATTTCTGTGAGCAGGCCTTTCTAATCGACCTGGCCCGGGTATCCTGGAAGGACATTGACCTCATCCCGTCAGTTGAGGATGCCTGGTCATTCTTTAAAAGTAACTTCCTCACCATTTTAGATAAGCATGCTCCGTTCAAAAAATGCAGAACCAAGAACAGATACAGCCCTTGGTTCACTCCAGACCTGACTGCCCTCGACCAGCACAAAAACATCCTGTGGCGGACTGCAATAGCATCGAATAGCCCCGTGATATGCAACTGTTCAGGGAAGTCAGGAACCAATACACGCAGTCAGTCAGGAAAGCTAAGGCCAGCTTCTTCAGGCAGAAGTTTGCATCCTGTAGCTCCAACTCCAAAAAGTTCTGGGACACTGTGAAGTCCATGGAGAACAACAGTACCTCCTCCCAGCTGCCCACTGCACTGAGGCTAGGTAACACTGTCTCCACCGATAAATCCACGATTATCGAAAGCTTCAATAAGCACTTCTCAACGGCTGGCCATGCCTTCCGCCTGGCTACTCCAACCTCGGCCAACAGCTCCGCCCCCCCGCAGCTCCTCGCCCAAGCCTCTCCAGGTTCTCCTTTACCCAAATCCAGATAGCAGATGTTCTGAAAGAGCTGCAAAACCTAGACCCGTACAAATCAGCTGGGCTTGACAATCTGGACCCTCTATTTCTGAAACTATCTGCCGCCATTGTCGCAACCCCTATTACCAGCCTGTTCAACCTCTCTTTCATATCGTCTGAGATCCCCAAGGATTGGAAAGCTGCCGCAGTCATCCCCCTCTTCAAAGGGGAGACACCCTGGACCCAAACTGCTATAGACCTATATCCATCCTGCCCTGCCTATCTAAGGTCTTGAAAGCCAAGTCAACAAACAGGTCACTGACCATCTCGAATCCCACCGTACCTTCTCCGCTGTGCAATCTGGTTTCCGAGCCGGTCACGGGTGCACCTCAGCCACGCTCAAGGTACTAAACGATATCATAACCGCCATCGATAAAAGACAGTACTGTGCAGCCGTCTTCATCGACCTCGCCAAGGCTTTCGACTCTGTCAATCACCATATTCTTATCGGCAGACTCAATAGCCTCGGTTTCTCGGATGACTGCCTTGCCTGGTTTACCAATTACTTTGCAGACAGAGTTCAGTGTGTCAAATCGGAGGGCATGCTGTCCGGTCCTCTGGCAGTCTCTATGGGGGTGCCACAGGGTTCAATTCTCGGGCCGACTCTTTTCTCTGTATATATCAATGATGTTGCTCTTGCTGCGGGCGATTCCCTGATCCACCTCTACGCAGACGACACCATTCTATATACTTTCGGCCCGTCATTGGACACTGTGCTATCTAACCTCCAAACGAGCTTCAATGCCATACAGCACTCCTTCCGTGGCCTCCAACTGCTCTTAAACGCGAGTAAAACCAAATGCATGCTTTTCAACCGATCGCTGCCTGCACCCGCATGCCCGACTAGCATCACCACCCTGGATGGTTCCGACCTTGAATATGTGGACATCTATAAGTACCTAGGTGTCTGGCTAGACTGCAAACTCTCCTTCCAGACTCACATCAAACATCTCCAATCGAAAATCAAATCAAGAGTCGGCTTTCTATTCGCAACAAAGCCTCCTTCACTCACGCCGCCAAGCTTACCCTAGTAAAACTGACTATCCTACCGATCCTCGATTTCGGCGATGTCATCTACAAAATGGCTTCCAACACTCTACTCAGCAAACTGGATGCAGTCTATCATAGTGCCATCCGTTTTGTCACCAAAGCACCTTATACCACCCACCACTGCGACTTGTATGCTCTAGTCGGCTGGCCCTCGCTACATATTCGTCGCCAGACCCACTGGCTCCAGGTCATCTACAAGTCCATGCTAGGTAAAGCTCCGCCTTATCTCAGTTCACTGGTCACGATGGCAACACCCATCCGTAGCACACGCTCCAGCAGGTGTATCTCACTGATCATCCCTAAAGCCAACACCTCATTTGGCCGCCTTTCGTTCCAGTACTCTGCTGCCTGTGACTGGAATGAACTGCAAAAATCGCTGAAGTTGGAGACTTTTATCTCCCTCACCAACTTCAAACATCAGCTATCCGAGCAGCTAACCGATCGCTGCAGCTGTACATAGTCTATTGGTAAATAGCCCACCCATTTTCACCTACCTCATTCCCATACTGTTTTTATACTGTTTTTTTATTTTATTTATTTATTTACCTTTCTGCTCTTTTGCACACCAATATCTCTACCTGTACATGACCATCTGATCATTTATCACCCCAGTGTTAATCTGCAAAATTGTATTATTCGCCTACCTCATTTTATTTATTTATTTATTTATTTCACCTTTATTTAACCAGGTAAGCAAGTTGAGAACAAGTTCTCATTTACAATTGCGACCTGGCCAAGATAAAGCAAAGCAGTTCGACACATACAACGACACAGAGTTACACATGGAGTAAAACAAACATACAGTCAATAATACAGTAAAAAAAAAAAAAAAAAAAAACACAAGTCTATATACAATGTGAGCAAATTAGGTGAGAAGGGAGGTAAAGGTAAAAAAGGCCATGGTGGCAAAGTAAATACAATATAGCAAGTAAAACACTGGAATGGTAGTATTGCAATGGAAGAATGTGCAAAGTAGAAATAAAAATAATGGGGTGCAAAGGAGCAAAATAAATAAATTAATTAAATACAGTTAGGAAAGAGGTAGTTGTTTGGGCTAAATTATAGGTGGGCTATGTACAGGTGCAGTAATCTGTAAGATGCTCTGACAGTTGGTGTTTAAAGCTAGTGAGGGAGATAAGTGTTTCCAATTTAAGAGATTTTTGTAGTTCGTTCCAGTCATTGGCAGCAGAGAACTGGAAGGAGAGGCGGCCAAAGAAAGAATTGGTTTTGGGGGTGACTAGAGAGATATACCTGCTGGAGCGTGTGCTACAGGTGGGAGATGCTATGGTGACCAGCGAGCTGAGATAAGGGGGACTTTACCTAGCAGGGTCTTGTAGATGACATGGAGCCAGTGGGTTTGGCGACGAGTATGAAGCGAGGGCCAGCCAACGAGAGCGTACAGGTCGCAATGGTGGGTAGTATATGGGGCTTTGGTGACAAAACGGATAGCACTGTGATAGACTGCATCCAATTTGTTGAGTAGGGTATTGGAGGCTATTTTGTAAATGACATCGCCAAAGTCGAGGATTGGTAGGATGGTCAATTTTACAAGGGTATGTTTGGCAGCATGAGTGAAGGATGCTTTGTTGCGAAATAGGAAGCCAATTCTAGATTTAACTTTGGATTGGAGATGTTTGATATGGGTCTGGAAGGAGAGTTTACAGTCTAACCAGACACCTAAGTATTTGTAGTTGTCCACGTATTCTAAGTCAGAGCCGTCCAGAGTAGTGATGTTGGACAGGCGGGTAGGTGCAGGTAGCGATCGGTTGAAGAGCATGCATTTAGTTTTACTTGTATTTAAGAGCAATTGGAGGCCACGGAAGGAGAGTTGTATGGCATTGAAGCTTGCCTGGAGGGTTGTTAACACAGTGTCCAAAGAAGGGCCGGAAGTATACAGAATGGTGTCGTCTGCGTAGAGGTGGATCAGAGACTCACCAGCAGCAAGAGCAACATCATTGATGTATACAGAGAAGAGAGTCGGTCCAAGAATTGAACCCTGTGGCACCCCCATAGAGACTGCCAGAGGTCCGGACAGCAGACCCTCCGATTTGACACACTGAACTCTATCAGAGAAGTAGTTGGTGAACCAGGCGAGGCAATCATTTGAGAAACCAAGGCTGTCGAGTCTGCCGATAAGGATGTGGTGGTTGACAGAGTCGAAAGCCTTGGCCAGATCAATGAATACGGCTGCACAGTAATGTTTCTTATCGATGGCGGTTAAGATATCGTTTAGGACCTTGAGCGTGGCTGAGGTGCACCCATGACCAGCTCTGAAACCAGATTGCATAGCAGAGAAGGTATGGTGAGATTCGAAATGGTCGGTAATCTGTTTGTTGACTTGGCTTTCGAAGACCTTAGAAAGGCATGGTAGGATAGATATAGGTCTGTAGCAGTTTGGGTCAAGAGTGTCCCCCCTTTGAAGAGGGGGATGACCGCAGCTGCTTTCCAATCTTTGGGAATCTCAGATGACACGAAAGAGAGGTTGAACAGGCTAGTAATAGGGGTGGCAACAATTTCGGCAGATAATTTTAGAAAGAAAGGGTCCAGATTGTCTAGCCCGGCTGATTTGTAGGGGTCCAGATTTTTCAGCTCTTTCAGAACTTCAGCTGAATGGATTTGGGAGAAGGAGAAATGGGGAAGGCTTGGGCGAGTTGCTGTTGGGGGTGCAGTGCTGTTGACCGGGGTAGGAGTTGCCAGGTGGAAAGCATGGCCAGCCGTAGAAAAATGCTTATTGAAATTCTCAATTATGGTGGATTTATCAGTGGTGACAGTGTTTCCTATCTTCAGTGCAGTGGGCAGCTGGGAGGAGGTGTTCTTATTCTCCATGGACTTTACAGTGTCCCAGAACTTTTTAGAGTTAGTGTTGCAGGAAGCAAATTTCTGCTTGAAAAAGCTAGCCTTGGCTTTTCTAACTGCCTGTGTATAACGGTTTCTAGCTTCCCTGAACAGCTGCATATCACGGGGCTGTTCGATGCTAATGCAGAACGCCATAGGATGTTTTTGTGTTGGTTAAGGGCAGTCAGGTCTGGGGAGAACCAAGGGCTATATCTGTTCCTGGTTCTAATTTTCTTGAATGGGGCATGTTTATTTAACATTGTTAGGAAGGCATTTTTAAAAAATATCCAGGCATCCTCTACTGACGGGATGAGATCAATATCCTTCCAGGACACCCCGGCCAGGTCGATTAGAAAGGCCTGCTTGCTGAAGTGTTTCAGGGAGCGTTTTACAGTGATGAGTGGAGGTCGTTTGACCGCTGACCCATTACGGATGCAGGCAATGAGGCAGTGATCGCTGAGATCTTGGTTGAAGACAGCAGAGGTGTATTTAGAGGGGAAGTTGGTTAGGATGATATCTATGAGGGTGCCCGTGTTTAAGGCTTTGGGGGTACCTGGTAGGTTCATTGATAATTTGTGTGAGATTGAGGGCATCAAGTTTAGATTGTAGGATGGCTGGGGTGTTAAGCATGTTCCAGTTTAGGTCGCCTAGCAGCACGAGCTCTGAAGATAGATGGGGGCAATCAGTTCACATATGGTGTCCAGAGCACAGCTGGGAGCAGAGGGTGGTCTATAGCAGGCGGCAACGGTGAGAGACTTGTTTTTAGAGAGGTGGATTTTTAAAAGTAGAAGTTCAAATTGTTTGGGTACAGACCTGGATAGTAGGACAGAACTCTGCAGGCTATCTTTGCAGTAGATTGCAACACCGCCCCCTTTAGCAGTTCTATCTTGTCTGAAAATGTTGTAGTTTGGAATTAAAATTTCTGAATTTTTGGTGGTCTTCCTAAGCCAGGATTCAGACACAGCTAGAACATCCGGGTTGGCAGAGTGTGCTAAAGCAGTGAAAAGAACAAACTTAGGGAGGAGGCTTCTAATGTTAACATGCATGAAACCAAGGCTATTACGGTTACAGAAGTCATCAAAAGAGAGCGCCTGGGGAATAGGAGTGGAGCTAGGCACTGCAGGGCCTGGATTCACCTCTACATCGCCAGAGGAACATAGGAGGAGAAGAATAAGGGTACGGCTAAAAGCAATAAGAATTGGTCGTCTAGAACGTCTGGAACAGAGAGTAAAAGGAGGTTTCTGGGGGCGATAAAATAGCATCAAGGTATAATGTACAGACAAAGGTATGGTAGGATGTGAGTACAGTGGAGGTAAACCTAGGTATTGAGTGATGAAGAGAGAGATATTGTCTCTAGAAACATCATTGAAACCAGGAGATGTCATTGCATGTGTGGGTGGTGGAACTAATAAGTTGGATAAGGTATAGTGAGCAGGACTAGAGGCTCTACAGTGAAATAAGCCAATAAACACTAACCAGAACAGCAATGGACAAGACATATTGACATTAAGGAGAGGCATCCTTAGTCGAGTGATCAAAAGGGTCCAGGGAGTGGAGAGGTTGGTTTGGGGGTCACGGCGATTTAGACAGCTAGCCAGGACATCGGTAGCAAGCTAGCATAGGATGGAGGTCTGTTGTTAGCCACCTCTTGCGCTCATGCCTTTTGCACACATTGTATATAGACTGCCCATTTTTTTTTCTACTGTGTTATTGACTTGTTAATTGCTTACTCCATGTGTAACTCTGTGTTGTCTGTTCACACTGCTATGCTTTATCTTGGCCAGGTCGCAGTTGCAAATGAGAACTTGTTCTCAACTAGCCTACCTGGTTAAATAAAGGTGAAATAAAAAAATAAATAAAAAATTCATCTTTGCCTCTATCCTGACTAGTCTCCCAGTGGCTTCCGTCTGGCCGCACTACCATAAAGGCCTGATTGGTGGAGTGCTGCAGAGATGGTTGTCCTTCTGGAATGTTCTTCCATCTCCACAGATGAACTATGGAGCTCTGTCAGAGTGACCATCGGGTTCTTGGTCACCTTCCTGACCAAGGCCCTTCTCCCCTGATTGCTCAGTTTGCTGCAGAAATGTTTTGGTACACTTCCCCAGATCTGTTTCTAGACACAATCCTGTCTTGGCGCTCTACGGACAATTCTTTTGACCTCATTGCTTGGTTTTTGCCTGACATGCACTGTCAACTGTGAAACCTTATATAGACAGGTGTGCGCCTTTCCAAATCATGTCCAATCAATTGCATTTACCACAAGTGGACTCCAATCAAGTTGTAGAAACATCTCAAGGATGATCAGTGTAAAGAGGATGCACCTGAGCTCAATTTCAAGTCTCATAGCAAGAGGTCTGAATACTTATTTACATAAGGTATTTGTTTTTGTTTTATTTTAAAATACAATTGCAAAAATTACTAAACCGGTTTTTGCTTTCTTGTTATGGGGTATTCTGTGTAGGTTGCTGAGGATGTTATTTAATACATTTTTGAATAAGGCTGTAACATAATGTGGAAAAATTAGTGGTATGAATACTTTCCAAAGTCACTGTAAAGGGGTACTAAGATACTATCTTACATTTAGCTATTTGATTTTGTATGGGATCCAACCCTTTTTTTCAATTTTTGCCTAAAATGACATACCCAACTCTAACTGCCTGTATCTCAGGACCTGAAAGAAGGATATGCATATTCTTGATACCATTTGAAAATAAACACTTTGAAGTTTGTGGAAATGTGTTATATTCTCCTACATTAATTTCACATTAGATCTGGTAAAAGATAATACATTGAATTTTTGTTGTTGTACCATCTTCGAAATGCAAGTGAAAGGCAATAATGTATTATTCCAGCCCAGCCACAATTTAGATGTTGGCCACTAGATGGCAGCAGTGTATGTGCAAAATTTTACACTGATCCAATGAACCATTGCATATATGTTCAAAATGTTGTATCAAGACTGCCCAAATGTGCCTAATTGGTTTATTAATACATTTTCAATGTCGTCATTGTGCACTCTCCTCAAACAATAGCATGGTATTATTTCACTGTAATAGCTACTGTAAATGGGACAGTGCAGTTAGATTAACAATAATTGAAGCTTTCTGCTCATATCGATGTCTATGTCCTGGGATTTTTTTTGTGTTACTTACAACCTCATGCAAATCACATTAGCCTACGTTAGCTCAAATGTCTCGCGGGGGGGAAACACCGATACTGTAGAGGTTACGAATTAAAATGTGACCTCAAGATAATTCCTGTTTTTGAAGTCCAGTCTTTCAAAGTGTGGGTAGCCTATTTTCCTACAGTCTTCATATTCTTGCTGAATCTTTTTAACCCTCCTGTTGTGTTCGTTTCATGTTAATTAATTCTGTGTTCCCTGTCCAAAATGACCGCCCCATCATAGCTGATTGTAAATACATTATATATGCATTATTACCTAATGTTGTGTTAGATATTTTTTATCAACTTAAGTTATTGTGAACATTACAAGTTTTGAACTTCTTTTTGCTATTTATGGCCTGTAGGCCTCATTGACCTGAGCTCATACAACTCGTTTTTGAGTAGAAAAGCATAATGTATGGATTGTTTTGACTATAACAAATACTCAGATGAAACGTATTGTGCTATTTATCACAGATTACTTTCTGTCAAAGTTTAACAAGGACATTTGTTTTGAAACCATTTCAAATGTTTAAATAGTGGCAGTATTTTGTCATCAACCCAGGATATGACGTATGTTGTTGGCCCTGAGGTCATCCTGATAACATTTTCAGCTGACAGCCGACAGCCGACCTCTCCTCTCAGGTGGGGATGAAGACCAGGACAAATTCCCATTCTTTGACTGGAATGTAACAACAACCTCAGCAGGGCCCTCTTCCTCATCACTGGATGGTTCCACGTCAGTTGTCTCTTGGTCTGGATCATATTCTGTGTTGTCTTCAACTTCTGACACTTCCTCCTCTAATGCATCTTCACTGTCAGTTTCCTGGTCTCTCTCCTTCTCACCAGTGTCATTATCAAAGAGACGATCAAGAGCCTCACATACAGTATATCGTTTGGTCATTGTGCTGCCACAAAATGAATTGTAAGCAAGGCCTCAAAAAAGCTTTATACCAGAGCTGCGAGAAAAGTTCTATATAGTATTGAAACAATGTTGCGATTGTTTGTGAAAATGCTAACAGGTGTGGTTCCTGTGGGGGAAAGATTCCATTGGGGAAAGGTTCCCGTGGGGCTTGCCATGGAAGCCAAGAAGGGGAGTGAGGTGTGTGTGTGTGTGTTTGCTCAAACACGCATGCATGTGTGGGTCTGGGAGAGGAAGTGTGTTCATCTGATGAATGGGCATGTGCCTGAACTCAATTTTATACACTAATTGTAGTCTCACCCATTAATTTCTAATGGGTGAAGGTGTACGAAGTTAAATAAAACAGCCCAATTTTTTATGAAAATCATCAATGTATTTGTGTGTTCAGATGCCCTGTGTGGACAAAGTCATGGAGCCTTATGACAATCAGAATGAATGAACTAAATGTTTCAAATAACTTTTTGAGAACTTTTTGTAATCAAACCCACAAATGCTGATTCTCCAGATACTCAACTAGTCTGAAGAAGGCCAGTTGTATTGCTTTATAGCACTATAGTTTTCTGCTGTGCTAACATAATTGCAAAAGGGTTTTCTAATGATCAATTAGCCTTTTTAAAATGATAAACTTGGATAAGCTAACACAACGTGCCATTGGAACACAGGAGTGATGGTTGCTGATATTGGGCCTCTGTACGCCTATGTAGATACCCCATTAAAATCAGACGTTTCCAACTACAAGAGTCATTTACAACATTAACAATGTTTACACTGTATTTCTGATCAATTTGATGTTATTTTAATGGACAAAAAAATAAAAACAAGGACATTTCTAAGTGGCCCCAAACTTTTGAACAGTAGTGTATATTTGCGGGGGAGTGTGGTTCGCCGGTGACCTGATATACTCACGCTTAACTTTAATCCCATGAAGGAAAAAAAAATACAATTCCAAAAACTCTATTACTCTAACAGCTTTTGTGGATGTCAGCCAAGTCCAAAATGTCCCAATAGGACTTCATCAGTGTTCCCCAATTCTGTCCCAGACCTTTCACCCGACTGTGTCTGCTCATGCACTCACATCCATTTATGGATTTAAAAGGAATTAGCTCATGTTAAATATAATAGGAAATCTGTCTACAATCTTTCCATGCTTACACCAATGCAATATTTTTACACTTCAGGGAGGACCAATGCTTTTGGAGTTCATGATTTTAAGGAGAGAAGATAAGTCTCTCCAGTGCCGAAGTTCGTGCCGTTCAATTAACTTTGCTCTAACCTTCCACAATACCATGGATAGAAATATACAGTCTTGCAAAACTCAACCTGGTTTGCAATGAGACGGAGGAGAGGAAAGAGGAGGAACATTAGTTAGAGCCCTTATACAGACCTGTGAGGGTCTCTCTTTCACACTCTCTCCAGGGCTCAGCGATCATTTGAGGATAGTCCAGTTAGATGAAGCCTTCCAGCAGAGAAAGAGGAACGAGGATGTCATGTTTGTGTTCCATTCAGACCACCTGATACATGTCTATTGTAAGTCATGGGCTCAATTCTTAAAGTGCTCTTTGTCAGCGACAGGCTCTGATAGGTTAACTAGGAGAGTCCGCTGGCGCCCCACTCCCACTGCAACCCTGGTTGCTCCCTGGCCAGGGTGGCCCTCAGATCCCCGTTCTGCTCCTCCATCAGAGGCTCCATGAACACCACCCGCTTGTTGATGTTGGCCTTGGTTGGGTCCCTGTGGCTCAGTGTGGGGGAGAAGATGGAGGCCAGGGTGTTTGGGTCGTAGGCAGGGATCTGGATGGCTGGAGGCAGGGGCTGCTTACAGCACCCACAGCGGCAGGGCGTTAGGTAGAGGTACATTAGGATGACTACCAGGGTGACCACGCAACCCAGTAAGGTGGTGTAGCCCGTGTTGAAGGTGTCAGGCATGGGGCGGATCACGGTGACATTCACCTCCCTGGTTGCATTCAGCATGTGTTTGTAGTCCAGGGCTGTACACAAGTAGAGTCCCGAGTCATTCAGCTTGGCTGCTGGGATCTCCAAGGTCCCGTTAGGGAACACGTTGATGAGGGTGTCGTTGAAGCTCGTCTGGGTCAGGTATTCCTGATTTGGAGAGACCCACGTGTATGACAGCTCTTTACCTCCGAGGGAGGTTTGGCAGTCCAGATGGACCCTCTCCCCCTCGTTCACCATGAGGTTGGAGAGGAGAACAGCCATGGGCAAAGAGACCACCTTCCCCACTGTGCAGTTTTGGAAGTAGAGGGAGTGTCTGAGGAATCGGACCGAGGCGCGCGGCTCGCCGTAGATCAGGCAGGTGTGCTCATCTGTGAAGTCCCTGACCGAGTCGAAGCCCCTCTGCTCCCAGTGCCAGAACACACTGTACATGGAACACTCACACACCAGAGAGTTGTTATGGAGGTACAGCCCCTTCTGCACTGACCCCGGCAGTGCCTTCACATCCTCCCAGGGTAGTGTGGTCATACGGTTGGAGGACAGGTCCAACATGGTGAGAAACGGATGACTGTGGTCCCGTATGGAAAAGAAGGGGAATTCTGTGACTTGGTTGAGGCTGAAGTAAGCCTTCCTGAGACTGCTCAGACCGCTCAGCGTCCCACCCTCCACGCGGGTGATATGGTTGTTGTAGAGCAGCAGCTCCTCCAGCCTCCACAGACCCTGCAGGAAGTGCTGCTCCAGCACCCGCAGCCTGTTGGAGGACAGGTCCAGGTGACGGAGGCTGGAGGTGTTCTGGAAGACCCCATGGCCCAGCGTCGTGAGCTGATTGTTTGCCAGGCGGAGGGTGTCCAGTTTGGGCAGGCTGGAGAAGCTGCCGGGGCCCAGCCAGCCCAGCCGGTTGTAGCTGAGGTCGAGGGTGACGGTGGTGGGGGGCAGGAGGATGGGCAGTCTCGTGAGGCCCTGGGAGCCACAGCTCAGTGTGTCTGAGGTGCAGAGACAGATGGAGGGGCAGGTTCCCTCTGTGGAGTGGAGGAGGAGGCACAGCAGCACTACAGTGTCTGGAGAGAAGAGGGAGGTCATTCTGCTCTGGCCCGTTCTCCTAGGGAGGAAAGAGATTTGTTATGTAAATGACCTACCATGGTTGAATGAATGCAGTGGGAAGAGATTGTCAACGACCAGTGACTATTACAATGGTCAGAATACTTTTACAAGGCTGAGAATGGAATAGAGTATAAACCATAAAAAGTCTTTAATCTATAGGTCAGTTTTATCATGCATCCACAAACAAAATGTATCCAGGGGATACAGAATTTTAAAAAGAAATAAAGATTCTTATCACATGACTTATCACATATCTTATTGTCAAGTGTAACTGAACATTTTGGTTAGGAAGAAAACAGTCACAGCAGTAACAACTCTTTGAGATATCCTGATGCATGTTTTTCCATAATGTTCTGACTGTGTCGTCAAGAGTAGTGGTACAGGAGTGGAAGAACAAAGGGTTAATAAAGAAATACCTTTTCCCTGAAGAGTACTTTCCCTCTCTGTACAACTGACTCAAAGGCTTGTCATCGTCCTCACCAAGAAGCAATTAAAACCGCATCGCTGCCACTGATTTAATAAGTGTCATGAACCAGATTTTAAAAAGCATGAAGTTATTCAGATATTCGCTCTACCACACCTCCAAGACCCGCTAAAACAAACTACTCAAACAGCACGGAATCCTGACTGTTCTGTCTCTTTCCCCAAAGTACTATTTAATTCTAAGCAATCCTTTACACGAGTATCCAACTGTTCAGTCTAACTTCAGGACTTGTCCTTTTCCCAAAAGTAGTACTTCACGTTAAGCGAGCCACAGGTATCCAACAGTTCAGTCCGAAGTGAGAGCTTATCATCCCTTTCCCCAGCCAGAATCCTGAGCAAAGGTGTCACTACTCTCTCTTCTATCACTCACTCAGTCTCTGTCCACTGGTAAAGTTGCTCTGTGAGCTTTATCTGTCTGCCAAATGTGAGCGGTGCTTTATACAAAAATCCTGCAGTGCTTTGCGATGTTACAAACACAGCTCACTTAATCTCCTACAATCCCCTCCTCCTGCTGTTTGTCATTTAGAGCACAGCCCTGTCTCCCTCACTGTCATCTTTTAAATAATGATGCTTTCCTTCCTTAGTCACTACTGCTATGTTCTCTCTCAAATTCCATCAACTTTATTGACATGGCGAGTTAAATCACTTGCATTGTCAAAGTATACATATACCAACAGTGGTTTGACTAACAGTAATAAGGTAACAATAATAGTAGTAGTGATAATGATTTTAACATTAAAAGCAACTACAGCAACGAGAATAATGAATTAAAGTAATAGGAGTTTAGTTTTAACATGGTTGAAGAGTCACATGGCATGAAAGACAAGACAAAACAAAATGGCAAATGCTACTGTTGCATTGTACTTTTCACTGGTAGTCCCTCAGGTTGAGGGAGGGGGTCGTATATTTGGCTGCCAAAACTGCACATTTAGTTTTTTCACCCAATAAATATTAAAAGAAAAAAATATATATCTATTGATAGTTTCAAATTCTTTCTAATTAATTTTGGGAAAGAAAGATTCTTAGGTCTGAGTATTTGTTACAGTGTAATAGGAAATGCAGCCTGTCCTCTCTGGGCAGCCTGGCTTGCCTGTGATCACCGGTCTCTATGGCCAGACTGCTGTCTGTCCCTCTGTCCTCTCTGGGCAGCCTGGCTTGCCTGTGATCACCGGTCTCTATGGCCAGACTGCTGTCTGTCCCTCTGTCCTCTCTGGGCAGCCTGGCTTGCCTGTGATCACCGGTCTCTATGGCCAGACTGCTGTCTGTCCCTCTGTCCTCTCTGGGCAGCCTGGCTTGCCTGTGATCACCGGTCTCTATGGCCAGACTGCTGTCTGTCCCTCTGTCCTCTCTGGGCAGCCTGTCTTACCTGTGATCACCGGTCTCTATGGCCAGACTGCTGTCTGTCCCTCTGTCCTCTCTGGGCAGCCTGGCTTGCCTGTGATCACCGGTCTCTATGGCCAGACTGCTGTCTGTCCCTCTGTCCTCTCTGGGCAGCCTGGCTTGCCTGTGATCACCGGTCTCTATGGCCAGACTGCTGTCTGTCCCTCTGTCCTCTCTGGGCAGCCTGGCTTGCCTGTGATCACCGGTCTCTATGGCCAGACTGCTGTCTGTCCCTCTGTCCTCTCTGGGCAGCCTGGCTTGCCTGTGATCACCGGTCTCTATGGCCAGACTGCTGTCTGTCCCTCTGTCCTCTCTGGGCAGCCTGGCTTGCCTGTGATCACCGGTCTCTATGGCCAGACTGCTGTCTGTCCCTCTGTCCTCTCTGGGCAGCCTGGCTTGCCTGTGATCACCGGTCTCTATGGCCAGACTGCTGTCTGTCCCTCTGTCCTCTTCTCTCTTTTAACTCCTGTGACTCTCTTTCTGCCATTAACAGACAATGGATGATTGGGGGTTTAACATGAAATATTCAATAGAATGGTCATTGTCTTGTTGACAGTGTTCTACTTGATGAATCCCAGACAATTAGTATAGGGATATACACTACATGTATGTAAACCCCCGATGTCTCTCTCTCAACACACCTTTTTCTCTCCTCTCTAGGTTTGCAGTCATTAATGCTTCTCTCTCCACATCCTTTGCTCTCTATGTGGCAGGAAGATGTCTATTCCTCTCCACCCACCTCTCCTGTGCACTGTGTGGGTTTCTCTCCTCTCTCTCCCCCTCTGTCCCATCCTCTGTGGAAGTCTTTGATCCCTTCCCCTCTCCCCCCTTTCTGTCTCTCTGTGAGTTTGCCTCTTTCTCACTCTGTTTTCTTCCCTTCCATCCACTTCCCATCTCCTCTCTCCTCTCTGTGGATTTGTCTGGATAGATGCAGTCTATGCCTCTTGGTCACGGTGGTCCTGACAGCTCTGATTTCTGTCACAGTGCATTAGGTTCACCTCCCAGATAACACCTCCGCACTATACCTCATCGCCAGTGGGCGCATCCTGACTCCCACTCACTCATACAACCACAGAGTGCCAACCTGAGCCAGCCACGGGTGTAATGATGCATCTGGATCAGGCTTACTGACAGAAGGTGAACAGAAGGGAGCAGGTGAGGATGGGGATTGGCTCCACACGTAGCTGTAGTACGTAAGGAATCAGATTTTACCATTTCTGAGATTTGTTTGATTAATCTTTTATTTTTTAGTAAAATGTTATCCGTTTTTGATATGTGTTGCTCCAGGACAAGCGTTTTGTGTAGGTGTTTTGATTTCAACAATAGTGGGTTAAAGATACTTGTATTATACTCCATGTTTATGCCATGGGCATATCACTGCCACGGATAGATGGGAGAATTACACACAATCTTGCCCCAAGGCTGTTGTTGTCAGTCAGCTTGGCAGAGAAACACCCACCCACCCGCACATCACACATGCAATACTTGCATACATTAAATGTGCTTGAAAGTATTCCAAAATACCTTGAAGGTGTTATTTTGAATGTGATTTGTCCAATCTTATCCAAATAGTAAAGTAGTTCATGTAATAGAATGGATAGAGAGCTGGTTAAGATAAAAGTATATTGACAATTTTATAATAAATGAGCTGCTCCCACCATATAGATAGGGGCATTAATCCCATACATGATAGTGTGTTCATCCCCTGGATGAGCTATAGACCTCTGCTTGAGAGCTGGTTCTTTCAAGTGCCGTCTGCTGTGTGTAGACGTGCTTCTCAATCGGGTCGAATGAATCTCTCAGTGTATGACAGTTGTGTTGGATATTTTGACAGCTATAACAGAGGGGTCATGATCATGCCCCGCTGGGTGTAATGTTATTGTAGCCCATAGCCTCTGTCCATGCATTGGACAGTTCAGGTTCTTGTGATATACTGTATATTGCATTTTATATATTTTTTAAATGTAGTTATCATTAAAAGGGAAAATCTTTTCCTGATTTAGAGATTATTAAGTGATGGGTAACCCCATTTAGCTCCAGTGACCTATTACAATACATATAACCCTATTGGCCTACATAATGGGTCCTGTGTGTGTTCTTGAATTTGTTGCTTGATCACGCACTCCCAAGAGAAACAATTCTGATGCTTTTTCCACTGATTGGTCTTTTGACCAATCACATCAGCTCTTTTCACATCAGATATTTTTCATAGCTGATCTGATTGGTCCAAAGACCAGTTAGTGAAAAAATATCAGAATTGGGCTGCCTGTGTAACCGCAGGGTAAGAAGAATATAAGCCCATAACGCTCTAGTTTACAGAACATACTGCACTGTAATAACCTCTACAACCATGTCCATGGTATTAGGAGCCTTCTCCTCTACACTGGATGATTGACTGGGAGTCCTGTCTATCTACCTGCTTTGCAAATCCTACCTCCCCCTGCATATATTTGATTAGACTGAGCATATATGCAAACTAGTGCTATCAAATCAGCCAGGTTCAGAGTGGACCTCAAAGCATAAACCCTGACCTGATGCTTCCTGCTCCCAGCAGTAAGTGATTTGCTGCACACCATCTGCTGCCTGCACAGGGACAGTTAGAGTGCTGCACAGGGAAATGTCTGCTCTTATCGTGCCCTTCACGTCCACTGTAAGCTACTATCTCTGTGGAGGCACAGATTGAAAAAATGGGCTCATTCTGGGAAAGCAGAAGTCGTTCTTAGTTTTAGTCAGATGAACAGCTGCAAATGTCCGATCACCTCTGCAGTTGTCCTGCCAATAGAAGAGTGGCTGAGCTGCTGTCTTGTGGTTTGAACCATGGGTCTCTCGGTTCTATTTTCTATTGTATTCTTGGAGGTCACCAGTATGCATCTCTATGGATGCAAGTAGCTGTAACTCTAATGCATGGGCAAGGCTACAGTAGGTCTGTCTGTTTTGACTATTGTATTGATCCAGCTGAATCCAGTGATCAACTCTGTAAACACATGTTGGGTTTGTCAATCCGAATGTGTTTTGTATAGCCTCCTGTTCTCTCCCTGCCAATTCTTAACCTGTGAATATGTACCCACTTAATTACCCTCCGTTTGAGCGGATTTCTGTTAGCCTGGCCCACTGCCAAATTCTCAAATATGAATGAGTCAGTGGTGAGGATGAATAACATGGAGTTTAGTGTCTATTTATTTTGGTGTCATTTTGCAGTCTGTATTTTTCACACAGCGGGGACAAGTTTCTAGTATGTTCAACGATACTGTTTCATTGTGATGGGAAGGTAAATTGTTGTTACCCAGATCCATGCACCCCTTGAATAATGTAAAGAAACATGTACTCTCCTATTTAAAAATGTCAGCGATAGCAATCCCATTTTATAGGTTACATAGAGAAAGAAGTTGCATATGAGACTTTGCACTCAAGTTACCCCACCTGGCAGTCACAGATCAGGGAAATGCTTGGATGAAAAGGTTCAAGCCTGCCATCTAGCGGCCGGTGAATAAAGAACGATCAAAACATTAGTCAATAATAAAATGAATGTCCATTTCTCTCAGAAAAAAATACTTTTAGATACATTGCTACAAAAGTGGATTAAACATGTGGGAATACAAAGCACAATAAAGCATACAAAATACTGCAAATACCTGTCTATAATTCCTTTTGAAATATCGGAGAAAAGAGATGAGTCTCTTTGGGATCAGATACTGCCCAGCACATCTTCCCTGTCGAGCACATGTTTCCTGTATATTTCTCCTGCTAATGTATGTTTGGGTCTGTGATTGCAAGTCAATAAACATTTAATTGTGTGCAGAACAAAGGCTATAGGCTACTTGTTGTTTTTAATGCTTCCATGTTACGTAGCCCCTCACTGTCCGTAATGATTACTAAAGCATTTCAATTAGAACTCAAAGGGATTACTACAACAGCTTGCTGCTTCCCCCTCTTCCCATGATAAATGATTATGCGTTGTGGCTGGACTTCGGTAATAACTGCACTTGTCTCTGTGTTCCATTACTGAGGGATATGAGTTGTGAAATGAGATCAGTGACTACTCTGCTATCATTGATTGAGCTATAAAACATTATGGGCCAGAACAGAGTAAATTACATGACGTGATGGTGAGTGGGGTGCTCCCTCCTCTCTTGGGTCGTTCCACCTCAAAGCACAAGAAAGAGGATTTTGACACCCACCATCTCAGATTGTTCTGAAATTGTTTCTGTATTTACTAACATATATGATTAGCATTCCTGAAACATTCTTTTGTTGAAATAACATTTCTGAGAAATGAAGGTAATTGATTGCACCCAAATTGGCCCTATGTTTGTTTGTTTATTTATTGGATGCAGATAATATTGTAAAAATCTAGTACTCAACATCCGATTTGGACCAAACTTCTTCCTACCAATGAGTAAGACATGACGATTCTCTCAAAAATGGTCCAATGCCACCCATGGACTACTCACACCCCATGCCAATCCAACAACCAGTATACAGTATCAGTTCTCTGTTTGACAAGCAGTATGGAGCTGCTGCTTGGAGTATTTCTTCTCCATACTATGTAATGTATTCCCGGTGCATCTAGTTTATTCTCCCCTGATCAAAGAAATTAGTCATTTAAGTCACTTGCATTATTTACCATGAAGTAGTGTGAACGTACCTGGTTTTTAAACACTAGATGCTGCTGTTCCTGCTATGCCACCACACAGTTTTGACCATTTTGCTGGTCTCTCGTGTTTATTAAATAGATCACAACATTTTCCTTGCAATTTTAGGTAGAAAACCAATTTGTCTCATGATGAAAATAATCATCCTCACAATTAAAGCCGGTCCTCCATGAAAGCAATTCAGTTTGTACTTCTCTTAGCAACCTAATGCTTCAATCCAACTCTCCTTAGATAGTCCAACAAGTGACCGTTCTGAGAGGGCTATCCCTATGATGTAATTCTCATATGAAGACTTTAATGGATAAATGGGCTAGGGACTAAAATGGTGTGACAAGACAACCCTAATAAAAACAGTTCTATATGTATTGGGATTAATCCCATAACGTTGAAACCATTAGAACTGTTGTAGCCTAATGGTTTGCTTGTTCACCAGGAATTGTCTAACGGCAACTAATCCCTTTTTTGAAGGAAATAAACCAGACAGAGGGGACGTTTTCTGGACACACATTAAGCCTAAAACAAGGACGAACTGAATTGCTTTCATGGAGGACTGTCTTGAAATGTGAGTATGACCACACAATTTATTTTCATCATCTATTGGTTTTCTACCCAAAGTTGCAATGGAAATGTTGTGATCTATTTAATAAGCACAAGAGAACCGCCAAATGGATGTGTACGGTATAGCAGGAATAGCGACATCTAGTGGTTAAAACATGGTACTTTCATAATACTTTATGGTAAATAATGCAAGCGATTTCAATTAATAATTTCTCTGAAAAGGGGAGGGAAAAACATCACCAGATTCACAGGGAATACATGACATAGTATGGAGATGCAATACTCCAAGCTGCAGCTTCATACTACTTGTCAAACAGAACTTATACTGGTTGTTGGTGGGATTGGTGTGGGGGGTCCATGGGTGACTTGATTTAAAAAAAAATATTCCTTGGTAGGAAGTAATTTGGTCCAAATCGGATGTTGGTCAATCCTACCGGTTTCTAACAACAGAAACCATTTCAGAAGAATTTGATATGGTGGGTGTCATGGCTATCTGAAATGACATGTAACAACTCTCCTCTACTTTTCTTCCCTCTCATTCTCCTCTTTCATATCCTGTCTGGTAGTTATTAATAAAGATGGCCAGGCCATGAGCTGACTACTGTATATATCCTGTACATCATCTCTATCATTATGGGAGATGTATCTGAGAAATGTCCTAACACGCTGATCGATTGGGCCAACCATGATAACATATCATTGTCATATAGAGAGAGACATGGGAGGGAGATATGATGGGGTGTGTTTATACCAGTGTTTGAGGATGGTTCCTGCATCTGTGTGTGTTTCCCAGCAGAGTTTTAGAGAGACAGACCGACACAGAGTTTATGATGATTAGTTCCATTATAGCAGTCTGTCACAGAACTGGGCCAGTAGACCCCCTAGCCAGCTCTGCCAGTTGTGCTGTTCAGTGAGCCTTTCTATCGGTTGTGCAGTGTCTCTGTCTCTCTGTGACACTGGGGGACATCAGAAGTGATGAGTGTTAAGCAGTTCCATCAAGGATCTCCGGGGCCATCCTCAGAAAATGAAACCGTCTCTAAACAGGTAACTCAATTTAACTCCTGGCCGCCTCTCTGCTACGCTACAAGCACAAATACTTTCCCAGCTGATTGGATGAGGTAACAGAGCCAGAAAGGGCAACAGGAGAGGCCTATGCCACCTAAATTGCCTGGACATTGTCAGGGGAAGCTTTTTTCCCCTATAAATGGAGGAGTGGAAACTGAGGAGCAGAAAGGTTCAAGTTTTCCCCCTCCTTTTCAATCAATGAAAGGGACTGGCTTTAATCAGGGCGGTATGGAGTGCTGAAGATGGCAGAATGGAGAGTTGCTCGCCTGGAACCGCTCCCAACTTTACCCACTGTTTCAAAGGAATCTTGATTGTACTGGAGAGCAGACACCTTGTCCCTGCAGTCACTAAGGGATTCAGAATGAAACCACAGGAAAGTGAACAGGTGAAAGTAAAATATCAGCTCAAGCTGCAGAAATGCCACTTTGAATTGAAGACAACTTATATAAAACTGTACTGCTATCTATATATATATATATATATATATATATATGAGTAAGTGTTCTAAAACTTTTGACCGGTAGTGTGTTAAATATATATATACTGTATATGTAAAAAATAAAGAAACCCTTGAATGAGTAAGTGTTCTAAAGAAAAACCCTTGAATGAGTAAGTGTTCTAAAGAAAAACCCTTGAATGAGTAAGTGTTCTAAAGAAAAACCCTTGAATGAGTAAGTGTTCTAAAGAAAAACCCTTGAATGAGTAAGTGTTCTAAAGAAAAACCCTTGAATGAGTAAGTGTTCTAAAGAAAAACCCTTGAATGAGTAAGTGTTCTAAAGAAAAACCCTTGAATGAGTGAAAGTGTTCTAAAGAAAAACCCTTGAATGAGTAAATGTTCTAAAGAAAAACCCTTGAATGAGTAAATGTTTCTTGAATGAGTAAATGTTCTAAAGAAAAACCCTTGAATGAGTAAATGTTCTAAAGAAAAACCCTTGAATGAGTAAATGTTCTAAAGAAAAACCCTTGAATGAGTAAATGTTCTAAAGAAAAACCCTTGAATGAGTAAATGTTCTAAAGAAAAACCCTTGAATGAGTAAATGTTCTAAAACTTTTGACCGGTAGTGTGAGACGCGGTGTGGGTGAACAGATGATCTCCGCATGTGTATTTCCCACCGTAAAGCATGGAGGTGGTGGTGATATGTTGTGGGGGTGCTTCGCTGGTGACACTGTCTGATTTATTTAGAATTCAAGTTACACTTAACCAGCATCGCTACCACAGCATTCTGCAGCGACACGCCATCCCATTTGGTTTGGGCTTAGTTGGCTATTTTATGAAGGAGAAGGATGGAGGATTGCGTCAGATGACCAGGCCTCCACAATCCCCCGACCTCAACCAAATTTGAGATGGTTTGGGTTGAGTTGGACCGCAAAGTGAAGGAATAGCACCCACCAAGTGCTCAACACATATGGGAACTCCTTCAAGACGGTTGGAAAAGCATTCTTCATGAAACTGGTTGAGAGAATGCCAAGAGTGTGCCAAACTGTCATTAAGGTAAATGGTGTCAATTTGAAGAATCTCAAATAATATATTTAGATTCATTTAACACTTTTTTGGTTACTAAATGATTCCATGTGTTATTTCATAGTTTGTCTTCACTCTTATTGTACAATGTAGAAAAAAAATGAAAAACCCTTGAATGAGTAGGTGTTCAAAAACTTTTGACCAGTAGTAGTGTGTGTTATATATATATCTCACACACTACTGTTCAAAAGTTTGGGATCACTTAGAAATGTCCTTTCCTTTTGAAAGAAAAGCCATTTTTTTGTCCATTAAAATAACAAATTGATCAGAAATACAGTGTAGACATTGTTAATGTTGTAAATGACTATTGTAGCTGGAAATGGCTGATATTTAACGGAATATCTACATAGACATACAGAAGCCCATTATCAGCAACCATCACTCCTGTGTTCCAATGGCACGTTGTGTTAGCATATCCAAGTTTATCATTTTAAAAGACTATTTGATCATTAGAAAACCCTTTTGCAATTATGTTAGCACAGCTGAAAACTGCTGTGCTGGTTGAAGAAGCAATACAACTGGCCTTCTAATTGAGTATCTGGAGCATTTGTGGGTTCGATTACAAGCTCAAAATGACCAGAAACCAAAAACGTTCTTCTGAAACTCGTCAGTCTATTCTTGTTCTGAGAAATGAAGGCTATTCCATCTGATAAATTGAAGATCTCGTACAATGCTGTGTACTACTCCCTTCACAGAACAGCACAAACGGGCTCTAACCAGAATAGAAGAGGAGTGGGAGGCCCCAGTGCACAACTGAGCAAGAGGACAAGTACATTAGTGTCTAGTTTGAGAAACCGAAGCCTCACAAGTCCTCATTTGGCAGCTTCATTAAATAGTACCCGCAAAACACCAGTCTCAACGTCAACAGTGTAGAGGTGACTCCGGGATGCTGGCCTTCTAGGCAGAGTTGCAAAGAAAAATCCATATCTCAGACTGGCCAATAAAAATAATTTATTAAAATGGGCAAAGGAACACACACATTGGACAGAGGAAGATTGGGAAAGTGCTATGGACAGACAAATCTAAGTTTGAGGTGTTTGGATCACACAAAAAAACAAACATTTGTGAGACGCAGAAAAAATGAAAAGATGCTGGAGGAGTGATGACGCCATCTGTCAAGCATGGTGGAGGCAATGTGATGGACTGGGGGTGCTTTGGTGGTTTAAAGTGGGAGATTTGTACAGGGTAAAAGGGATCTTGAAGAAGGCTATCACTCCATTTTGCAATGCCATGCCATACCCTGTGGACAGTGCTTAATTGGAGCCAATTTCCTCCTACAACAGGACAATGACCCAAAGCACAGCTCCAAACTATGCAATAACTATTTAGGGAAGAAGCAGTCAGATGGTATTCTGTCTATAATGGAGTGGCCAGCACAGTCACCGGATCTCAACCCTATTGAGCTGTTGTGGCCCATCAAGCCAATCCAACCTGTGGGAGGTGATTTCAAGAAGCATGGGGTGAGGGCCTCCCGGGTGGCGCAGTGGTTAAGGGCGCTGTACTGCAGCACCAGCTGTGCCATCAGAGACCCTGGGTTCGTGCCCAGGCTCTGTCGTAACCGGCCGCGACCGGGAGGTCCGTGGGGCGACGCACAATTGGCCTAGCGTCGCCCGGGTTAGGGAGGGCTTGGTCGGTAGGGGTGTCCTTGTCTCATCGCGCCCCAGCGACTCCTGTGGCGGGCTGGGCGCAGTGTGCGCTAGCCAAGGTGGCCAGGTGCACGGTGTTTCCTCCGGCGGTGCGGCTGGCTTCCGGGTTGGATGCGCACTGTGTTAAGAAGCAGTGCGGCTTGGTTGGGTTGTGTATCGGAGGACGCATGACTTTCAACCTTCTTCTCTCCCGAGCCCGTAGGGGAGTTGTAGTGATGAAACAAGATAGTAGCTACTACAACAATTGGATACCACGAAATTGGGGAGAAAAAGGGGTAAAAATTCAACAAAAAAAACAAGAAGCATGGGGTGAAATCTTTTCAGATTACCTAAACAAATTGACAACTAGAATGCCAAAGGTCTGCAAGACTGTAATTGCTGCTAATGGAGGATTCTTTGACGAAGCAAAGTTTGAAGGACACAATTAAATTAAAAATCATTATTTATAGCCTTATCAACATCTTGACTATTTCCTATTCATTTTGCAATTAATTTCATGTATGTTAATTTGGAAAACAAGGACATTTCTAAGTGACAACCAACATTTGAACGGTAGTGTATATTACCTAGGATTTATTATTAGCTTACACGAGAGCTACTCGGTTTTGACAAAACTGAAAGTGAGTCGGTTCCCTTGCGTGGGAGCCCTGTATATCACAGAGGGTTGTGAAATGGATCTCATTATTGTGACAGCTAGATTAGTTCCAATGAGAAGAGGGGCATCATTCTCCAAACATTCATTAAGTCATTCAGTCCCTGGCTCTCTTATTAGGCAAAATTATATCATGACTTTCCACAGTCCTGCTTAGTAGTCAGTGTTAGTGCATCCAGGAGAGTCAATTTGACAAGTGCAATTTAATGTTGAGCTCAACAATGCTATCTCCTATCATTATTAATTACAAACTTAGCTCAGTTAATTATACCAAATGAGTTAGTTACAATGAAAATGCCAACGTGGTTGATACAGAGAGGACCCACTCATTTAGTTACAATGAAAATGCCAACGTGGTTGATACAGAGAGGACCCACTCATTTAGCTACAATGATAATGCCAACGAGGTTGACGCAGAGAGGACCCACTCATTTAGTTACAATGAAAATGCCAACGAGGTTGATACAGAGAGGACCCACTCATTTAGTTACAATGAAAATGCCAACGAGGTTGATACAGAGAGGACCCACTCATTTAGTTACAATGAAAATGCCAACGAGGTTGATACAGAGAGGACCCACTCATTTAGCTACAATGATAAACGGGTATCCAAAAGACTCAATTGAGCTCAGGTGCATCCTGTTTCCAATGATCATTCTTGAAATGTTTCTACAACTTGACTGGAGTCCACACCTGTCAAAATAAGGTCCCACAGTTGACAGTGCATGTCAGAGCAAAAACCAAGCCCTGATGTTGAAGGAATTGTCCGTAGAGCTCAGAGACAGAATTCTGTCGAGGCGCAGATCTGGGGAAGGGTACCAAAAAAATGTGTGCAGCATTGAAGGTCCACAGGAACACAGTGGTCTCCATTCTTAAATGGAAGAAGTTTAGAACCACCAAGACTCTTACTAGAGCTGGGCGCCCGGGCATACTGAGCAATCAGGGGAGAAGGGCCTTGGTCAGGGAGGTGACCAAGAACCCGATGGTCATTCTGACAGAGATCTTCCAGAAGGACAACCATCTCTGCAGCACTCCACCAATCAGGCTTTTATGGTAGAGTGGCCAGACAGAAGCCACTCTTCAGTAAAAGGCACATGGCAGCCCACTTGGAGTTTGCCAAAAGGCACAAAGACTTTCAAACCATGATAAACAAGAATCTCTGGTCTGAAACAAGATTGAACTCTTTGGCCTGAAAGCCAAGTGTCACGTCTGGAGAAACCTGGCACGATCCCTACGGTGATGTATGGTGGTGGCAGCATCATGCTGTGGGGATGGCTTTTAGCGACAGGGACTGGGAGACTAGTCAGGATCAAGGCAAAGATGAACAGAGCAAAGTACAGAAAGTTCATTGATGAAAACCTGCTCCAGAGCGCTCAGGACATCAGACTGGGGCAAAGGTTCACCTTCCAACAGGACAACGACCCTAAGCACACAGCCAAGACGACGCAAGAGTGGCTTCTTGTAAGTCTCTGAATGTCCTTGAGTGGCCAGGACAGATCCTGGACTTGAACCCGATCATAAATCTCTGGAGAGACGTGAAAATAGCTGTGCAGCCACGCTCCCTATCCAACCTGACAGAGCTTGAGAGGATCTGCAGAGAAGAATGGGAGAAACTCCCCAAATACAGGGGTACCAAGCTTGTAGCGTCATACCCAAGAAGACTCGAGGCTGTAATCGCTGCCAAATGTTTTTCAACAAAGTACTGAGTAAAGGGTCTGAATACTTATGTAAATGTGACATTTGTTTATTTTTTACAAGTTAGAAAAAAATTCACCCTGTTTTTGCTTTGTCATTATGTGTGTGTGTGTGAGGGATGGATTAGGATTTTTAAAAATGAAGGCACTGTATGTGACGATGCATGAAGAACCCACTCAGCTCTTTCAGTAAAGGGCCATCAACTTTAACTCCCTGTTACTCAAGTGCATCTTCCAAAATATACTACTTGCTCTGAATATACATACAAACCTCCCATTTTATAAGAGCTTTGAAAGGGCTGTTCCACTTCATTTCTTCATCCGAGTTTAGAGGGCATATGTGTGTCCCAAGTCTAAATAGCACCTCTCCAATAGATCACCAGCATTGATTCTCAATGAACATCCAACCTGCTCTCAGACCGTAGGTCTAATTGAAACATAAAGGGGAGGACAGAAAGTGATGTTGAGGTGCAGGTTCCAAAACAAACTATTTTACACTGCTTTCTGTGTCATGCTGAGGGAGAAAGAGAGAATAACTGAGTAGAGGTAGAAAGCAGTCAGTGAGAGTGATTGTAGCCTGCAGAGGACCACCATTACGCATGATCAGAGTTTCAATAAGATTGGAGCCATACATTTGTAAATGCAGACAAAGCCCTCCCTTGCCTCACTTCCATCCTTTTACAAGGTCCAACATGTTTCTGCAATCCAATCGGGCTACAAGGCCACAAGGAGTTTCTCCTTATTTCTCAAATCCCAGAACAAATCACAAAGCCCAGCAAATCTAGGAGGCTGGCCGGCCCGAGGAGTGGCCCCAGGCTTAGATTCGCTTTGTTATTTGAGTGATTACACAATTATTACCAGCCGCCAATCCGCTCGCTGTTGTGTGTGCGTCGTCACAAGGGCACTTCGGGGATTTACGCTGTTCTTCATTATTCAAATTTTAAATAGGCATGCTGATAAAGTTTATCCAAAATGAAACCCCACTTTTAAATAGATTAGTTTCCTGCTGCAAGGCCTAACCCTCGTCACAGGACCAGACTAATGAGAGATAAGACGGAGGGGATGGAGGAAAAAAGGGAAGTGGAAAAGTGTGCTGAAAAAAGTGTCTTCTCCCTCGTCGCTGTAGACTATGGGGAATATAACAAACACCACCATGCTGAAACTTGCCAAAATCCTCACAATCATTAATTAAAGCTAGAATCCTTAATTTAAGACAATAACAGAGTTCTCCCTGCCCCTGTTTCACCCAAATCCTCAATCATTCAATACTAAATTCTTCTTTAAGAAGGCAAATATCATCAGTGAGAGTTGTGGGAGTATGGAGTGAATAGGAGAGGAGTATCATAGGCTCCCACTCCTTTTCTATCTGTCAGTGTAGTCCAGCTGAAGTTGGCCCTCGCACCTCTGTTTTGATTATTTCTTTATCTCTCTCCAGCTGGCTGGCAGTGAGTAACAGCAGTGACCTGCCAGATTGCTTCCTGGACCATATTTCCTGGGATGACTCCTGTGTTGCTGTTCGCTCCTGAGGTCACTGGATTTATGCTGTTTTTTTTACAAATCTCTGAAATACACAGAGCCACTATTTATTTCATGAACAAAAGTGTGGTTTGATAAATAATGTGTGAAATAAATATTTTCTGTGCTATGGATAGGCTGAGGAACAGTGAGCCAGGTATATTTTCTGTGCTATGGATAGGCTGAGGAACAGTGAGCCAGGTATAATTTCTGTGCTATGGATAGGCTGAGGAACAGTGAGCCAGGTATAATTTCTGTGCTATGGATAGGCTGCGGAACAGTGAGCCAGGTATAATTTCTGTGCTATGGATAGGCTGCGGAACAGTGAGCCAGGTATAATTTCTGTGCTATGGATAGGCTGCGGAACAGTGAGCCAGGTATATTTTCTGTGCTATGGATAGGCTGCGGAACAGTGAGCCAGGTATAATTTCTGTGCTATGGATAGGCTGCGGAACAGTGAGCCAGGTATATTTTCTGTGCTATGGATAGGCTGAGGAACAGTGAGCCAGGTATATTTTCTGTGCTATGGATAGGCTGAGGAACAGTGAGCCAGGTATAATTTCTGTGCTATGGATAGGCTGAGGAACAGTGAGCCAGGTATAATTTCTTTGCTATGGATCGGTGCAGACATTAACTTCTGTCAATGGTTGTCGGGGAAAGGCGAGGACATTTGACTGTGAAATTAAACGGCTGCAGCTCTAGTGTGTGTGTCTGCGTCAAAGGAGGGCATGTCTTTGATCATATGCAGTCACTGAAATGTATTTTCTCTCTTTCACACACACACACCACCTCTGTTTACCTTGTTGCCTTTATGTGGGTGACATTTCTCTCTCTGCCTTAATTATGTGGCTGTCACTCATGTACACAATGTCTTTGAAGTCTCCCCCATGTTAATGGCCCTGGCACCTTTTTACAGAGGAAACAGCTCAGCAAGGTCACTGCAGACAAGGCCCCATATGTCTGTGTAGCTCTCCTATCCTGAATCCCAGATTCACCATTATACAGACATTCATCCCACCCTGCCAATCACCCAACAGCCCCCAGGGCAGGGACAATGGACCATCAATCTGATTTGCCCTGCTTATGACCGCATTGTCCAGATCTCAGCCCACTAACCCCCTTTAACTATTGCAAGTATCACATTCTTAATGGTATGTGGTGCGATGGTGTTTAGTGTTTGTTTTCCTGCCTGTATCCCAGACCTTCACATGACTTCACAGCATATGCCATCACACCTGCTCTTCATAGTTACATTTTAAGAGAACACACAGAGGGGTGATTCACTAGTGGACCATTAGGCAGAAGAGGTGATTGCCTCAGGCATCACATCAAGGGGCCCCAAAAACTGGGTATAAAAATGTAACTTTTTTAAATATTTTTTTTTACAAATTCTCCACTTGAGGCATAATAAATTAATAAAAACATTCATCAAAATCCATTTGTTTAAGATAAAGATGGCTTTTCTTTTGGGCTGCGTCTCAATCCACCATGGATCCTCCAATGTCAGACTTCCGCATCTGCAGTGGAATGTGGCCGAGCTATAGCAGGGTTTGTCAGACCAGGAGACATCCCAAAAGTAGGTACAGAAACGTCTGTAGCGTCCGAGCAGCTTGGGCTACAAACTACTATGACCCCTCTATGGACATAAAACTCATGAACATGATGGTGTTCGTGTTTTGCTCTACAACCCCCACGAGTGTCTGAAGGTAAGCTGGTACTGGCCCCAAAAATGAATGGAAGTGAATAAGGCATTTCCACGTATGAAAAAGGTATACGAGTAATTCATATTTTATTTCTTGAGTGTTGTTATATCTCTTAGATACAGAACAGACGCTTCAAAACACACTTCCTTTTGATTAAATGTTTGACTATCTGATATTCTATGTATGAATCCGTTATTCAATGCATTTCTATGGGCTAATAGCAGTGAGGCCAAATTCAATGTTTCATCAAATATACTGAAAATAAATATAAACAAAACTGTTTGAAATATTTTTCCGAGTTACAATTCACATAAGGAAATCAGTCCTAGTCTATGGTTTTGACTGCGTGGGCCTGGGAGGGCATAGGTCCACCTACTGGGGAGCCAGGCCCACCCAAACAGAATGAGCTTTTCCCCACAAAAGGGCTTTATTATAGGTAGAAATATTCCTCAACACCCACCTCAGACGATCCTGCAGGTGAAGAAGACGGATGTGGAGGACCTGGGCTGGCATGTTCACACGTGGTCTGAGGTTGTAAGGCAGCTTGTGGTACAGAAATTAGCATTCACTTCTCTGGCAACAGCTCTGGTGGACATTCCTGCAGTCAGCATGCCAATTGCACTCTCCCTCAACTTGTATTGTCCCCAGCACAAAGTGCACGTGTGTAATGCTCATGCTGTTTAATCAGCTTCTTGATATGCCACACCTGTCAGGTGGATGGATTATCTTGGCAAATGAGTAATGCTCACTTACAGGGATGTAAACACATTTGTGCACAGAATTTGAGAGAAATAAGCTTTTTGTACATATTGAATATTTCTGGGATTTTTTATTTTATTTCAATTCATGAAACGTGGGACCAACACTTTACGTGTTGCGTTAATATTTTTGTTCAGTATATATAGTATTTAGACTTTCCCATGATGTCAGCAAAGAAGCACTGAGTTTGAAGGTAGGCCTTCAAATACATCCACAGGTACACCTCCAATTGACTCAAATGATGTCAATTAGCCTATCAGAAGCGTCTAAAGCCATGACATATTTTCTGGAATTGTCCAAACTGTGTAAAGGTAGAGTCAACTTAGTGTATGTAAACTTCTGACCCACTGGAATTGTGAAACAGTGAATTATAAGTGTATAAGAGAAACATAAAAATATATACACACACATCACATTCCCAGTGGGTCAGAAGTTTACATACACTCAATTAGTATTTGGTAGCATTGCCTTTAAATTGTTTAAATTGGGTCAAACGTTTTGGGTAGCCTTCCAAAAGCTTCCCACAATAAGTTGGGTGAATGTTGACCCAATCCTCCTGACAGAGCTGGTGTAACTGAATCAGGTTTGTAGGCCTCCTTGCTCGAACACACTTTTTCAGTTCTGCCCACACATTTTCTATAGGATTGAGGTCAGGGCTTTGTGATGGCCACTCCAATGCCTTGACTTTGTTTTCCTTTAAGTCATTTCATTTTGACACAACTTTGGAAGTATGCTTGGGGTCATTGTCCATTTGGAAGACCTATTTGCGACCAAGCTTTAACTTCCTCACTGATGTCTTGAGATGTTGCTTCAATATATCCAGATAATTTTCCTCGCTCATGATGCCACCTATTTTGTGAAGTGCACCAGTCCCTCCTGCAGCAATACACCCCCACAACATGATGCTGCCACCCCCGTGCTTCACGGTTGGGATGGTGTTCTTTGGCTTGCAAGCATCCCCTTTTTCCTCCAAACATAACGATGGTCATTATGGCCAAACAGTTCTATTTTTGTTTCATCAGACCAGAGGACATTTCTCCAAAAAGTACAATCTTTGTCCCCATGTACAGTTGCAAACCGTAGTCTGGCTTTTTTAATGGTGGTTTTGGGGCAGTGGCTTCTTCCTTGCTGAGCGGCCTTTCAGGTTATGTCGATATAGGACTCGTTTTACTGTGGATATAGAAACTTTTGTACCTGTTTCCTCTAGCATCTTCACAAGGTCCTTTGCTGTTGTTCTGGGATTGATTTGCACTTTTCGCACCAAAGTACATTCATATCTAGGAGACAACGCGGTATGAGCGCTATTTTTTTTTTCTTTAAATGTATTTCACCTTTATTTAACCAGGTAAGCTAGTTGAGAATAAGTTCTCATTTGCAACTACGACCTGGCCAAGATAAAGCATAGCAATTCGACATATACAACAACACAGTAATACAGTAGAGAAAAGAAAAATATATTTTCAGTGAGTGCAAATGAGGTAAGATAAGGGAGTTAAGGCAATAAATAGGCCATGGTGCCCTTAAATAGCCTACAAACAAAACCTAACTCAAAACAGGTGTACCCAATTAAACCCAATAAACAGAAACAAACGGAAAGGGAATCGATGGCAGCTAATAGGCCGGCGACGACGACCGCCGAGCGCCGCTCGACCAGGAAGAGGCACCATCTTCGGCGAGATTCGTGACAGTACCTCTCCCGCAGCGCGCCGACCCCGGCCTCGAGGACGACCCGGAGGACGAGGCGCGGGGCGATCCGGGTGGAGGCGGTGGGAATCCCTCAAGAGGGAAGGATCTAAAATGTCCCACCCCGGTACCCAGCACCTCTCCCCCGGACCGTACCCCTCCCAGTCCACGAGGTACTGCAGGCCCCTCACCCTGCGTCTCGAGTCCAAAATCGCTCGTACTGTGTATGCCGGGGACCCCTCGATGTCCAGAGGAGGTGGAGGGACCTCCGGCACCTCACCGTCTTGTAGGGGACCAGCTACCACCTTATTGAGGAGAGACACATGAAACGAGGGGTTAATGCGATAGTAAGAGGAAAGTTGCAATCTATAACACACCTCGTTTATCCTCCTCAGGACTTTAAATGGCCCTACACACTAACGGCCCCAGCTTCCGGCAGGGCAGGCGGAGGGGCAGGTTTCGGGTCGAGAGCCAGACCCTGTCCCCTGGTGCGAACACCGGGGCCTCACTGCGGTGGCGGTCAGCGTCTCTCTTCTGCCGTTCACTGGCCTGCCAATCCTGGATTGCCCGCCAGGTCTTTCTAGAGCGCTGTACCCACTCCTCCACCGCAGGAGATTCGGTCTGACTCTGATGCCACGGAGCCAGGACCGGCTGGTAGCCCAGTACGCATTCGAATGGCGACATATTTGTGGATGAATGGTGAAGTGAGTTCTGGGCCAACTCTGCCCACGGGACGTACCTCACCCATTCTCCTGGCCGGTCCTGGCAATACGACCTCAGAAACCTACCCACTTCCTGGTTTACTCTCTCCACCTGCCCATTACTTTCGGGGTGATAACCAGAGGTAAGGCTGACCGAGATCCCCAGACGCTCCATAAACGCCTTCCAAACCCGGGACGTGAACTGGGGACCCCGATCAGATACGATGTCTTCTGGAACCCCATAGTGCCGGAAGACGTGGGTAAATAGAGCCTCTGCAGTCTGTAGGGCCGTAGGGAGACCAGGCAATGGGAGGAGACGGCAGGACTTAGAGAACCGATCCACAACGACCAGAACGGTAGTGTTCCCCTGAGATGGGGGAAGATCAGTAAGGAAATCTACCGAGAGATGGGACCATGGCCGTTGTGGAACCGGGAGGGGTTGTAACTTCCCTCTAGGCAGATGCCTAGGAGCCTTACTCTGAGCGCATACCGAACAGGAAGAGACATAGAGCTTCACATCCTTAGCTAAGGTGGGCCACCAGTATTTCCCCCTAAGACCCCGCACCGTCCTATCAATCCCCGGATGACCCGAAGACGGTAGTGTGTGAGCGGAACGTACCTACGACCGGTCGGACACTGTGTAGGCGCAGGTTCAACCCTCAACGCCCGCTCGATGTCCGCGTCCACCTCCCATACCACCGGGGCCACCAGCCGAGAGGCTGGAAGGATGGGAGTGGGTTCGATGGACCGGTCCTCGGTGTCATAGAGACGGGACAGCGCGTCGGCCTTAGTGTTAAGGGAACCTGGTCTATAAGAGATCGTAAATCTAAAGCGTGTAAAGAACATGGCCCACCTAGCCTGACGTGGATTCAGTCTCCTCGCTGCTCGAATATACTCCAGATTGCGGTGGTCAGTCCAGATGAGGAAAGGGTGTTTAGCCCCCTCTAGCCAGTGTCTCCACACTTTCAGGGCCTTTACCATAGCTAGTAACTCCCGGTCCCCCACATCATAGTTCCGCTCCGCCGGACCCAGCTTCTTAGAAAAGAAAGCGCAGGGACGGAGCTTGGGTGGCGTGCCCGAGCGCTGAGACACCACGGCTCCAACCCCAACCTCGGACGGGTCTGGATGCGCCAACACGGGAGCTTCAGTGAACAGCGCCTTCAACTGGTTGAAGGCTCCATCAGCCTCTGCCGACCACCGCAGACGCACAGGCCCCCCCTTCAGCAGTGAGGTAATGGGCGTCGCCACTTGGCCAAAACCCCGGATAAACCTCCGGTAGTAATTGGCAAACCCTAAAAACCGCTGCACCTCCTTTACCGTGGTCGGAGTCGGCCAATTACGCACGGCGTTAACGCGGTCACACTCCATCACCACCCCCGAGCTGGAAATGCGATAACCCAGGAAGGAAACGGCTGGTTTGGAGAACACACATTTCTCAGCCTTGACATATAGGTCATGCTCCAGCAGTCGCCCAACAACCTTGCGCACCAGGGAGACATGCGCAGCGCGTGTGGCAGAATAAATCAAAATGTCATCAATATAGACTACCACACCCTGCCCGTGCAAGTCCCTGAGAATCTCATCTACAAAGGATTGGAAGATGGCTGAAGCATTTTTCAACCCATACGGCATGACGAGGTACTCATAGTGGCCTGATGTGGTACTAAATGCTCTTTTCCACTCGTCTCCTCCCCGAATACGCACCAGATTATACGTGCTCCTGAGGTCCAGTTTTGTGAAGAAACGCGCTCCGTGGAATGATTCCACCCCCGTAGCGATGAGAGTTAGTGGATAACTAAAACCCACTGTGATCGAATTGAGACCTCGATAATCAATGCACGGACGCAGACCTCCCTCCTTTTTCCTCACAAAAAAGAAACTTGAGGAGACGGGTGACATGGAGGGCCGAATGTACCCCTGTCTCAGAGCTTCCGTGACATATGTCTCCATAGCCAACGTCTCCTCCTGTGACAGTGGGTACACGTGACTCCGGGGAAGTGCAGCGTTCTCCTGGAGGTTTATCACGCAATCCCACCATCGATGGAGTGGTAATTTGGTCGCTTTTTTCTGACTAAAAGTGATAGCCAAAACGGCATATTCTGGGGGAATGTGCACGGTGGAAACCTGGTCTGGACTCTCCACCGTTGTGGCACCGATGGAAAATCCTATACACCTACCCGAACACTCGTCTGACCACCCCTGAAGAGCCCCCTGTTTCCAGGAAATGAGGGGATTGTGAATAGCCATCCAGGGAACCCCCAACACCACTGGAAACCCAGGTGAATCAATAAGGTAAAAACTGATCCTCTCCCTATGATTCCCCTGCGTTACCATGTCCAGCGGAATCATGGCCTCCCTGACCAGCCCTGACCCTAACGGTCGGCTATCTAAGGAGTGCATGGGGACAGGTGGGTCTATCTGCACTAACGGAATACCCAACTTACGGGTGAGTCCGCGATCCATAAAACTCCCAGCTGCGCCTGAATCGACTAGCGCCTTATGCTGAAGAGAGGGAAAAAACGCAGGGGAAAAAATAAACAAAAACATGTGACCAACAGGGAGCTCTGGGTGAGTGTGGTGCCTGCTCACCTGGCGTGGCCGAGGAGTGTTCCGCCGACCAGCTCGACTCCCAGAGGAACTCCTCCAGCACCGGTCCGAAGTGTGTCCTCTCCGTCCACAATAGGAGCAGGAGGAGCCTCCTCCTCTGGTCTCCCTAGATGCAGCTCCTCCCAACTCCATCGGAGTGGGAGCGGGAGAGCTGGAGGGTGGAATTAACAGGACCCCTTCTGAACGCCCGCGGGCAGCTAGCAGGTTGTCCAGTCGAATCGACATGTCTATCAGTTCATCCAGGGAGAGAGTAGTGTCCCGACAAGCTAGCTGCTCCGGGACGTCCTCCCGGAGACTACACCGTTAATGGTCCATCAGGGCCCTGTCATTCCACCCAGCACCAGCAGCTAGGGTCCTGAACTCCAGCGCAAAGTCCTGCGCACTCCTCGTCTCCTGTCTGAGGTGGAACAGTCGCTCACCCGCCACTTTGCCCTCTGGTGGGTGATCGAACACAGCTCGGAAACGGCGGGTGAACTCCAAGTAGTTGTCCCGAGCCGAGTCTGGACTGTTCCAGACAGCGTTGGCCCAGTCCAGGGCCCTACCCGTTAAACAGGAGACGAGGAGGCTCACACTCTCCTCACCCGAGGGAGCCGGACGCACGGTAGCCAGGTAGAGCTCTAGCTGGAGCAAAAATCCCTGGCACCCTGCCGCCGCTCCATCGTACTCCCTCGGGGGAGAGAGACGCAATGAGCTGGACCCAGAGGACGACGTAGGTGGAGTAGGTGGCGTCGTCTGTGGGGGAGCTGGGGTAGACGTCGGTAGACCACTCCTCTCCCATCGCTCCATCCTCTCCATCATCTGGTCCATCGCTGTATCGATCCAATGGAGGACAGCCGTATGGTGATGGACGCGCTCCTCCATAGTTGGGAGAGGGGTGGTCGCTGCTCCTGCTGACTCCATTTAGTTTGGTGCGGGGTTCTGTTACAACTTTCTAATGATGGCGAGTGGAGGAGTCAAGCACAGAAAGCAGGTAATTCAGTAGTGGATATTTTATTCCATAGACTGTGAAAACACCAGGGCGCATGAAAACAACCCGTCCCAAAAATACACCGGACTAAAACCTGTCCGGAAAAATACTGATAACACTCATACATCGAAAACAGGAAACAAGCCCGCACAAATACCCAGCGGGCCTAGTGCCCTTAAATAGCCTACAAACAAAACCTAACTCAAAACAGGTGTACCCAATTAAACCCAATAAACAGAAACAAACGGAAAGGGAATCGATGGCAGCTAATAGGCCGGCGACGACGACCGCCGAGCGCCGCCCGAACAGGAAGAGGCACCATCTTCGGCGAGATTCGTGACAGCAATATGGCAAATAAACACTGGAATGGTAGATGTGCAGAAGATGAATGTGCAAGTAGAGATATTGGGGTGCAAAGGAGCAAGATAAATAAATAAATACAGTATGGGGATGAGGTAGATAGATGGGCTGTTTACAGACGGTGTACAGGTGCAGTGATCTGTGAGCTGCTCTGACATTTAGTGCATAAAAGCTAGTGAGCAAGATAAGAGTCTCCAGCTTCAGTGATTTTTGCAGTTCATTCCAGTCATTGGCAGCAGAGAACTGGAAGGAAATACGACCAAAGAAAGAATTGCTCCCAAGGATGAACCAGACTTGTGGAGGTCTACAACTATTTCTTGGCTGATTTCTTTTGATTTTCCCATGATGTCAAGCAAAGAGGCACTGAGTTTGAAGGTAGGCATTGAAATACATCCACAGGTACACCTCCAATTGACTCAAAGGATGTCAATTATCCTATCAGAAGCTTCAAAAGCCATGACATAAATTCCTGGAATTTTCCAAGCTGTTTAAAGGCACAGTCAACTTAGTGTATGTAAACTTCTGAGCCACTGCAATTGTGATACAGTGAAGTATAAGTGGAATAATCTGTCTGTAAACAATTTGTGTCATGCACAACGTAGATGTCCTAACCGACTTGCCAAAACTATAGTTTGTTAACAAGAAATTTGTGGAGTGGTTGAAAAACGAGTTTTAATGACTCCAACCTAAGTGTATGTAAACTTCCGACTTCAACTGTATGTGTGTGTGTGTATGTGTGTGTTTTATACCTACAGTACATGGGACTTCAACTGTATGTGTGTGTGTGTGTGTTTTATACCTACAGTACATGGGACCCCAAAAAACACAAATAAAATAGCTAAATGGTCCGTGGTATGATCTTTAAAACAATTCCATATGTTCGCTTACTAGAAACCCAGGGCCCCGGGCCCTTAGACTCTTAGACAATATGCATTGTTTCTGTAAAAAGACAGGTGCTACTGATAGTAATGACGTGGTCGTCGACGTAGGGGCAGAGGTCATGCATGTGTAGCCCATGTATCAGATGCAGTCTAGCCAAAAAGAATAAGTCATGTCATCCTCTTTTTTACCAGACAGAGTCAGATACATGGGCTAAATCTAATAAGACAGACGGGCGATGTTACTCTCAATCGGATGCTTTCATCGGTGAGATAGTTTCAGCCACTGGTGAATTGAAAGGAAAGTTAGTGGGTGTGCTATTCATGTGGTGGGATTATTTTGGGATGAACGCGTGAAGGTAATCTACTTCTTGAAGTGATTTGTTTGACAATCAGATGAAAACATCATGACTGGTTGTATTCATGGCATATTATTAAAAGGTAATACATTTTTACAGTTAAATTATGTCTTTATTATAAATCCCATAAAAAATGTATGGGAGGGGGGGCCTCAGACTGGCCTCTGCCTGGGGCCTCCAGATCACTATATCCGCTCCTGGGTTGATGTGCTGGAACAGTTGTGCTGCTGCTGTGCCCTGTATACTGGGCTGAAGGCATAGATAAGTAAGCAATAATGGCATATCCATGTTATGTAGGAGTAGTGTGCTTTCATAGTGCAGCAGCAGCATATCTCTGAGCAGAATTCTCTGTGACAGTTACGAAGTTGAAATCTGTCGGTAAACTCACCCGACCATTCACTTCTACCACTTAGGAAACCAGACACCATTTAAAAGTGCATTGGCTAAACCTTGAAAACCGCCTCCAGACTACCCCTCTCTCCTCTCCTCTCCTCTCCTCTCCTCTCCTCTCCTCTCCTCTCCTCTCCTCTTCTCCTCTCATCCTTTTTTCTTGTACTCTCTCTCATCATGTTAGGAGACATGGTATTCCTTAGTGGAGCTGACACAGGAGAATGTGATGTGAATGCTGGTGCTCCCTGCCCATACAGCAGCTCTGATAATGTCTCTGTAATGTATTAGGTACTTCAAACAGAGTATGCATCTTATAAGCCCAAAACAGGAGAGATAGCCAGACAAACAGCACCTATGGCTTACTCTAGGCCAACAGGAGGAAGAGGTTAGACATGTAATCTATGTCCTGTATGGGTTACTGCTTTTCAAACGTACTATCTTGGTGGTGATGCTGGTGTAACTTTGCATAAGATAAAAATGTCAGGGAAAACCTGCCCTCTCTCTGATTTCAGCCATCTTCCTTTTCCTACTGTTTTTACCCTCCCTACACTCCTGGCAGTCGTCTTATCAGCAGTGCCCACCTAGGAAGCATCCCCTTAAGCAGCTCTCGAAACCAGCAAATGTCACTTTCTCAGCCAATATAAATGTCCCTATCATCCAGAAAGAGGAGTCACAGAGAGCAGGGTGGGGGGGGGTTTGTCTCCACAATGCAAGGCCCTTAAGGTTACGTTTTTTTTTTTAAAGTGGCTTCTCTTCCTCTCCCCCAACTTCTAATATAACAAAAATCCCACTGACATTGGAATGTTTCTTGTCGTCAGGTTGTCTTAAGGTGTATTAGTCCCCTTTTTTTGCTCCAGTGTTTGTTCCGGTTTGTATACAACTGAGGAACCAGCGGGAGGAACCCTGGCTGTGTAGCCTCTATCCCTGGCTGGGTGTTTTAAAGACTGGCGCCTGCTCAAGGCGAAGGTGATTGGCCAAGCATACTGAACTCCAATCCTGCAGGGGTTTTGAACATGATCCCTCACAGTCTCGATTGTTATCCACCTGGAACTGGCTGTCGACTGAGCTCAGACTACCATGCAGCCCAAAATGCCACTGTAGTTCTTCGGCTATATTTTTTCTGTGTTCTTTTGTGTTTCCTGTTGTTTTTGAATCTAATTTGATTTAATCCCCACCTATGAAGTCCCATGGCACCATAGAAACACAGACAGATAGACGAGCCAGGATACAAAGCCTGATTCATGCACAGTGTCTGCTCTCTTCCCATCATAGCAGACTATTGTCTCTCTACAAATACCCGGATGGAACGACAGATCTGCAGACAGCATGGTGGTGTGAAGCCCTGTTCTCTTTGGCAAGGTGAACGTAGAGGGATTTCACATCCGTTAAAGGGAGCATGGCTAGGACAGGACTACATCACCTCTCAAGAGCCTGAGCCCTGAGGTACAGATCCACCTTCCCACTGGGAAAAAATAGTTGAATCGACATTGTTCCCACGTCATTTCAACAGAAAATGTAATGTGAGGATATTAAATCAACATAGAAAACTGATTAAGACATAAGAAATCCCAGCATGGGAAAATTATAAACCAGTACTCATGGGTTGAAAGTAGAAGGCAAAGGTCTAGCATCGCAGTGCTACTACAGACTCAGGTTCGATCCCAGGCTGTGTCACAACTGGCCGTGATCGGGAGTCCGATAGCACAGCCAATTATGAGCCTTGCTATAAGACTCCCGATCACGGTCAGTTGTGACACAGCCTGGGATCGAACCCGAGTCTGTAGTGACACTTCAAGCACTGCGATGCAGTGGCTTAGACCTCTGCGCCACTTCATTTTACTTTCAACCCATGAGTACTGGTTTCTAATTTTCCCATGCTGGGATTTCTTATGTCTTAATCCCTTGGCATATTGCAGGAGATTTTCTTTCTAAAATTAACTAGCCCCTTGAGACTGCATAGATAGCAGCTGCTTTTCTGCCACTTGGCGAGTTTTCAACAAACAAAGTGGCTTATTGCAAACGGGAAGCGTTCACACATTAGCTGTTTTTAAGGGCTGCGTGAAATTATAGGAGTATCATGCTGCCGCTTGATAGAATTTGTGTAAAGCAAACTTATGAATGTGATGTGGGAACCAGGGGAATCTTTAGGAGAAAATCCTGTTTTTGTAGAAGCTCTTTGGCAGCATGTGTGCTTTGGGTGATGTTGCAGTACTGGGAGTAAAAAAACACAGACAACATGGAGGAATTCTAAGGAGATGCCTGGCTGCTCACTCTAGCTGTAAACTCCAATGTGTCTGCCACTCACCAGGGTTAGTCAATCAAACCTGCTCTGGGGCTCTTGTCGAAATTAATCTACCAACCAAAGCATATTCAATCACACCACTGATAGATATATATTTAGTGGTGCAATAACAATACTTTTCTGCAATGTGTGTTTGATTGAATACCAGCTGTATTCTCAGCATGGTACAGGCAGAGACAATATGGTTTTTATTGTATGGAAGTGTAGTTGGTCTCCCTCTCTGACCTGCACTGTGTTCCTATCTTCCATACTGAAAGATGCCCTGCAGAAAACTGGACACACATTCCTCCTCAGAGCTAGTGTTGATCTGCTACTAACATGGAAGAGGGTCCCCTATGGTGCCAGTGATGATCGTGTGGAGTAGTTTCAGTTTCAAGTATTATTAGTCATATCAATGGGATATGCATGGTATAGATCATCCAATGTAATGCTTACTTGTAGGTTCCTCCTCGGCAATGCATCAACAATGATAAATAATACAAGATATGAATATGAACATAAAGTAAATGTCTGTTGAATACAATCGACATTTGAGTATAAGTAAAATACAGGAAGGCACAATTTCTTGTATAATATTTACACATGTATTGGGGAAGGGGGGAAGGGAGGCCAATTATAAGAGAAGGGTACGAATGAAAGGAGACTCGTAAAACAACCCCATACACCGAATAGTAGGTTTAGACTTTTAGAACTTTTAATAGCATTTTAATAGCTCATAAAAGTAGGTTTGATATTTTAATGAGATTTAGCATTGTTCCACATCTGTAGTAAAATGTAATTATCTTAGAAAACTATGTTTGTGTTTTACACACCATTAGAGTTACCAATATACTCCACTTTCCCATAACTACGTTATTCATTATTATTCTCCAGTGGGTAACCATTATTGGAGTAAATCTATTACCAGTAATCTCATCTATGCTGTATAGCAGCATAGAATATAAAGGTACTTTATATCCAGAGTGGCGCAGTGGTCCAAGGCACTGCATTTTAGTGCAAGACGTGTCACTACAGTCCCTGGTTCAAATCCAGGGAGTACATTATGGCGGCGCACAATTGGCCCAGCGTCGTAAAGGTTAAATAAAATAGTAATAAGGGTACAGTGTGTACACTTTAATGGACTGCATCTGTTCTGTGTAATCTGATAATGATTTAACATCATTGTATAACAGCTTAGAATATATCGATACTGCATCTATTCTGTGTAATCTGATAATGATAAGTGTGCTGTATAGCAGCCCTGGCCCGCTTTGTCTCCTCTGCAACGTCGAGACTCAGACAAGTGAGTCATGTTAGAACTGACAGCAGATATTTATCCCTGCCCGCCTGTTTGTGCCTCAGCTTCAGTACGGATAGTTTTTTTCTGTCAATCTAACAGCCTATAATAAGCACTGGAGTTTAGCACTAATAACACAGCCTTCACTGTTCATCTCAGCCCCCTCCCCTCTGTAGGACAGGAAATACATCTGAACAGGTTCTGGAGAAACTGTCCCAGGGTATCATCAGTTGGACGCTGGTTGTGTAAATACACCAAAACAACTGGAACGGATTGTGACTGTGCGTGCCGGTGCTGCAAATGCATAATTAGCTCCGGGCAATGTTTTCATCTGTGAAATTCAAAAGTTTTGCATCATATAGGAGAAATATACTTTGGCTAACATGGCCTTCCCTTTCAGCAGTTCACACTGTCACTATGAATATGTCCCATACACCATAACGTTTGACGCATGTCAGGTGTTGTAAAATCACAGGTTTCTTAAAAGGAATATGGCATTTCTCAAAAGGTTCTGCCACCTACTGAAAATACTCTTATTATTATAAGAATACAAAACCTGCAGTGGGTCTTGATATGCAAGGAGATGAGTTGTGAAATAACATTAGGATACATTGCACACAGCGAGAGATGGAATTGCTGCTGACTTTATGTTACCTGGGCTATATAAATGCTTTGGAAAATAGCTGCAAAACATTCTGCATCAACAAACATTTGTGGAAAAGGAGTGACCCTGAAGGAAGCTTTTCTATTTGTTTTTTTTTGTCTCAAAACGGAGTGTAATTATGGGAACCTATCCCTGCAGTAAAGTCATGATTGCTGTTGAAAATTGCTGTCTTAATGGGCTGATATTTGCTTTTAGTGCTCTTTCAAATGACCTTCTGAACTTCGGATGCAACATAACACATCCTTCTAAAAGCATTTTGAAAATGACTAGCTTCATCTCTGTTGTTTGTGCCCTGCTCCATTTGAAAGTATCTATCAATCATGTCGACAGGGCTGTGTCTTCCAGCTGATTTCCACCTGTATGTGAGTGGAATAGGGTATTATTTATCCACAAATACTGCTCCTCCTCCCTGATAGATACCTGCAGTCTGAGGATGGCCTCTATGTTTGAACGTAAAAGGCCCCAACTCTGGCCACACTGGTCATTTTATTGGTTCTTCCCGTTTCCTGCTTGTTGCATTAGTTTGCCCACAGGGATTTCTTTTGGCACATTCAAAGAGATTTGGGTTAATAATTGATGGTGCGATTTATAGACTGTAGTGCCTGAAGTTCAATTGCAAGCATCCACTTAAAAGGAAAGGATTCTTTTCACCCACTGTGTTTGCCGCAGAGAGAGAGTGCCTTGATTTATAACTTAACTTTGATGTCAAGCTACCGTTAAAGTTAAGACCAGAAACATAATGCTCTCAATACCATTTCCGAAGCAATTCCCATCCTTAAAAGATATTATTTGCGGTGAATGTATTAAACATCAAGAATGGAAAGGGATGCAGGATATTGATTCATTGACTACTCTATGCCCTCACTGTGTGTATTTGTGGAATGGAGGATGCTTGGCTCCTCGACCGTTAGCATCTTGAGGATAGACCAGGCCTACAGTTTGTCAAACATCATTGAAGTCTGAAAAATATCCATCTTTTCTCTTTTGTACATAGAATGGTTCAATGTTTGTTTGATCAAGAGTCCTTGAATCAACCCCTCGGTTTGATTAGGTTAGATGCAAGCGAAAGGGGTTCTTATTATAACCAAGTGCACTAGAGATGCTCACATTGATTAAGAATGACTATAATTTTGTTAGCCCAGGATACACATATATACAAAAGTATCTGGATACCCCTTCAAATTAGTGGGTTTGTTTATTTTAGCCACACCTGTTGCTGATAGGTGTATAAAATCGAGAACACAGCCATGCAATCTCCATAGACAAATATTGTCAGTAGAATGGCCTTACTGAAGAGCTCAGTGACTTTCAACGTGGCACCGTTATAGGATGCCACCTTTTCCAACAAGTCAGGTCGTCAAATTTCTGCCCTGCTTGAGCTGCCCCGGTCAACCGTAAGGGCTGTTATTGTGAAATGGAAATGTCTAGGAGCAACAACGGCTCAGTTGCGAAGTGGTAGGCCACACAAGCTCACAGAACAGGACCGCCGAGTGCTGAAGCGCATAGCGTGTAAAAATCATCTGTCCTCGGTTGCAACACTCACTACCAAAATCCAAACTGCCTCTGGAAACAACGTCAGCACAAGAACTGTTCGTCACAATCTTCATGAAATGGGTTTCCATGGCCGAGCAGCCACACACAAGCCTAAGGTAACCACGGGCAATGCCAAGCGTCGCCTGGAGTGGTGTAAAGCTAGCTGCCAGTAGAAACACATTCTCTGGAGTGATGAATCACTCTTCACCATCTGGCAGTCCGACGGACAAATCTGGGTTTGGCTAAGCCAGAAGAACGCTACCTGACCCAATGCATAGTGCCAACTGTAAAGTTTGCTGGAGGAAGAATTAATGGTCTGGGGCTGTTTTCATGGTTTGGGCTAGGCCCGTTAGTTCCAGTGAAGGGAAATCTTAACGCTACAGCATACACTGACATTCTAGACAATTCTGTGCTTCCAACGTTGTGGCAACAGTTTGGGGAAGACCCTTTCCTGTTTCATCATGACAATGTGCCGTGAACAAAGCGAGGTCCATACAGGTTTGTCGATCAGTGTGGAAGAACTTGACTGGCCTGCACAGAGCCGTGACTTCAACCCCATCGAACACCTTTAGGATGAATTAGAATGCCGACTGCGAGCCGAGGCATTGTTGTTGTTTTTTTAACTTAAAATCCAATATTGTTCATTGGTTTTGTTTACTGTTGGTATTCTTCATTTCTGACTCAGGGAATTATAATTGAATGAAAGCCATTCTAAGCACATTTCTGCCATTTCTTAAAACATGGTTATCCTGCCACTTCCCAGGGAAAAGAAGAAGAGAGAATAGAATCCATTCTGAATAGAATAGAAAGTGAGAATCAGCCGTAAGAAGGGCACCTGCTTGCAATTTTCTGAAAGGAACCTGCATTATGTCTGCATGGTTATGAATTCCATTTGAATTTCCTGTTTATTTCTCCCTCTGAAGCTATGGAAACTGGAAGCAGATTGAAATGTCATTCACTCCTCGTCTTTCTCTCACATTGCCTTTGATTTATAGATTAGATTTTCACCTTGAAAGAAAAAAAGGGAGATATTCTAAAAGCAGAAAAAAACAACTTCTGACATGACACAGAGGAGCTTAGAGAGAGCTGAAAGGTGGAAGAAATAGGCAAGATATAAAACTCCCATTCAGGCCCACTGATGAAATATGAGGGATTGTCTCAAACAATGTACCAAAACGTGATATGTAGCAAATGAACTGGGCTTTATTCAATCCCAGAGCAACCCTGAAAGTCCCAGTCTCTACTGTGCCCTGTAAAGACAAAGCAGATAATTCTCTTACACACACATTCTGTCAAGCAGGCATAAAATTATTCAGTACACAATCAGTTAGTTGCCTTAGCTCAGATTTCTCTGGCAACGTTGGAAACACAGAGGACTCTTCCTGTGTATCTTCCTGGTTCTCCCTGCATCTCTATGCATCTCTGTGTTTCCTTGCCTGTGCTATAGTGTGAGTCAATGAGACATGATAATATAAGGTTGTGTGAGTACAAATGAGAAATCACCAGGGGATCGGAAACCCTGACCTTCCTGTGACCTCTCCCAGTTCTCTGACATTGCCTTGAAAGGAATACGTGCATATTTCAATCCGCAGGGACTTGGGTAATGAACACGTAGTACCATCCTCCACCTCATATTTCTCCACTTATTAGGGATGATCATTGGAATGGCTCAGATACCCATTGTGTATGCAGGCAGTGGAACGGGAAAGTCTCTGGGGGAATATTACCCTCGTGTGACACAGAGTTCCAGCCGCTGTGCTCCTGTGGGATTTATTGTTAAGAGGGAGAGGGGAGACAAGAGGACAGGGGGAGTTGGGGACCACTGAAGCATTGAGCTCACTGAACAGACCGACCCTAGGGATAACTCTGGCTCAGACCAGACCTGTCCCCTGCTGGCCTGAAGAGCTTCCCTCTGTTTAACCATGGAAACAACCTGGGGTCTCTCTAATGGTGAAGCATCAATGCAGATTTTTACCTCAATACTTACACACCTGATTCAACTAACTTTAATTAGTTGCATCAGGTAGGAAATAACCAAAAATGTGAAGAATGTAAGTCTACTCTCCAGTAGTAGTAGAACCTGCCCTATGTAAGGTATATGCTGGTATTGATAGTATATAAGGCTGCTGCCATAAGTGCAGATTTTAGTGGATGTTACTCATCCATATGTAAAGGTGGTGATTTATTTTCCCACCTTATGCGAAATGTCTGTGAGGTCATTTGTAACAGAGTTAATTTCCTTCTAACGAGTACGAGAGATTAATTCATGTGTTTGATGAATGGTTTGTCAGCAGGAAGCCAACCCAAGCAAAGAGCTTCCAGTGGGGCTCTGTGGGGAAAGAATACACCTGGGGCATCTAGCTGGAATAAGTAGGTCTGGCCTCAACCGTAGTGTTAAATTCCATCCTCTGTATGGTAATGAGCCATGGTAGATAAACATGTGCTGAACATCATAGTTCATTTAGAAAAGGAGAGAATGTGCACATTCTGCATGCTGTGTAATGAACAATGTTACGAATACATTACATTAGAAACATTTCTATGTAGGCCTATATGATGTTGAAGACAGAATGCCCACATTTTCTATCTTACATACTGTAAATATGTATTAAGCAATGTTACAATACATGATGTTGAATAATGCAGTCAATCTGAAAATGTGGAAATTCTACATAGTCATTTATACTCACACAAATTCTAGCTTGTAGGAAAACAGTAGTTGTGTAAGAGAGACAGATTTCGCCCCCAAAAGGAATTATAAGAGGATATAGAACTGCCAATTTCATTTTAAACAAGCCTTTGTTTAACTCACTAAAGCATAAAGCTGCTTCCATTGTGGAAGGAGAGTAGCAATCATCACAGAGAAGAAAAGATTAGGAAAATATGTTTAATTCCAGACACTTGTCGGTACTGTTTTTATTCTCTGCGTCTTGGGTTACATAGCTCACTGCCACTATTACAAGTCAGACATGAAGCTGCGTGTTTCACCTCTGGTTGGTAAAACACACATGCTCCTGTTCTATCTGTGATTGTTGAGGAGATTTTCCGTACTTCCTGTACTGTCTCTGTAAAGCCTCCACGTTTCCAAAGTCGACATCAAAACAGACAACATTACAATGGCGCCATTAAAATGACATTATCATATGATTAGACAGGGGATTGGTGGAGCTTTAGTACTTTCTCTTTTGTATAGGTGACAACAGTTGTGCCACAACCTCTAAACCCACATACACACAAGGATGATTATCATTGACAAAGAACGTTAACAAATGTCCTCAATTATACTACTCTATAAACGCTTCCTGATAACGCTTCAGACCCAGGAATACACAGCTACTTAGAAGTTCAGGTAATTAACCGACACAATGCCAGGGGCGTTTGCTATCACAATCAAATGTGTGACATCGTCTCTCTCGCCAAATATCACTGCAGACACAGCAACTGCCTCCGCTTATCATTGCACCCGTTAGGGCCACATAGGTTAGTCATAGAAACAAAGGCCCAATCACTCACTAAAATAACCCCCAGAAGATTCTAGAACTGAGTGAGTGGAAGATCAGAACCTCCCGGTTGTTCCACTGTCAGTCTTGATACTCTGCCGCTATATCTCAACAATAAATGTGGTAAAGAGGTCAATCGAACTCGACCAAAACAATGGATTTGCCATGGAAAAGCGTGGGGGAAATATCCTAAGTCTCCTCATTGCCCCCTAGCAAAATGTATCTACATGTAGGCTGTTGTTTATATGTGTATTTCACACGATGTTGAGGTCAACATCGGAGTAAAATGCTTGTATGGATGTCAACCCCAACACATGTTCATGTCATCACCAATCAACTACATTAAAGTTAAAAACAACTTTGACTACCATCAACGATTTCTGTATGTTAGCTATGCTACCCAGCTTCTAAGAACTGGAGATCACATTTAGAAGTCACTTTGAAACCTGAAAAGGGAAATATTCTACATGTTATGCCTCGAAAACAACGAAACACTGTATATCCAATGTAAGCACATTGTGGGCCTGTTACACTACATAAACCATGACGGATTTGACGAATATCCACTTTGTTAGGACAGATTTGTTGAAAGTGCGCCAATCTGGTCAGTGGAATGTCTATGCTCCATTGACTCCTTTACTGCATCACCCTCCTTTTCCCCAATCGGGAGAGACTGTTATTACCATGGCAACAATAAAAGGAAAACAGCAAATATTTTTGTTTCTAGGTATTTTCACCGGCATGCTGTACTGTAGGTCATAATGTACCAATCAGCAGTTTCTTTGTAGTTATGGACAGGACTTGGATGAGAGGGTGCTGATCCTAAATCGGTTGTTATGGACAGAGAAACGTTTTGACTGGTGTGACAAATGAGACTGCTGAAACATGAACCCAATGTCCACTTGACTGGTCTGTGGTCACTACACATCCCATCACACTTACTGCCAGAGCTGGGGGTGTTAGCCTCAGTGTCTTGGCTGAGTTCCAAAACCAGCTCCAAACACTTACTGCCATCTAATAACTCTTGGCTGCAGACTGCCACTCCTCACATCTGTCACAATGGCTGATTTGTGGGTAATGTTCAAGCACAAAATGGCTGCTGTCCATCACCCAGGTTGGTGCATCACATTGGTTGATGTAGTAGTGAAAGGTGAAGTTTAGACGCTTATCACTGAGCCACTGTTGTACCCCTACCTTCCAATGGTCTGTAGTGTTTAATCCAATACAGATGAAGGATCTTCATTTGATCACACAGTTGTGGCAGGAAATGTCCTGTACAGCAAACTGCAAACTGTGTATTCAAGGTTTAAAAATGTGAGAAACTGGTCAAATTAAGATCCTACACCTGTACCTCTCTGTCACATTGTGAGGCTTTGGCTGAGCACTGGGCACATGCCAGCAGACTACAAAGACATAATTGGAGAGGAGCAGGTATGACAGATGGATCACTAGGATAATTGAGAGTGCAGAGAGTCTCAATTATTATTCCTGGAGAGCACCTGTAAACAAGGAGAAGAGCTAGGAATCTGTCTTCACATACTGTGCTTATAGGTATAGCTTGCTGTGACGGAAATGCAATAGCTAAACAAGAGGTTTAAACTCAAAGTGCTTTACATTTCCTGAGGGTGACTCATTGCCTGGTAGCAGATCTGTTGTAACTCCTCTTTCATTCATACAGTGCCTTCAGAAAGGATTGACACCCCTTGACTTTTTGCACATTTTGTTACGTTACAATCTTATTCTAAAATTGATTTAAACATTTTTTTTGGTACTATTTATAAAAATTAACAAGTACTGTATTTAGACCCTTAGCTATGAGACTTGAAATTGAGCTCAGGTGCATTCTGTTTGCATTGATCAACCTTGAGATGTTTCTACAACTTGATTGGAGTCCACCTGTGGTAAATTCAATTGATTGGACATGATTTGGAAATGCACACACCTGTCTATATAAGGTCCCACCGTCTGACAGTGCATGTCAGAGCAAAAACCAAGTCATGGGGTCGAAGGAATTGTCCGTAGAGCTCCGAGACAGGAATGCGTCGAGGCACAGATCTGGGGAAGGATAGCAAAACATTTATGGAGTATTAAAGGTCGCCAAGAACACAGTGGCCTCCATCATTCTTAAATGGAAGAAGTTTGGAACCCCCGAGACTCTTCCTAGAGCTGGCCGCCTGGCAAAACTGAGCAATCGGGGGAGAAGGACCTTGATCTGGGAGGTGACCAAGAACCCGATGGTCACTCTGACAGAGCTCTATTATAGAATTCCTCTGTGGAGATGGGAGAACATTCCAGACGGACAACCATCTCTGCAGCACTCCACCAATCAGGACTTTATGGTAGAGGTGCCAGACAGAAGCCACTCCTCAATACATGGCACATGACAGCCCACTTGGAGTTTGCCAAAAGGCACCTAAAGACTCTCAGACCATGAGAAACAAGATTCTCTTGTCTGGTGAAACCAAGATTGAACTATTTGGCCTGAATGCCAAGCGTCACATCTGGAGGAAACCTGGCACCATACCTACAGTGAAGCATGGTGGAGGCAGCTTCATGCTGTGGGGATGTATTTCAGTGGCAGTGACTGGGACACTAGTCAGGATCGAGGCAAATGTTCCCAAGATGGCGTAGCAGTCACACGTCCTTGTCCTCGTCTTGTTGTGGTAGCCAGCTTACTAGCTAGTAGTCATCTAACCACTGCTAGCGGTCATCAGCTAACCTATAACTCAGAAAATTCTCGCTTCAAACCAGAGCATACCGGACTTGTTTTCTCTCCATATCCCAGGATTCATACTGCAAGCTCTGAAACTTTTCACCTGGATCATCGCAGCTAGCTAGCAGCCTAGCCTGGAGCTAGCCCATTCTAGGCCCATCTACCGGCTAGCTGAATAGGTCCATCAGCAACTCCTCGGCTGCAATACATATTTTGCCAATTGGCCTGGACCCCTTTTACTGCCGGTCCGAAGACCCGCCGATCCTTCACGACTGGACTACCGACGTAATCCGCCCGAGAGGGTTCTTCAACTGGCTACTACGTCACGACGTCCCCTGAATGCCCATCTGGTAGCCTCCTACCCGCGGCCTGCTAGCTGTCGAGAGAATATTGGACTGTTAGCTGAAGAGATCCATCGGCCAATTTCTTGGGCCACTGTACCTATTTTGCCAATTGGACTGGACCCCTTTACTACACGGAACCCTACTAATCCATCACAACTGGACTACCTGGACTAACTGTCTGAATCACCGTGTCTCCATCCCGCATAACTACTCACTGGACCCCTATGATCACTCGGCTACACATGCCTCTCCCTAATGTCAATATGCCTTGTCCATTGCTGTTCTGGTTAGTGATTATTGTCTTATTTCACTGTAGAGCTTCTAGCCCTGCTCAATATGCCTTACCTAACCCTTTAGTTCCACCTCCCACACATGCGGTGACATAACCTGGTTTAAATTATGTTTCTAGAGAAAATATCTCTCTCATCATTACTCAATGCCTAGGTTTACCTCCACTGTATTCACATCCTATCCTACCTTTGTCTGTACATTATGCCTTGAATCTATTCTATCGCGCCCAGAAACCTGCTCCTTTTACTCTCTGTTCCGAACATACTAGACGACCAGTTCTTATAGCCTTCAGCCTTAGCCTTATCCTACTCCTCCTCTGTTCCTCTGGTGATGTAGATTCCCCAGGCACTCTCATTTGCTTGTCTTCTGTAACCGTAAAAGCCTTGGTTTCATGCATGTTAACATTAGAAGACTCCTCCCTAAGTTTGTTTTATTCACTGCTTTAGCACACTCTGCCAACCTGGATGTCCTAGCCGTGTCTGAATCCTGGCTTAGGAAGACCACCAAAAACCCTGAAATTTCCATCAAGATAGAACTGCCAAAGGGGGCGGAGTTAGCCTGCAGAGTTCTGTCTTACTATCCAGGTCTGTATCCAAACAATTCAAGCTTCTACTTTTAAAAATCCACCTTTCCAGAAACAAGTCTCTCACCATTGCCGCTTGCTATAGACCACCCTCTGCCCCCAGCTGTGCCCTGGACACCATATGTGAATTGATTGCCCCCCATCTATCTTCAGAGCTCGTGCTGCTAGGTAACCTAAACTGGGACATGCTTAACACCCCGGCCATCCTACAATCTAAGCTAGATGCCCTCAATCTCACACAAATTATAAATGAACCTACCAGATACAACCCCAAATCCATGAGGGTGCCTGTGTTTACGGATATCTTCCAAACCAACTTGCCCTCCAAATACACCTCTGCCATCTTCAACCAAGATCTCAGCGATCACTGCCTCATTGCCTGCATCCGTAATGGGTCTGCGGTCAAACGACCACCCCTCATCACTGTCAAACGCTCCCTAAAATACTTCAGCGAGCAGGCCTTTCTAATCGACCTGGCCCGGGTATCCTGGAAGGATATTGACCTCATCCCGTCAGTAGAGGATGCCTGGTTATTCTTTAAAAGTGCCTTCCTCACCATCTTAAATAAGCATGCCCCATTCAAAACATTTTGAACCAGGAACAAATATAGCCCTTGGTTCACTCCAGACCTGACTGCCCTCAACCAGCACAACAACATCCTGTGGCGTACTGCATTAGCATCGAACAGCCCCCGTGATATGCAACTTTTCAGGGAAGTTAGGAACCAATATACACAGGCAGTTAGGAAAGCTAAGGTTAGCTTTTTCAAACAGAAATTTGCATCCTGTAGCACAAACTCAAAAAAGTTCTGGGACACTGAAAAGTACATGGAGAATAAGAGCACCTCCTCCCAGCTGCCCACTGCACTGAGGCTAGGAAACACTGTCATCACTGATAAATCCAATATAATTGAGAATTTGAATAAGCATTTCTCTACAGCTGGCCATGCTTTCCACCTGGCCACCCCTACACCGGTCAACAGCCCTGCACCGCCCAAAGCAACTCGCCCAAACCTCCCCCATTTCTCCTTCACCCAAATGCAGATAGCTGATGTTCTGAAAGGGCTGCAAAATCAGGACCCCTACAAATCAGCAGGGCTAGACAATCTGGACCCTCTCTTTCTATCTGCCGAAATTGTTGCAACCCCTATTACCAGCCTGATCAACCTCTCTTTCGTGTCATCTGAGATTCCCAAAGATTGGTAAAGTGCGGCGGTCATCACCCTCTTTAAAGGGGGAGACACTCCAGAACCAAACTGCTACAGACTTATATCTATCCTACCCTGCCTTTCTGAGGTCTTCGAAAGCCAAGTTAACAAAAATAATACCGACCATTTCGAATCCCACTGTACCTTCTCTGCTATGAAATATGGTTTCCGAGCTGGTCATGGGTGCAGCTCAGCCACGCTCAAGGTCCTAAATGATATCTTTACCACCATCGATAAGACACAATACTGTGCAGCGTATTCATCGACCTGGCCAAGGCTTTAGACTCTGTCAATCACCACATTCTTATTGGCAGGCTCAACGGTGCCACAGGGTTCAATTATCAGGCCAACTCTCGTCTCTGTATACATCAACGATGTCGCTCTTGCTGCTGGTAATTCTCTGATCCACCTATACGCAGACGACACCATTCTGTATACTTTTGGCCCTTCTTTGGACACTGTGTTAACTAACTTCCAGATGAGCTTCAATGCCATACAACTCTCCTTCCGTGGCCTCCAACTGCTCTTAAATTCAAGTTAAACTAAATATATGCCCTTCAACCGATCGCTGCCCGCAACTGTCCGCCCGTCCAGCATCACTACTCTGGACGGTTCTGACTTAGAATATGTGGACAACTACAAATACCTAAGTGTCTGGTTAGACTCTAAACTCTCCTTCCAGACTCACATTAAGCATCTCCAATCCAAAATTAAATCTAGAATCGGCTTCCTATTTCGCAACAAAGCAAACTTCACTCATGCTGCCAAACATTCCCTTGTAAAACTGACCATTTTTTGGTACTGTATGCAAATGTCATATTTGAGATTATTATTTTTACATTTGAAAACATTTCTAAACATTTTTTGCTTTGTCATTATGAGGTATTGTGTGTAGATGGATAAGGGAAAACAACAATTGAATCCATTTTAGAATAAGGCTGTATCCAAATGCACTGTATACTGTACATAAGTACATATAGTATATAGTACATATAGTATAATATGACATATGAACAAGGTACAGGTAGTGGCTAAAGTCCATCCAGATCTGCAACCAGGCTGTCCCTTATGGGAAAAAACACGTGAATTCCACGTTTTCACATGTGAAGTGTTCCAAAAATGTTTTAATGTGATCACGTGATCACTTGTGATCAAGTTAATGTGGTAACTTGTGTAATTTCATGTTGTCACATATTTCTTTACATGTGAAAATATGCGATCACATGTGAAATGTTCCCTAAACATGTTTTCACATGATTTCACATGAATTCATGTGATTTAAAATCTAAATTTAATCAAATTGTATCTGTCACATGCTTCATAAACAACAGGTTTAGACTAACAGTGAAATGCTTACTTACAGGCTTACATACTTCCCAACAATGCAGAGAGAGAGAAAATAGAGAAATAATAGAAAAGTAAAACACGTAATAATAAAAGTAATTATAGATGCAAAATAAGTAATGACAACTTGGCTATTTACAAGGGGTACCAGTACAGAGTGGATGTGCAGGGGTGCGAGGTAGTTTAGGTTGATACAGTATGTGCATATAACTAGGACTAAAGTGACAGTGATTTTCCACTTAAGAAATCATGTGGTTTTTCTGTAAGGGTAACCCTTCACACCACAAGTGTGTGTGGGTGTCATCCACCTGTGTGTATCCCTTAATATCTTGTTTTCCCCCGTAAGTAGACTGAGATAAAGCATGCAATAACAAAGCTTGAAAAGCTGTAAATATCTGGATTTTGTTCCTCAAAACAGATGGTGCATAATTAGCCACAAGGCCCAGTGACCTTCATGGCCTTAATCTAATACTGCCCTACCATTGAAGGAACATAAACATCTAACCCAGGTTTGAATATGTATGACTCGAAACACATGATGGGGTGCACTTCGTACAAATCACTCCGACATTCTGGGAGGTCTGGAAGGAAACCCAGGCCCGTACATTTGTGCCCGGTAATTAGAAGCTTTCCAGGTTCATTAATTTGACAGACGGACCCCATTGTGCTCACTGCCAGCCAAAAAGCCAACTGTATTGGCTGCTGTCCTGAAGGGTGACTTTCTTGTTCTTTGATTCATGCTTGTTCAAAGGACCACACAGGTCTGCAACCTGTAATTGACTTGAAGAAGTGGGGCTCACACTTAAAAGAGGGCTTGTTATTGACACTGATGTAGCAGATAGTTTTGATAGATTTCAACAAACAATATTGGAATCACCATGGCCACAACCATAAACTGTCAAATCCATCTGGCTGATAGAATATACATTTTGGTTCAAATATGTTACATTTAATTAGGTTTTAGAGTCATAGAGCAACTGGTGAGAAGCTAAATTACCACTTGAATTAAGAAGAACATTATTACTTTTGTCAACTCTGTAAAACATCAACTCCATCAGACTGTTATCTAATGTCAACTCTGTAAAACATCAACTCCATCAGACTGTTATCTAATGTCAACTCTGTAAAACATCAACTCCATCAGACTGTTATCTAATGTCAACTCTGTAAAACATCAACTCCATCAGACTGTTATCTAATGTCAACTCTGTAAAACATCAACTCCATCAGACTGTTATCTAATGTCAACTCTGTAAAACATCAACTCCATCAGACTGTTATCTAATGTCAACTCTGTAAAACATCAACTCCATCAGACTGTTATCTAATGTCAACTCTGTAAAACATCAACTCCATCAGACTGTTATCTAATGTCAACTCTGTAAAACATCAACTCCATCAGACTGTTATCTAATGTCAACTCTGTAAAACATCAACTCCATCAGACTGTTATCTAATGTCAAGTCTGTCAGAGTGCTGAAACATCTGATAGAATGCTTATGTTGTTATTGGGGATTTATAAATTAATATTTTTCCCTATTTTACAAAATATTAAACTTTTACTTTTAGAGGCAGATATATCTGTTTCGAGTATCCACTACGTCAGTGGCTTGTCAACTCCGTCACTGATGGCTAACCCCCTTTTTTGGGGGTCAAAATTCTGAATAAATATTTGAATCACTGCTCTATGCTTAAACAGTTCAAGCTGTTTCTATGCTAGACCTATGGGATAATGTTTGCAGGAAAAAAGATTGTCCCATCTTTTAAGAATCCTGAGCTCTAAAACAACATGTTCTCTCAGCCTAATGGCAAAATGTGTGAAATAGCATGAGATTACCTATTAAACTGCACATTTTGGAAGTAACAGTGGTTATTGTTGTTGAAATTCAAACACCCTGACAGTTGGTTATTGACAGCTCAGGCCTCTTTTAGGAAGCCATTTCGGAATAGGAGTTGTGTGTGTGTGTATAATCATGTATACATTATACTGTACATTGCCTTTTCCCATGGCAGATGCAATGCCTCATCACTTGGTAACTTGTACTTCGCCCCCTGTTCCTGGTGAATTTTGAATTTTACCATGAGTGCATGTCAGTGTTTGAGCGTAAGTGTGCGTGCATTGGTGTGTGTGTGAGAGAGGGAAGGAGAGAGGATCCAAACTGAAGTGCAATCTCAGTCTAAATCACAGAGGGTTCCCAGGGGAAGGGGCCCTCTTCCTGGGGTTAGTCAGTGAATTAAATCACTATGCAGGACCCATTTTTCAAAAGTAACCTTTCCGTTGACAGTGTAAGTGCGAGTCTGGATCCATCCACACGGTCCAAGAAGTGGAATTGGTGTCGTGCATAGACTGCAGTCTCCCAGGTTGTCATTTGTAGGGGCTGTTGCTGCATTTCTCACAGCCCTGCCTGTGTCAGTGTATTCATACTGGAAGAGACCATCTGCCTCTCTTCCCTCTAGTCTCCTCCCTCTCTTCCCTGCTTCAGATCTCCCCAGCAGGCTGTCCTTAACTCTGGTCTGGGTTGAATGGTGTTGCTTTGATTAATACAGATAGCGTTCTCTCACAACTACAGTAGCCAATCTCTTGCTTTATTGGAAGGGATACCATAGACACGTCCAATAGCTATGAGCAGGTGCTGGATATGAAAGTAAAACATTTTGTGGGTGATCTTGTCTTTTATTCCATAACATCAGTCATAAGGATGCATTTAAACCATTGGGTAATGGCAGGTGAAGTTGGATTACTCCTGGACCACAGCTATATTCTGCTGTTCAGAGTTGAGCCTGATTTTTATATTGAATTCTGCTTCTGCCACCAATGCAGCAAACTGAGATCAATTCTAAACATGACAGTTGGGTTTGAATGAATCTCTATTGGAGCTAAATTAATCGGAAATGTGTCTGTTCATGCCTGTAACGTCAAAAGGCCATGTTTCAATTACAGTTACATGATAATACCCTTTAATCTCTTAATTGAGCAAAATTGAGACGTGGCCAAAAATGGACCTAATATGCAACTCTGAACCTAACCATTACATTCAGCAACTCTGAGATCCATAATACGTTGATAGTTAAAGGGTAAATTCCATTTGTAGTTTGAAAGCATATAATAATGCCAGTGTCACCATTGTTGATGAGCACAGTGCCTCATTTGCTAGTGAGATTACAGAAAAACACATAAATTATTTCCAGTAGGTATCTTGATGCTAATTTGCGAATAAAGGGAGATTAAGATGAGAATGTACAGTATGTGTGGACTAAGTACTCACGCAACACCCGTTGAGTGTCAAGCTTCCTAAATATTGGGTTGGTTTCTAAGGCATAGATTTAATAAAGCTAAAAGTAATCCTAATTCTGGTTTAGTTGTTTAAAAATAATTCAATTTGAGATTTTCAACATACAATTGAATGGTTAAAGCTGCAATCAGGAGTTGAAACAATAACAAAGTGTTTTCCCCTGTTTCCCTGCTGGAGAAATGTGACCACTCTCAAAGGACTGACCATCCATGATATCAAAATAGTAGTTTTAACCATGTTGAGGCTAGTGTTTACATTGTTTACAAACATTGGAGTAAATCAAGCCTCTCATTCTAAAATTATCCGCCGAAATTGTTGCAACACCTATTACTAGCCTGTTCAACCTCTCTTTCATATCGTCTGAGATTCCCAAAGATTGGAAATCTTTTCAAAGGGGGAGACACTCTAGACCCAAACTGCTACACACCTAAATCTATCCTACCCTGCCTTTCTAAGGTCTTTGAAAGCCAAGTTAACAAACAGATCACCGACCAATTCGAATCCCACCGTACCTTCTCTGCTATGCAATCTGGTTTCCGAGCTAGTCATGGGTGCACCTCAGCCACGCTCAAGGTCCTAAACGATATCATATCCGACATCGATAAGAGACAATAATGTGCAGTTATATTCATCGACCTGGCCAAGGCTTTCGACTCTGTCAATCACCACATTCTTATCGGCAGACTCAACAGCCTTGGTTTCTCAATTGACTGCCTCGCCTGGTTCACCAACAACTTCTCAGACAGAGTTCAGTGTGTCAAATCGGAGGGCCTGTTATCCGGACCTCTGACAGTCTCTATGGGGGTGCCACAGGGTTCAATTCTCGGGCCAAGTCTCGTCTCTGTATACATCAATGATGTCGTTCTTGCTGCTGGTGATTCTCTGATCCACCTCTATGCAGACGACACCATTCTGTATACTTCTGGCCCTTCTTTGGACACTGTGTTGACTAACCTCCAGACGAGCTTCAATGCCATACAACTTTCCTTCCGTGGCCTCCAACTGATCTTAAATGCAAGTAAAACTAAATGCATGCTCTTCAACCAATCGCTGCCCACACCTGCATCACTACTCTGGACGGTTCTGACTTAGAATATGTGGACAACTACAAATACCTAGGTGTCTGGTTAGACTCTAAACTCTCCTTCCAGACTCACATTAAGCATCTCCAATCCAAAATTAAATCTAGAATTGAATCTAGAATCCTATTTCGCAACAAAGCATCCTTCACTCATGCTGCCAAACATACCCTCGTAAAACAGACCATCCTACCGATCCTTGACTTCGACGATGTCATTTACAAAATAGCCTCCAACACTCTACTCAGAAGATTTGATGCAGTCTATCACAGTGCCATCCATTTTGTCACCAAAGCCCCATATACCACCCAACACTGCGACCTGTATGCTCTCCTTGGCTGGCCCTCGCTTCATATTTGTCGCCAAACCCTAGGCTAGGTAAGGCCCTGCCTTATCTCAGCTCACTGGTCATCATAGCAGCACCCACCTGTAGCATGCACTCCAGCAGGTATATTTCACTGGTCACCCCCAAAGCCAATTCCTCCTTTGTCCTCCTTTCCTTCCAGTTCTTTGCTGCCAATGACTGGAACGAACTGCAAAAATCACTGAAGCTGGAGACTCATATCTCCCTCACTAACTTTAAGCACCAGCTGTCAGAGCAGCTCACAGATCACTGCACCTGTACATAGCCCATCTGTAAATAGCCCGTCCATCTACCTCATCATATTGTTATTTATTTATTTATTTTGCTTCTTTGTACCCCAGTATCTCTACTTACACATTTATCTTCTGCACATCTATCACTCCAGTGTTTAATTGTTATATTGCAATTATTTCGCCACTATGGCCTATTTATTGCCTTACCTCCCTTATCCTACCTCATTTTCACAAACTGTATATAGACTTTTTCTATTGTATTATTGAATATGTTTGTTTACTCCATGTGTAACTCTGTGTTGTTGTTTGTGTCGCACTGCTTTGCTTTATCTTGGCCAGGTCGCAGTTGTAAATGAGAACTTGCTCTCAACTAGCCTACCTGGTTAAATAAAGGTGGGAAAAAAATGTTGAGGCATTTATAAATTATTTTCTTCAAGAATCAATGGGTACATATCATCCATTTATAAGTCCACAATGTATGTAGCAACTGCAGAATGCGCCTTTAAAATGTTTTCAACAGCATATCTATGACTGATTGTTATTTTAAGCCAGGTGTCAGAGTCTAGGTGATGTGGTTAAGGCGGAGTCAGGCGCAGGGCACAGAGATGAGTTATAATAGTAACTTTACTCAAAATTAATCTTCCAACAAGGAGAACAAAAATCCAGAATCACATAAATGAGACAACTGACAACAACAAACACACACAAAACCACGATGGCTCCAGAGGGTTAAATAGGGAAATAATTCAAACGTAATGAGAACCAGGTGTGTACAACACAGACAAAACAAGTGGAAAAAGAAATGTAGATCGGTGGAGGCTAAAAAACCAGCGAACCCGGAGAGGCACCAACTTCAGCGGAAGTCGTGACACCAGGTCCATGAAACCGAATTATTATACTATTGATTCAAATAGTCAGGTTGAGAATTATGGCCCCCTGAATGAGACATCAGCTCCTCTAAGTAATGCTAATTTAACCATTCTCCTTTTTCTTTCAAATGCAATGATAAATATGAAAATAAAAGCTTCCAAATGAAACAAACCTCTCTGTAATGGTGAAAACCATGTCTTTTTACATGGCTTCACAAACCATATCTCTGTCCATGAATGGTATACATTATACTCAGAGGTGCTGAATGTCGGCCTCAGCTGAGCTCCCTTAATTTAACGCATAGATTTCCCTTTGTACTTCCTAATTTTTGCAATTTGTTTGCCATGCATCCTTGATAAAAAAAAATAGCCTTTATTCAAATGCATTAGATTTATCATTGTTACATTTGGTCAGTCATCTGTTTAGAGCGCTCATTGCTTTGTTTTCAGGTGCACGCTGGGACACAAGAAGTAGACCATTTATTTAGCTTGACTATTTTCAATCAATATGTGTTTTCTTTCCTGTATCAGCTGATGATGGTCGACAATATCACCAGACCACTAGCCTACAGCTAGACACTAGCGCGCATCCACTCCATCCAACAAGTTGACTCTTTCGTTAGAAGCATTCGATTGTGCAGTTGCATAGGCCTACATGATTTATAATGTGTGTGCCCATGAAAACGTTTCCAAGGCGAAACATAATGAAATGTTACATAGGCATAGTTACACTTAGTGCATTTCCCGAGATATCCAAGATCCAGGATTCAGAACATTGAACTTAAACCCTGTAGGAATCCTGGATCTTGGATATCTAGGGAAATGCACCAAGTTCAATTTTCTAATTCAATTGTTAATCCATTTCATAAACATGTAAATAATGTAAGAACATTATATAGTGTTTTATGACCCAGGATCTATGAAAACTCCAATCATATAATGTTCACAATGCCTTTATCAATGATTTGTCTGTTTATAATCGGTGGTTGTGTGATGACAGCATATAACTGTTAACATTGATATCTTTAATGGCGCTTTCAATAGAATTGGGACCTCGAGTCAAATATTTCCTTTGATTTTCAGTTCGGAAAGTCAGAGTCAGCGATTTCCGAGTTCCAAGTTGTTTTGAATGCGGCATAAGCAGCTTTATCTGAAGCCTGGGTGTATTCATGTGTGTAAAAGTGCCTCGGCTGAGAGGGTAGGCTACCGGCAGTGGTGTAGACCTACCCTCTTAGAATGCATTGAGAGTATAGAGAGCATTACTTTTTTCACTGCGACCGGCAATCGGAGTTTACCCACGCATGTGTATGTTTTTACCACATTAGGCTACCACACTATATCACCAGCTACCGGCAGGCCTATTTCAAGTTCATGGTAATACACATTGTAGCCTAGGCTAGTAAACTGAGGTTGATTAGGTTGACCAATGTTTTTTTCTGAGACAGTTTCAGCCCCATTTCATGTGTCCGGACATTCCAGGCTACAAAAAGGTACAGTTGTCAGCAAGCCGCAATCGTCAAATTTAATTAGGCACACTTTTTGGTGTTTTATAACAGTTGTTCATTTCCATTAATAAAATGGAGCAAGTGCACTGTCTGGATGCTGTAATTGTTTTGGAGTGGACGAACATGCACAGGTAGCCTACTTTTTGAAGTGAGTTGTTTGACAATCAGATAATAAAAGGTCATTCATTTGTATTTTTATTGTTTAAATGACATCTTTACTATTAGGCCTGTAAAAATGTTTTGTGGCACCCAATAGAGACCCCTCATGTCACGGTGTAATTCGCACTCTGAATTTAGTCCAAGGATATAGGCTTAATCTATGTACGTGAAACCAGCCGCTAGAGTTTAAATTGTTTCGGTGCTGCTAGTTTTTAGGTGGTAGGCTATAGGATATTATAACCCAGGGTGTAGTTATGCTTCACTACCGGTGTCACAGCATGGGGGGATGGCAAAGAAGAATTAGAAAGTGTCTTGTGGAGAAGGGGTTGCCAGGGCGACCAGTTGGCACCCTTCAAAAATGTCTGTGTTCAATGCTCTGTCTCTCTGACATTTCCTTTGCAGGGGGGTAGGCCTTCATGTTTGGTAGGCTAACATTTAGTGTGCTCTGAGCAATAAATATTGGATACATCAAAATATCTGAGTTCTTGTTTTAAATTGTACAAATAGGCCGCTTATTATAAAATAAGCCTATATCTTAAAATAGTTGACATTGTAGGCTAATCATGAGGTTGGATCAACTTCCTGTCGTGTACTATAGCCTATTCGTGAAACGTCTACATAATCAGCACTGTCAAATGATTTACAAAATCTCCCAGATGAACTGTATATTATCGTGTCCATTTGAGATATGTTTTAAGCAAATGTATAATTAGGTGGGTGGAGTGTGTGCGTGCGTGTGTGTAATGAGAGGGAGAGTGACTGGAGAGTGGAGAAAGGGAGGGAGACGAGAGGCGAGGGAGAAAAAGAGAGATTTTGGATTTCAACGGACCCCGGAACGACTGCGTGATGTACAAAGGGCTGCTCCTTTGCTCAGTGCGCACCGATGACGATAATGTGAAGAAGGCAAAATAACGAAGGAGCTTACATGCAATCAGAGGGATACAATAACAACTGTGGTTTACAATGTTAGCCTTGACTGAGAAATGTAAAGACGAAGCACTGACAGAGAGGAGTTGACACACTTCCCCAAACATCGAAAAGATGACTTTCTACAGGTAACCGCAATCGCTGGAAACCTTGTTGAAAAGTGATTCACCTCGGGAGGGGGGTCAAGCAGCTTGAATGACGTCTCAGGGAAAGCGGGTGAAAACTAATCGTGCATGGTGAGTCCATCTGTGAGTCATTCATTTGTCTTACTTGTATACTATATGATTTTTTTGGGGGGGGGGGCGGAGGAGAAGGAAATAAAGAAGTAGAGATTGTTTGTTTGCATTTTCGTCCAGTTCGAAGAGTCTGAATGCCCACCAACGGTAGGCGTTTCATTTGGGGAGATATTTTGTGATGATATGGACTCCGGGTCGACCGACACGCAGCAGGCAGATCGTAGCGGACACGCCAGATCCGTCACTGCGCTCATGTGAAGTTTGGCTCTGCGAAAAGGATGTCACCCAGTTCTGCTGGATCTAAAATCAAAGAGCATTTTTAAAGGCTGTTTGATCTGTTCGGTATTTTAATTCTATGAAAGATATATTATGATTTTTCTCAGTTTTGATCGGATCCCTTTTTCTTTTACTGTGAACCTACTCATCTAGGTGTTGCTTTGAGTGATAGCCTACTGTCATGCATATTTTTTGGCGTAAACTATTTTATTAATGTTTTCTCAGATAAATGGATGTCAATTACCTCGTTTCGCTGAGCGATTTGAATCCCTGTCCGTTTTTTTCTATTCAACAAGCTAAGCGAGCACTGGTAATCAAGCGATGGGCGCAGTTTGCCTGAGTAGGAACCGAATGCGTCTCGATTTTTTTAATGCAGCTTGTTGAATCTCCTCGTAGGTAATAGGAATGGGCTCGTATTGACAAACTTTACAGCCATTTGGGTGGTAACAGGCGGTTTACAGCTTCCCTTTCCCTAAAACTAACTCAGCTGTCAGAGCATCATGGCTCGTTACGGTTTCGGACTGAAACAGAACCCTCGCTTTCTATGGATAGTGTTTTGTTTGATGAGAACGTTGTTGGATTTCGCGCGGTCGCAGGAAGTTTACGCACCCCATTCTATCAGGATTGAGGGTCATTTGACCCTGGGTGGTCTCTTCCCCGTGCACACCAGAGGGACCGACGGCGTGCCTTGTGGAGATATCAAAAAGGAGAACGGGATCCATCGGCTTGAGGCCATGCTATATGCTCTGGATCAAATCAACCTCGACGATCAACTTTTACCCAACATCACCCTAGGCGCCCGGGTGCTAGACACTTGTTCGAGAGATACATATGCGCTGGAACAATCATTAACTTTCGTTCAGGCTTTGATACAGAAGGACACTTCGGATGTGAGGTGCACCAATGGAGAACCGCCGTTGTTCGTCAAGCCCGAGAAAGTGGTTGGAGTCATTGGCGCCTCGGCAAGTTCTGTGTCGATTATGGTCGCCAACATTTTGCGCCTCTTTCAGGTGAGTAACCTCTGAAAATTCCCCCATACTGTATGCCTATTTTTAAAACAACATGTGTAAGCTAGTCCTATTTTATTAGGTGTCTTAGGCTGTAAAATAAAACACATAATATCTACAGTATTTGTTGGCCTCATTGCATTATGAGAAAAGGTTGAGAGACAGTTTGAGTGGGCTGTTGCGCTTCCCTGGTGGTGCTGAAAGAACAGCTCCTGCTGCCCCCCCAGCTGTGTAGTGCTAGGGCAAAAAAACTAAACATGCACATGGGGGGCAGGAGGCCACAGGAACGAGTTTGCGAAATTCTGCTCTATCCCTCCCTCTCCTTCAATCTCCCGTTCCCTTTCTTCAAGGTGGATTAAATGTTGCCTGGCTGGCAACCCAGTCTGAAAGATCTGATAGAATGGTTGTTTTTATTGGGGATTTTCAAATGAATCCCTTTACATATTTTACAAATTTGGATTAAACTTTTATTTTTGAGGCAAAAATATGTCTGTTTTGAGTGTCTGTTGTCAGCTACGTCAGTGGCTTGTCAGCTCTGTCATTGATGGCTTGTCAGCTACGTCAGTGGCTTGTCAGCTCTGTCACTGATGGCTTGTCAGCTACGTCAGTGGCTTGTCAGCTCTGTCACTGATGGCTTGTCAGCTACGTCAGTGGCTTGTCAGCTCTGTCACTGATGGCTTGTCAGCTCTGTCACTGATGGCTTGTCAGCTACGTCAGTGGCTTGTCTGCTCTGTGACTGATGGCTTGGCAGCTACATCAGTGGCTTGTCAGCTCTGTCACTGATGGCTTGTCAGCTACGTCAGTGGCTTGTCTGCTCTGTGACTGATGGCTTGGCAGCTACATCAGTGGCTTGTCAGCTCTGTCACTGATGGCTTGTCAGCTACGTCAGTGGCTTGTCAGCTACATCAGTGGCTTATCAGCTACATCAGTGGCTTGTCAGCTCTGTCACTGATGGCTTGTCAGCTACGTCAGTGGCTTGTCAGCTCTGTCACTGATGGCTTGTCAGCTACGTCAGTGGCTTGTCAGCTCTGTCACTGATGGCTTGTCAGCTACGTCAGTGGCTTGTCAGCTACATCAGTGGCTTATCAGCTACATCAGTGGCTTGTCAGCTCTGTCACTGATGGCTTGTCAGCTACGTCAGTGGCTTGTCAGCTACATCAGTGGCTTGTCAGCTACATCAGTGGCTTGTCAGCTCTGTCACTGATGGCTTGTCAGCTACGTCAGTGGCTTGTCAGCTACATCAGTGGCTTGTCAGCTACATCAGTGGCTTGTCAGCTACATCAGTGGCTTGTCAGCTCTGTCACTGATGGCTTGTCAGCTACGTCAGTGGCTTGTCAGCTACGTCAGTGGCTTGTCAGCTACGTTAGTGGCTTGTCAGCTCTGTCACTGATGGCTTGTCAGCTCTGTCACTGATGGCTAACCTCCTGAAGATCAATCTTTTTCTCAATCAAAAATAAAAACAAATCACTGTATTGCAAAATATAATATTTGCTATATAAATGTTTTATGTTCGAAATCTAGAAAGAAAATGCCAAAATATTCATAGAACATTTAATAGTGCTGTAAAACAAAGAAAAATTAGTTTGGAGATTTGTATGAAGAAAAATAATAATGTAATGTTATAATTACACATTAAAGGCATTTTAAACACTTGTTGGCCAATAAATGTATAATTTAAATGCTTTTTATGGTGTCTGAGAGAGTTGACATAAATCCAGTTAGTTGCATGTTATATACTGTGCCAGTCAAAAATGTGGACACACCTATTCATTCCAGGGTTTTTCTTTATTTTTACTATTTCTACATTGTAGAATAATAGTGAAAACATCACAACTATGAAATAACACATGTAATCATGTGGTAACCAAAAAAGTGTTAAAAAAATCTAAATATATTTTATATTTGAGATTCTTCAAAGTAGCTACCCTTTGCCTTGATAACAGCTTTGCACACTCTTGGAATTCTCTGAACCAGCTTCACCTGGAATGCTATTCCAACAGTCTTGAAGGAGTTCCCCCATATTCTGAGCACTTGCTGGCTGCTTTTCCTTCACTCCGCAGCCCAACTCATCCCAAACATCTCAATTGGGTTGAGGTCGGGTGATTGTGATTGTGGTGATTGTGGAGGCCAGGTCATCTGATGTAGCACTCCATTACTCTCCTTCTTGGTCAAATAGCCCGTACACAGCCTGGAGGTGTTTTGGGTCCTTGTCCTGTTGAAAACAAATGACAGTACCACTAAACGAAAAACCAGATGGGATGGCGTATCACTGCAGAATGCTGTGGCAGCCATGCTAGTTAAGTGTGCCTTGAATTCTAAATAAATCACAGACAGTGTCACCAGCAAAGCACCCCCACACCATCACATCTCCTCCTCCATGCTTCATGGTGGGAACCACACATGCAAAGATCATCCATTCACCTACTCTGCGTCTCACAAAGACACGGCGGTTGGAACCAACAATCTCAAATTTGGACTCATCAGACCATAGGACAGATTTCCACCAGTCTAATGTCTATTGCTTGTGTTTCTTGGCCCAAGCAAGTCTCTTCTTATTATTGGTGTTCTTTAGTAGTGGTTTCTTTGCAAAAATTCAACCATGAAGGCCTGATTCACGCAGTCTCATCTGAACAGTTGATGTTGAGATGTGTCTGTTACTTGAACTGTGTGAAGCATTTATTTGGACTGCAATTTCTGAGGCTGATAATTCTAATGAACTTATCCTCATCAGCAGAGGTAACTCTGGGTCTTCCATTACTATGGCGGTCCTCATGAGAGCCAGTTTCATCATAGCACTTGATGATCTTTGCGACTACACTTGAAGAAACTTTCAAAGATCTTGACATTTTCTGGATTGACTTACCTTCGTGTCTTAAAGTAATGATTGACTGTAGTTTCTCTTTGCTTATTTGAGCTGTTCTTGCCATAACATGGACTTGGTATTTTACCAAATAGGGCTATCTTCTGTATACCACCCTACCTTGTCACAACACAACTGATTGGCTCCAATGCATTAAGAAGGAAAGAAATTCCACAAATGAACTTTTAACAAGGTACACCTGTTAATTGAAATGCATTCCGGGTAAATAGCTCATGAAGCTGGTTGAGAGAATTCCAAGAGTGTGCAAAGCTGTCATCAATGCAAAGGGTTGCTTCTTTGAAGAATCTCAAATATAAAACATTTTGATTTGTTTTGGGTAACTACATGATTCCATATGTGTTATTTCATAGTTTTGATGTCTTCACAATTATTCTACAATGTAGAAAATAGTAAAAATGCAGAAACACAGTGGAATGAGTAGGTGTGTCCAAACTTTTGACTGGTACTGTATATGCTCTCTTTTTAGCTGGTTCTTTGTCGAATTTTGAGCCGCAGTCATACAAAATCATGTGTTTCTCCACTCCGAGGATTAATCCACGGATAAAAAGGGAAAGATAATTTGTTTTAGGTTAGCAATCTTTAATTCATCTCACCTAGTTTGTCTTTCAAGCATCCACATGGATTTGTCTCTTCCTGATATCAAATAAGGGCATTTGCAGTGCATGGAGCGTCTCAAATAGAACCATGTTCTATTTTAATGCTTGGCTATGCAGACGCTCGGTCACGTACAGTAAACGAGCGGTGTGGGTGAAATGATTGAATAACATGTATGTGTACATTTATTTTGCAATGCTCACTTACGCAATGTAGCCAGTGAGGTTTGCATGTCAGACTAACATGCTGACTAGACACAGGCGTTCGTCTGCGTGCGCCAATGCGCACATGTTATCTTTGCAAAATAACTATTTTGGATGAAGCAGTTGTTAGCTAGAATGCTAACACTCATTGATATAAACTCAGCAAAAAAGAAACATTCCTTTTTCAAGACCCTGTCTTTCAAATATAATTAATAAAAATCCAAATAACATCACAGATCTTCATTGTAAAGGGTTTAAACACTGTTTCCCATGCTTTTTCAATGAACCATAAACAGTGAATGAACATGCACTTGTGGAACGGTTGTTCAGAAACTAACAGCTTACAGACGGTAGGCAATTAAGGTCACAGTTATGAAAACGTAGGACATTAAAGAGGCCTTTCTACTGACTCTAAAAAACACCAAAAGAAAGATGCCCAGGGTCCCTGCTCATCTGTGTGAACGTGCCTTAGGCATGGTGCAAGGAGGCATGAGGACTGCAGATGTGGCCAGGGCAATAAATTGCAATGTCTGTAATGTGAGACCCCTAAGACAGTGCTACAGGGAGACAGAACGGACAGCTGATCGTCCTCGCAGTGGCAGACCACGTGTAACAACACCTGCACAGGATCGGTACATCCGAGCATCACACCTGCGGGACAGGTACAGGATGGCAACAACAACTGCCCGAGTTACACCAGGAACGCACAATCCCTCCATCAGTGCTCAGACTGTCCGCAATAGGCTGAGAGAGACTGGACTGAGGGCTTGTAGGCCAGTTGTAAGGCAGGTCCTCATCAGACATCACCGGCAACAACGTCGCCTATGGGCACAAACCCACCATCACTGGACCAGACAGGACTGGCAAAAAGTGCTCTTCACTGACGAGTTGCGGTTTTGTTTCACCAGGGGTGATGGTCCGATTCAGATTTATCGTGGAAGGATTGAGCGTTACACCGAGGCCTGTACTCTGGAATGATATCAATTTGGAGGTGGAGGGTCCGTCATGGTCTGGGGCGGTGTGTCACAGCAACATCGGACTGAGCTTGTTGTCATTGCAGGCTATCTCAACGCTGTGCGTTACAGGGAAGACAGCCATCTTCCCTCATGTAGTACCCTTCCTGCAGTCTCATCCTGGCATTACCCTCCAGCATGACAATGCCACCAGCCATACTGCTCGTTCTGTGCGTGATTTCCTGCAAGACAGGAATGTCAATGCTCTGCCATGGCCAGCGAAGAGCCCGGATCTCAATCCCATTGAGCATGTCTGGGACCTGTTGGATCAGAGCATGAGGGCTAGGGCCATTCCCCCCAGAAATGTCCAGGAACTTGCAAGTGCCTTGGTGGAAGAGTGGGGTAACATCTCACAGCAAGAACTGGCAAATCTGGTGCAGTCCATGAGGAGGAAATGCACTGCAGTACTTAATGCAGCTGGTGGTGACTGTCACCAGATGCTGACTGTTACTTTTGATTTTGACCCCCCCTTTGTTCAGGGACACATTATTCCATTTATGCTAGTCACATGTCTGTGGAACTTGTTCAGTTTATGTCTCAGTTGTTGAATCTTGTTATATTCATACAAATATTTACACATGTTAAATTTGCTGAAAATAAATGCAGTTGACTGTGAGAGGACATTTCTTTTTTTTGCTGAGTTGTAGCTGAGTAGGTTGTAGCAAAAGCTAGCCAAAGAGCCATTTTACTGGTTGAAGTTAGTTTTTTTTTATTTTGATTTGATTTGCGATGACACAAACATTACATTAAGCAGAACATTCATAGGAGCCTTAAAATCCAATTATAATCCAATAGTAGTGTGAAATGCACACAAGCAATATGTAAATAGAGGCTTTTTTTGCTGGCATTCTATAAGAACTCCCCCTTGTTCTGCCACCTACTTGCGCACATTGCCCTCATGCGGCAATGTTTGCAAACACAGAAAGGGGTCTTTCGGCAACTCAGTTATGATTATTTTTTATATGCATATTTTTGTGGAACAGTTTCATTTCAATAAGTATGTTTTTGTTTCTTAAAATCATTGTCACGTGGTTAATCATAAAAATCAGAATAAAAAATTATACACATCTATAAGTTACAATTCAACTAAGGGAGAGCACCACCCTCTGCCATATGGACACATTGATAGTCTACACTGTGATCCATTGGCGGCTGAAGAAATGAGTACATGGAACTCCGAAATAGCCTGTAGGCCAATGCAGCAGTAGGCCTATAACTTCCATTGTCAACTAACCTAACTAAAATACATAGCCCTAAAGCTGATAAAAATAAAAACTGAAGAAAATATCCGGATGAAAATTCTGGATCTTTCAAATAACATGAATCTCTCTACTCTGTCTGCCTAGAGTTCCCCAAACCAGTAAGCTAGGGACAGACAGCTGTTTTTATTACGTTTCCACTGGATATATAGTGCATTAGGAAAGTATTCAGACTCCTTTTACTTTCTCCACAGTTTGTTACATTACGGCATTATTCTAAAATGGATTAATTGCCCCCCCCCTCTCATCAATCTACACACAATACCCCATAATGACAAAGCAAAAACTGTTTTTTAGATTTAAAAAAATAACTATAACATTTACATAAGTATTCAGACATTACTCATTACTTTATTGAAGAAGCTTTGGCAGTGATTACAGCCTCAAGTCTTCTTGGGTATGATGCTCTAAGCTTGGCACATCTGTATATTTGGGGAGTTTCTCCCATTGTTCGCTGCAGATCCTCTCAAGCTCTGTTAGGTTGGATGGGAGCGTTGCTGCACAGCTATTTTCAGGTCTCTCCAAAGATGTTCGATCGTGTTCAAGTTCAGACTCTGGCTGGGCTGCTCAAGGACATTCAGAGACTTGTCCTGAAGCCACTCCTGTTTTGTCTTGGCTGTGTGCTTAGGGTTGTTGTCCTGTTGGAAGGTGAACCTTCACCCCAGTCTGAGGTCCTGAGCCCCTGGAGCATGTTTTCATCAAGTATCTCACTGTACTTTGCTCTGTTCCTTTTTGCCTTGACTATTCTCCCAGTACCTGCCGCTGAAAAACATCCACACGGCATGATGCTGCCACCACCATGCTTCACCGTAGGGATGGTGCCAGTTTTCCTCCAGATGTGACACTTGGCATTCATGCCAAAGAGTTCAATCTTGGTTCCATCAGACCAGATATTCCTGTTTCTCATTTTCTGAGAGTCTTTAGCTGCCTTTTGGCAAACCCCAAGCGGGCTGTCATGTGCCTTTTACTGAGAAGTGGTTTCCGTCCAGTCACTCTACCATAAAAGCCTGATTGGTGGAGTGCTGCAAGATGGGAGAACCTTCTGGATGGTTATCCCATCTCCACAGAGGAACTCACCTCCCTGACCAAGGCCCTTCTCCCCCGATTGCTCAGTTTGGCCAGGCGACCAGCTCTAGGAAGAGTCTTGGTGGTTCCAAACTTCTTCCATTTAAGAATTATGGAGATGACTGTGTTCTTGGGGACCTTCAATGCTGCAGAAATGTTTTGGTACCCTTCCCCAGATCTGTGTCTCTACACAATCCTCTCTCTGAGCTCTACGGACAATTCCTTCGTCCTCATGGCTTGGTTTTTGCTCTGACATGCACTGCCAACTGTGGGACCTTATATAGACAGGCGTGTGCATTTCCAAATAATTTCCAATCAATTGAATTTACCACAGGTGGACTCCAATCAAGTTGTAGAAACATCTCAAGGATGTTCAATGGAAACAGGATGCACTTGAGCTCAATTTTTGAGTCTCATTGAAAAGGGTCTGATACTTACAGTATATAAATAAGGTATTTCTGTTTTGTATTTTTAATAAATTAGCAAAAATGTCTAAAAACCTTTGTTTTTATGGGGTATTGTGTTTAGATTGCTGAGGATTTTTTACTTATATAATCCATTTTAGAATAAGGCTGTAACGTGAAAAAATGTGGAAAAAGTCAAGGGGTCTGATGATTTCCGAACGCACTGTGGGATCATTACATCATGATTTGTTTTTCATGGTGATTATGGTGGCCGGGAGAGTGTTGGAAAGATTTTTCAAATACTGTGAAGAACTATTATTATTTGCAAAATATGTTAAAAAAAAGATTAAAAAATAATAATAATGACTTTGTTGACTTACTGTGTGAGGTGAAGAAAAAATGACAGAGAAGCTGAGATTATTAGTGGTGGATGTGGTGACTTTAAGACAATCAGAATTCAGACATCCCAAATGAGAACTTTCCTCCATATGCATGCGGCAGACCAGGTACGACCTACTTCTATGCGTGCTCTCCTTCTGTATGTTCCTCTCGAGAAATCAGACCCATTATCATTGCTCACATGGAGCACTCCAAACAAAAGACAATGAAAACAATTGACACAGCTTGTAAATGATGGTTATGAAATGAACCAAAACTTGTTTCTCACGAGTGTAGCAGGTTGTGAACTCTGCAAACATCGTTTCCACTCCAATAATGAGAAAATAGGCTAAATTACCATAATTAAAACATGCATTAACAGAAATGAATGTAACCAAATGACGGAGGATTAACTGTGCATCCACTAGGCCTACTGGTCACATACAGTGCCAGTCAAGTCTGGACACACCTACTCATTCAAGGGATTTTCTGTATTCTACATTGTAGAATAATAGTGAAGACATCAAAACTATGAAATAACACATATGGAATCATTTAGTAACCAAAAAAGTGTTAAACTAATCAAAATAAATGGTATGTTTGAGATTCTTCAAAGTAGCCACCCTTTGCCTTGATGACAGCTTTGCACACTCTTGATAATGAGACACAGTGACCACAGTAGAATGTTTAAGTGTTCCTCATAGGCCTGCGTACCTCTTGTTGAGAAAGAGTCAGAAGCAGAACACACTGACAGTAGGCTCACTGTTAGTACTGCAGTGGAATGAGGCACCCTGCAGAGCTGCAAAACAGCAAATGAATTATTAAAAACACATGTTTAGAGCAAAATATGCAATTATTTAAAATAGTGTGCATACATTTGCCATAGTACAAGCCAACATCTAAGCAAGTTCTCTCATTTGAAGATATAAGATGTGCTGTCCGGAAGGCCAAGTAGAAAACATGAATTTTAGTGTTTGTGTTATTGACTTGTGGTTAAACATTGTGACTTACTATCAATGCTATTATTGTCTGTTTTCCAAAATCAATTAAACCAAGCACAGGCAAGCACACTAAGTAGCTGTTTAATATAGACTGAAGCCATCAAAGTACTTACCATGCTGCTTTATGAAAGGCCCAACCACACACACACACACACACACACACACACACACACACACACACACACACACACACACACACACACACACACACACACACACACACACACACACACACACACATATTATTACCCCCTTCTCTTAACACCAAGTCCAATCTTTACCAGACCACTCCAGTCATGCTGGTCTCAGGAGCTTTGTGGCTGTCAGGTGGACATGCTTGTTGATGGTTCCAATATCTTTAGGGTAAATTCCCTCTTCCATTATCAATGGAAGATTACAAATCAGGATTCTCCTTAGAGTGAAGGCATCCCAAGGACTATAATTGTCATGCCTTTCCCAAATGCAAGTGATTATGTCTAAAATATGTTCCTTGAGTATAGCATTAAAACTCATCCACATAGTAGAAAAGTTTTTGAGTTATCATGGGATTTGTCGACCCATAAAAGATTCCTTGGGGAAAGAAAGGATACGTCAATAAGTCCCTAATTCCGTTATCTCAGGTGCTCCAGTGTCTGTCTGTGTGTCAGGCTGAGCAGTGTAGGTGGGGTGTGTGCTGTGGCATCAGCGTAGTAATCAGGCTCGGGGAATCAGTGGGTTGACACAGGCGCCGTCACACAGCTCCTTCCTCCGTTTGCTCAGGCAATCACTCTGCATTTATGCTAATTCTCCCCACTGCACCGCGCTGGCTGCCATCATATAGCTGTCACCGGCTATGTTGAGCCCCACAGTCAAACCCTACACAAATCCTCAGGAGGAAAGATTTGTTTAAATGTCTCCATTTCCAACCGATTTCAATATTGAGACAGCACAGTCTCCTCTAAGTTTTTCTCTTTCTCTCCCACTTAGACATGTTCTTGTCTTGATGATCATATTGATAGTACACATTGATTAAGTAGAATCCCAGTGGGAGTCAATAGAATCTGGGGATGATAGCTCCCTGCTCATTTACACTCATCACTGCAACTGATTCATTTGTGATAGCAATTACAAGTTTCACAAAATGTTTTCAAATCCAATCCATCAAGTGGAGAATTAATTTTGTCAAACGCTGAATGAAACACCTGTTCCGTTGTGATAGAAAAGGTAAAGTGGAATTTCTTCTGTTAAAATCGGGATTAACGGCTCCATACTTTATCGGACAAGCCGTGCCTGATTTCATTTTCTTTTCATTGTCAATAATAAAGCGGATGAAGATGTCTGTGGTTGAACAACTGGAGTTGAGGTGCTACCTAAATTAAGTAGACAATACATCCCAACATAAGGTGAGATCCTCTTCATATAAATGTAACCTTTTTTATTTGATGAAGGTTAAAACATTGTGATGTATCAGTCAGTCATGATCTTTGTCATATTCTCTTCAACTCCAGTCAGTGCACAATCCAAGAAATTCTGAAATGTTCTCTCTGTCCTCAATATAACTATGGACAGAGGGGTCAGTCATCTTCTCAGAGCAGTGCATCCGTGTTGTGGTCCTTCAGTGAGGATTTCAGTGGACGTCACCATATACTGTATGTAACACAGCACAGTTCATCTCCCCCTGTGATAAATAGAACAGCAGGGAAGTTAAAAACAGATTGTTGCTTTCATTGCCAGACAATACATATCGCTGCTGTCTTTTCAAGGTGTGAGTGGCCGCTGAACTGTTAATGCTGGGAAATTGACACGGGATAGATTTTTCAGAGGGCCCACGAGTGTTGATCAATACTGTTGCCAGGGTGAGGCTGATTTTCTCTGAAGATGTTTTCATTTCCCTGTTCTTTCACACAGCACTATAGAAATGAGAAACAACAATTACACAAAACGCTTCAATTATTACAGATTGTTCAAACAAATGAGTTGTTGTTCTCAACCTCTGAGAGATCATCTTTTAGTATTTCAACGGTCTGTGTTTTGCGAGCATTCTCCCACGTTTGAGGAAGGCCTCTTCCTCAGCCTAAAATCCTTAGTGTCCATTAGCAACTATTGGCCCATGGAATGAATAGTGAAATATATATATATATATATATATATATACAGTTGAAATCGGAAGCTTACCTACACCTTAGCCAAATACATTTAAACTCAGCTTTTCACAATTCCTGACATTTAATCCCAGTTAAAATTCCCTGGCTTAGGTCAGTTAGGATCAACACTTTATTTTAAGAATGTGAAATGTCAGAAAAATAGGAGAGAGAATAATTTACTTCAGCTTTTATTTCTTTCATCACATTCCCAGTGGGTCAGAAGTGTACATACACTCAATTAGTATTTGTTAGCATTGCCTTTAAATTGTTTAACTTGGGTCAAATGTTTCGGGTAGCCTTCCACAAGCTTCCCACAATAAGTTGGGTGAATTTTGTCCCGTTCCTCCTGACAGAGCTGGTGTAACTGAGTCATGTTTGTAGGCCTCCTTGCTCGCACACGCTTTTTCAGTTCTGCCCACAAATTGTATCTAGGATTGAGGTCAGGGCTTTGTGATGGCCACTCCATTACCTTGACTTTGATGTCCTTAAGCCATTTTGCCACAACTTTGGAAGTATGCTTGGGGTCATTGTCCATTTGGAAGAAACCTTTGCGACCAAGCTTTAACTGATGTCTTGAGATGTTGCTTCAGTTTATCCACATCATTTTCCTCCTCATGATGCCATCTATTTTGTGATGTGCACCAGTCCCCCCTGCAGCAAAGCACCCCAACAACATGATGCTGCCACCCCGGTGCTTCACGGTTGGGATGGTGATCTTCGGCTTGCAAGCATCCCCCTTTTTCCTCCAAACATAACGATGGTCATTATGGCCAAACAGTTCTATTTTTGTTTCATCAGACCAGAGGACATTTCTCCAAAAAGTACGATCTTTGTCCCCATGTGCAGTTGCAAACCGTAGTCTGGCTTTTTTATGGCGGTTTTGGAGCAGTGGCTTCTTCCTTGCTGAGCGGCCTTTCAGGTTATGTCGATATAGGATTTGTTTTACTGTGGATATAGATACCTGTTTCCTCCAGCATCTTCACAAGGTCCTTTGCTGTTGTTCTGGGGTTGATTTGCACTTTTCGCACCAAAGTACATTCATCTCTAGGAGACAGAACACGGTATGAGTGGTATGATGGCTGCGTGATCCCATGGTGTCTATACTTGCCTACTGTTGTTTGTACAGATGAACGTGGTACCTTCAGGTGTTTGGAAATTGCTCCCAAGGATGAACCAGACTTGTGGAGGTCTACAATTATTTTTTTGCTGATTTCTTTAGATTTTCCCATGATGTCAAGCAACTGAGTTTGAAGGTTGGCCTTGAAATACATCCACAGGTACACCTCCAATTGACTCAAATGATGTCAATTAGCCTATCAGAAGCTTCTAAAGCCATGCCATACTTTTCTGGAATTTTCCAAGCTGTTTAAAGGCACAGTCAACTTAGTGTATGTAAACTTCTGACCCACTGGAATTGTGTGTGATACAGTGAATTATAAGTGAAATAATCTGTCTGTAAACAATTGTTGGAAAAATGACTTGTGTCATGCACAAAGTAGATGTCCTAACCGACTTGCCAAAACTATAGTTTGTGAACAAGAAATTTGTGGAGTGGTTTAAAAATGAGTTTTAAATGACTCCAACCTAAGTCTATGTAAACTTCCGACTTCAACTGTATATGTTTTGCTGACATCAGGGGATGGCTGCCTGCTATTTCCTGTTTCCTTTCTTTCCCAAAGAGAGAGGCGTAACTTTGTATTGAAATCAGGTGAACTCTGTCTTATCCTTCTGTCAGGGGACTGAGCCCCTGCAGACAAGCTGTCTAGGTGAAGCATTGATGTCCTCTCATAGTCTGACCGACATTACTCTGTTTTTGTCTCTCGCCCTTTCCCAAAGAATCATCAGTACGATTGAGGCGAGGTAGATTGAAGCCTGACAGAAAAACGGATCTATTCAGCAGACATCCGAAAGCACTGACAGACACACGGACATGTAGGCGAGATGGGTTGTGTAACTGGCACACTAAGCTGTCACGAAATGTCATAGGTTAAATGTGTCTGCTTGTTCTAAACACAGTGGGCCATTTGCACATTCATGCGTGTGACAGCACAGGGTCAATTACTCCCATTTAGAGCACCTTTATTTATGTCTCCAGCGGGTAGAGGTCAACTGTCAAGCATGTGGACACACACACACACACACACACACACTCAGGCACGCAAGAATGTACGCGAACACCAAAACAACCAAACACACATAAAAAAAAACACACACACACACACACACACACACACACACACACACACACACACACACTCAGGCACGCAAGAATGTACGCGAACACCAAAACAACCAAACACACATTAAAAAAAAAACACACACACACACACACACACACACACACACACACACACACACACACACACACACACACACACACACACACACACACACACACACACACACACACACACAGAAAATAAAAAGACAAAGCTCTTGTGGAACTGTTCCGTGCCAGTGGTTTTGGAGCTTTTTTATTTTCTCTCCAAAGCTAGTCTTGCTAATTGGCTTTTACTCTGAGTGTGACACAGAGAGCTCTCTGATAGCGAGTTTATTCTCCCAGATGCAGAACAAACTCTGATAAGAATTATAATTATAATTTATTCAGACTTCCAGGAGCAATTATCAAACTGAAAATGGACCCCTTTTAGTGTAAAAGACAACTCCCAGCATGATGAAACAAACATACACTGTCCTCTATGGCCTTTTCGAGCCCAAGCATGGTAAATAAGCCCTGGTTTATGCACTTCCAGTGTAGGTGACTAATGCAATGTAATAAGTAAAAAATATCCCTCAGTCAACCCAGCTGTCTTTGTGGGTGACGTGGTCGGTCCTGAGGTCAGACACCGTCTGTCAGAGGGAGATTGGGAAACCTTGTTAACCCAATCTCCTGGATATGCCGTTGGGGGTAGCTCCTGGATATGCCATTGGGGGTAGCTCCTGGATATGCCATTGGGGGTAGCTCCTGGATATGCCGTTGGGGGTAGCTCCTGGATATGCCGTTGGGGGTAGCTCCTGGATATGCCGTTGGGGGTAGCTCCTGGATATGCCGTTGGGGGTAGCTCCTGGATATGCCGTTGGGGGTAGCTCCTGGATATGCCGTTGGGGGTAGCTCCTGGATATGCCGTTGGGGGTAGCTCCTGGATATGCCGTTGGGGGTCGCTCCTGGATATGCCGTTGGGGGTCGCTCCTGGATATGCCGTTGGGGTAGCTCTTGCATATGCCGTTGGGGGTAGCTCCTGGATATGCCATTGGGGGTCGCTCCTGGATATGCCGTTGGGGGTCGCTCCTGGATATGCCGTTGGGGGTAGCTCCTGGATATGCCGTTGGGGTAGCTCCTGGATATGCCGTTGGGGGTAGCTCCTGGATATGCCGTTGGGGTAGCTCCTGGATATGCCGTTGGGGGTCGCTCCTGGATATGCCGTTGGGGGTCGCTCCTGGATATGCCGTTGGGGGTCGCTCCTGGATATGCCGTTGGGGGTCGCTCCTGGATATGCCGTTGGGGGTAGCTCCTGGATATGCCGTTGGGGGTAGCTCCTGCATATGCCGTTGGGGGTAGCTCCTGGATATGCCGTTGGGGGTAGCTCCTGGATATGCCGTTGGGGGTAGCTCCTGGATATGCCGTTGGGGGTGGGGTAGATGGACTCCCATTTGGCCCATGATGATCTGTATAATTTATCGGCATTGAATGTCGCAAACACTTTCTCTGCATCCATCATGCGTGTCTTACAGCTACATTTCCCTAGTATTTCACCGTATAACACCGCACCTCGTACTTCAACGTACCTCAAAGTACCTCCTTCCTTGCCCAGCCCATAAGAACCAATCTAAAGCATAAGGAGGGAATGCAGGGGTCTCATCCAGGCTTCAGTGAGTGGAGGGCAGGCTATTGTTCACTCACCCATCCAGCCATGTATTACCACCAAGCCTCTATATACCCTGGAGAAAACAGGGGGCCTATTTAACTTAACTCCCCTCATATTCACTGTAAAAAAAAATATATATATCTTGATTCAACAACATACAATTGTAAGGCAATCAGCTGCAATAGGATTGTGAGTTTGTTCAACAGACATTTTGATAAAACAGCAGTGGTGGAACCTGACCTAAAATATGTTCTCAGTGAACAGAATAATGTAATATCCAGATTTGTTTTGTACAGAAAAGTCCTTATCCCAGTACTACAGTTATACAGCATGGCCCAGAATAAATAAATAGATATTTTGGCTCTCTCTTTTTCCTCCTTCTGTCCAAGTGCTGTAGCTGGATTACCAAACACCTGTACATGTCCTTAAACCTAATCTGTTATTCCATACATGCAATACGAGGCTAATCACTTTCAAATCACTTTCTCATTCTGACAGCACTGCTGGTAGTTGGCAAATGCATTAGATTGTTTCCTGTTGTGTGTGTGGTCTTTGTGCTGCCATTTTAGACTGCGGGTGTGTGCCATTCGAGAGGTGGTGCATGTTCCTCGGTGGCGGCTCCTGTTAAGCTTTGGTTCTGCATATTCTTTTTGAAGCCTCCAGAAGCTTTCCCCTTTTTTACACCCTCCCTCCCTCCACCCCTCTTCCCCATCTCCCCTCTTCCTGCTCTTCATTCATACATGGTGCTTTAGAATCCTATTCCACACAGTCTAATCCTGTTCAACTGCTTGTCAGGGAGAATTCCCCCTCAACGCGTGAAAGAATTGCAACTGAAGAAATGCAGAGGAGCCCGAAAACATCCAGAAAAAAAGGGACCTTCAGATTCACGTTGTGAACATGTCCCCTCCCCCACTCTCCCCCACCCTCCCACACCCTCCCGCCCTACATCCTCCTCCCAAATCCTCTCTTCCTTACACACAGAGTCACAGACTCACATTCCACAAGACACTTTGCAGTCTGATGGCAGCCTAACTAAGTGGGAAGTGCACTGCTCACATGGCCAGCCTGTTGTCCCCAGAGGTTGGTGGCACTGTTATGTATAGACTGCTGGACATCTTAGTGAGGAGGAGTCTAATGCGGACGGGCATGCACACAGAAGACTGACTGACAAGAGATGTGAAGATAGTTCAACCTGAGCTCTGCATCACTAAAAGAAAATAAGACTGCTAAAAGTCTCTTACGGAAAATAGTGTTTGTGTTTATATGTGGCTTTTTGTGTGTGTGTTTAAGTGTATGTGTGTGTTTGTGCGTGTTTAAGTGTGTGTGTGTGTGTGTTTAAGTGTGTGTGTGTGTGTGTTTAAGTGTATGTGTGTGTGTGTATGTGTGTGTGTGTGTGTGTGTGTGTGTGTGTGTGTGTGCCTGTTTAAGTGTGTGTGTGTGTGTGTGTGTGTGTGTGTTTGTGCCTGTTTAAGTGTGTGTGTGTGTTTAAGTGTGTGTGTGTGTGTGTTTAAGTGTGTGCACATGTACATGTTTGTGTTAGAAAGACGGTAGGGGAGACGGGGGACCCGTGGTGTGTATCCTCTCACTATATACAATAAGCCTTCATTAGGATTCATTGGTTGTCCTTCAGTTGTGTTATTACAGCAAGCTCTAAGGCCATCTAAGTATGTCTGTTGTCAACGGATAGTCATAAATCTGTGCCGCATCAAAACGACGTATTGACGGGGTATATTGAAGGAAGGGGATTTTTTTTTACAATAGGACCAACTTGAACTGCAGGTAGACATGCATAAAGACCTGTTGATTTCACCCCTTAAAAATTCACAAGATTACTGCTTTAGAATTTGATTAGCTGAAATGTACTCCTGGCTATATTTCTCTGGGGATGGTGGTGAGTGTTCCATTTTCACTCCCTTTCTTTCTCTCAGCCTTGCAGTGTGTGTGTGTGTGTGTGTGTGTGTGTGTGTGTGTGTGTGTTCCTCTGAGCCTGGAAAGTACGCCATGGTGCTGCAGCAAGAGCATACATACGAAATCAGTTGACAGGATTACTGTTTTCAGATGCGAATCCCTCAGGATTTTAACAACACTCTCAAAGCCCATCTCCGACTGACAGTTACATTGATTAGGGGAAGAACTCAATCACAATTGACGTTTAGCAAATAACCATATCCATTCCCTAGCAAATGGGGTTGCTTAAACTGCAATTGACCCCTACAGATTGGCCATTGATGAGAGAATATAAGGGTTTTGAACTCCCTTTCTCACTAACAGTCCACTCATCTTTCATCTATTCGGCTGAATGAACAATCCTCAATCAATAGTCTGTTATTTATCAATGGATTTTGCCTCCAGTGGGGTTAGAAGGCCAATCAAATGTGTCAACCATCAATAAATCTGTCCGTTGCTACGAAACTGTAAGCCATAACCTCCCTCTGGGCAAAAACTGGTTGAATCTATGTTATTTCCATGTGAATTTAACCCAAAAATTCAATGTGATGAAGTTGAATCAACATGGAAAAGTGATTGGATACAAATAAAATCAAAAACATAATTAATTATTTATTTATTTATTTTTTACCTAAAGGCCTTTTTTCAAATACTGTGTGCAATCTTTTTGCCCAAATTCGGGAAAAAGTACAGTACCGATTTTGACGCACTAAACCATTCACACCAAGTCCAATGCGTTTTTCCGTCCACTTTTTCCAGAAATGTGCATAATGTCACCAACGCTGCTGCAGTCATTCTAAGTGGCAACACGTTGTTCAATGTGGCTAGACAGCAGTGGCGATTTTAGCATGTACATCTTGGTGGGGCAAAAAAATGTGGGTTGCATGCCAGAATAGCCACAACACAACACAACCCTAAACAATACATTAATTGCACTATAACGGTGACAAACGGTGCCCACAAACTGTTAGGGCCTACATAAAGCTGTCCCAACACCTTACCACTTTTACACCTGACTATCAGCGGAGCCTTGTCTGGCAGTGAAACAGTTAATTCAGCCTCATTTACTGCCTTTAAAAAAAACATAGCTGATATGGCTGACTTGCTTAAACAAATGTGGTTTAATCAACATAACTATTTGTTCAGCATGTTTGAAATGTCCAGTGACAGAATTCAGAACATGGGCCATTTTTACAGCATAATCCCTGTACACCAAGACAGAACCGTAGGATAAATAAAGGGGGAATATAAGCAGACAATGAAAGTTCTTTCAATATATGATGATTGCATTTCTCTAAACAGGTTAATGGCTACATGTACACCACCAAGTTAGAACAGTAGGCAGAATTAAGAGGTGAAAATAGACCAAATGATTAGGGCGAGGCACATGGGCTACTAACAGCTTACTACACAACATACACTTAGAATGACTTTATTAGCTACAGTCTACATATGTCCCTGGTATATTACTACACAACATACACTTAGAATGACTTTATTAGCTACAGTCTACATATGTCCCTGGTATATTACTACACAACATACACTTAGAATGACTTTATTAGCTACAGTCTACATATGTCCCTGGTATATTACTACACAACATACACTTAGAATTACTTTAGTAGCTACAGTCTACATATGTCCCTGGTATATTACTACACAACATACACTTAGAATGACTTTATTAGCTACAGTCTACATATGTCCCTGGTATATTACTACACAACATACACTTAGAATGACTTTATTAGCTACAGTCTACACATCTCCCTGGTTTATTACTACACAACATACACTTAGAATGACTTTATTAGCTACAGTCTACATATCTCCCTGGTATATTACTACACAACATACACTTAGAATGACTTTATTAGCTACAGTCTACATATGTCCCTGGTATATTACTACACAACATACACTTAGAATGACTTTATTAGCTACAGTCTACATATGTCCCTGGTATATTACTACACAACATACACTTAGAATGACTTTATTAGCTACAGTCTACATATGTCCCTGGTATATTACTACACAACATACACTTAGAATGACTTTATTAGCTACAGTATACATATCTCCCTGGTATATTACATCATTTATGCAGCAGCATACAAGACATTTTTGGACTCACCTTGTGAAGGTCATTTTGGGCAAATTTTGTCATCAAACTTTGTCATCAAAGTCTGGCATTCTCTGGATTTATGGTGGGAATTCTGAAAACAAAAACAAACAGCAACTCCATTGAATAGCAGGCTAACATTAGTAGTTGCTTTGCAACGCTTGCAGTTAGCCACTGATTCCTTACAAACCACTCATTGCTGAATTTGCGATTTCCAACTTGTTGTGTAATCTGTATGTCCAATGGCTGATGAGCACCGACACATTTTATCTATAATTTCTATAATTAATTAAGGAGGAGATATAATTTTAAGGAGGAGATATAGAGACAGCTGTGATATAGGCTATATGAAGATGAAATTCACAACCATTAGAAAATAGAAACACATGCACTCAACCTGTCCATAGCCTAATGCTCATCCAGTCCATAGACTAATGATCAGCCTGTATGAAGCCTAATGATCAGCCTGTCCATAGTGTAATGATCAGCCTGCCCATAGTTTAATGATCAGCCTGTCCATAGACTAATGATCAGCCTGTCCATAGACTAATGATCAGCCTGTCCGTAGCGTAATGATCAGCATGTCCGAAAACTAATGATCAGCCTGTCCATAGACTAATGATCAGCATGTCCATAGTCTAATGATCAGCCTGCCCGTAGACTAATGATCAGCCTGCCTATAATCTAATGATCAGCCTGTCCATAGTCTAATGATCAGCCTGCCCGTAGACTAATGATCAGCCTGTCCGTAGCGTAATGATCAGCATGTCCGAAAACTAATGATCAGCCTGTCCATAGACTAATGATCAGCATGTCCATAGTCTAATGATCAGCCTGCCCGTAGACTAATGATCAGCCTGCCTATAATCTAATGATCAGCCTGTCCATAGTCTAATGATCAGCCTGCCCGTAGACTAATGATCAGCCTGCCTATAATCTAATGATCAGCCTGCCCATAGTCTAATGATCAGACTGTATATAGCCAAATGATCAGACTGTATATAGCCTAATGATCAGACTGTATATAGTCTAATGATCAGACTGTATATAGCCTAATGATCAGACTGTATATAGTCTAATGATCAGACTGTATATAGTCTAATGATCAGACTGTATATAGCCTAATGATCAGACTGTATATAGCCTAATGATCAGACTGTATATAGGCTAATGATCAGACTGTATATAACCTAATGATCAGACTGTATATAGTCTAATGATCAGACTGTATATAGCCTAATGATCAGTCTGTATATAGCCTAATGATCAGACTGTATATAGTCTAATGATCAGACTGTATATAGTCTAATGATCAGTCTGTATATAGCCTAATGATCAGCCTGCCCATAGTCTAATGATCAGCCTGTATAAAGGCTATTGATCAGCCTAACCATAGTCCAATGATCAGCCTGTCCATAGTGTAATGAGCAGCCTGTCCATAGTGTAATGATCAGCCTGTCCATAGTGTAATGAGCAGCCTGTCCATAGTGTAATGATCAGCCTGTCCATAGTGTAATGATCAGCCTGCCCATAGTTTAATGATCAGCCTGCCCATAGTTTAATGATCAGCCTGCCCATAGTGTAATGATCAGCCTGCCCATAGTTTAATGATCAGCCTGCCCATAGTTTAATGATCAGCCTGTCCATAGTGTAATGATCAGCCTGCCCATAGTTTAATGATCAGCCTGCCCATAGTTTAATGATCAGCCTGCCCATAGTTTAATGATCAGCCTGTATATAGCCCAATGATCAGCCTGTCCATAGTGTAATGATCAGCCTGCCCATAGTGTAATGATCAGCCTGCCCATAGTTTAATGATCAGCCTGTATATAGCCCAATGATCAGCCTGTCCATAGTGTAATGATCAGCCTGCCCATAGTGTAATGATCAGCCTGCCCATAGTTTAATGATCAGCCTGTATAAAGCCCAATGATCAGCCTGTCCATAGTGTAATGATCAGCCTGCCCATAGTTTAATGATCAGCCTGTATATAGCCTAATGATCAGACTGTATATAGCCTAATGATCAGCCTGCCCATAGTGTAATGATCAGCCTGTCCATAGTGTAATGATCAGCCTGCCCATAGTTTAATGATCAGCCTGCCCATAGTTTAATGATCAGCCTGCCCATAGTTTAATGATCAGCCTGTATATAGCCTAATGATCAGACTGTATATAGCCTAATGATCAGACTGTATATAGCCTAATGATCAGCCTGCTCATAGTCTAATGATCAGCCTGTATAATTCCTATTGATCAGCCTAACCATAGTCTAATGATCAGCCTGCCCATAGTGTAATGATTAGCCTGTATAAAGCCTAATGATCAGCCTGTCCATAGTGTAATGATCAGCCTGCCCATAGTTTAATAATCAGCCTGTATATAGCCTAATGATCAGACTGTATATAGCCTAATGATCAGCCTGTATATAGCCTAATGATCAGCCTGTATATAGCCTAATGATCAGCCTGTATATAGCCTAATGATCAGCCTGTATATAGCCTAATGATCAGCCTGTATATAGCCTAATGATCAGCCTGTATATAGCCTAATGATCAGCCTGTATATAGCCTAATGATCAGCCTGTATATAGCCTAATGATCAGCCTGTATATAGCCTAATGATCAGCCTGTATATAGCCTAATGATCAGCCTGTATATAGCCTAATGATCAGCCTGTATATAGCCTAATGATCAGCCTGTATATAGCCTAATGATCAGCCTGTATATAGCCTAATGATCAGACTGTATATAGCCCAATGATCAGCCTGTATATAGCCCAATGATCAGCCTGTCCATAGTGTAATGATCAGCCTGCCCATAGTCCAATGATCAGCCTGTCCATAGTGTAATGATCAGCCTGCCCATAGTTTAATGATCAGCCTGTATATAGCCTAATGATCAGACTGTATATAGCCTATTGATTAGCCTAACCATAGTCCAGTGATCAGCCTGTCCATAGTGTAATGATCAGCCTGCCCATAGTGTAATGATCAGCCTGCCCATAGTTTAATGATCAGCCTGCCCATAGTGTAATGATCAGCCTGTATAAAGCCCAATGATCAGCCTGTCCATAGTGTAATGATCAGCCTGCCCATAGTGTAATGATCAGCCTGTATAAAGCCCAATGATCAGCCTGTCCATAGTGTAATGATCAGCCTGCCCATAGTGTAATGATCAGCCTGTCCATAGTTTAATGATCAGCCTGTCCATAGTGTAATGATCAGCCTGTATAAAGCCCAATGATCAGCCTGTCCATAGTGTAATGATCAGCCTGCCCATAGTTTAATGATCAGCCTGTATATAGCCTAATGATCAGACTGTATATAGCCTAATGATCAGACTGTATATAGCCTAATGATCAGCCTGCTCATAGTCTAATGATCAGCCTGTATAATTCCTATTGATCAGCCTAACCATAGTCTAATGATCAGCCTGCCCATAGTGTAATGATTAGCCTGTATAAAGCCTAATGATCAGCCTGTCCATAGTGTAATGATCAGCCTGTATAAAGCCTAATGATCAGCCTGTCCATAGTGTAATGATCAGCCTGCCCATAGTTTAATAATCAGCCTGTATAAAGCCCAATGATCAGCCTGTCCATAGTGTAATGATCAGCCTGCCCATAGTGTAATGATCAGCCTGCCCATAGTGTAATGATCAGCCTGCCCATAGTCCAATGATCAGCCTGTCCATAGTGTAATGATCAGCCTGCCCATAGTCCAATGATCAGCCTGTCCATAGTGTAATGATCAGCCTGCCCATAGTTTAATGATCAGCCTGTATATAGCCTAATGATCAGACTGTATATAGCCTAATGATCAGACTGTATATAGCCTATTGATTAGCCTAACCATAGTCCAGTGATCAGCCTGTCCATAGTGTAATGATCAGCCTGCCCATAGTGTAATGATCAGCCTGCCCATAGTGTAATGATCAGCCTGCCCATAGTCCAATGATCAGCCTGTCCATAGTGTAATGATCAGCCTGCCCATAGTGTAATGATCAGCCTGTCCATAGTTTAATGATCAGCCTGTCCATAGTGTAATGATCAGCCTGTATAAAGCCCAATGATCAGCCTGTCCATAGTGTAATGATCAGCCTGCCCATAGTTTAATGATCAGCCTGTATATAGCCTAATGATCAGACTGTATATAGCCTAATGATCAGACTGTATATAGCCTAATGATCAGCCTGCTCATAGTCTAATGATCAGCCTGTATAATTCCTATTGATCAGCCTAACCATAGTCTAATGATCAGCCTGCCCATAGTGTAATGATTAGCCTGTATAAAGCCTAATGATCAGCCTGTCCATAGTGTAATGATCAGCCTGTATAAAGCCCAATGATCAGCCTGTCCATAGTGTAATGATCAGCCTGCCCATAGTTTAATAATCAGCCTGTATAAAGCCCAATGATCAGCCTGTCCATAGTGTAATGATCAGCCTGCCCATAGTGTAATGATCAGCCTGCCCATAGTGTAATGATCAGCCTGCCCATAGTCCAATGATCAGCCTGTCCATAGTGTAATGATCAGCCTGCCCATAGTCCAATGATCAGCCTGTCCATAGTGTAATGATCAGCCTGCCCATAGTTTAATGATCAGCCTGTATATAGCCTAATGATCAGACTGTATATAGCCTAATGATCAGACTGTATATAGCCTATTGATTAGCCTAACCATAGTCCAGTGATCAGCCTGTCCATAGTGTAATGATCAGCCTGCCCATAGTGTAATGATCAGCCTGCCCATAGTCCAATGATCAGCCTGTCCATAGTGTAATGATCAGCCTGCCCATAGTTTAATGATCAGCCTGTATATAGCCTAATGATCAGACTGTATATAGCCTAATGATCAGACTGTATATAGCCTATTGATTAGCCTAACCATAGTCCAGTGATCAGCCTGTCCATAGTGTAATGATCAGCCTGTCCATAGTGTAATGATCAGCCTGCCCATAGTGTAATGATCAGCCTGTATAAAGCCCAATGATCAGCCTGTCCATAGTGTAATGATCAGCCTGCCCATAGTGTAATGATCAGCCTGTCCATAGTTTAATGATCAGCCTGTCCATAGTGTAATGATCAGCCTGTATAAAGCCCAATGATCAGCCTGTCCATAGTGTAATGATCAGCCTGCCCATAGTTTAATGATCAGCCTGTATATAGCCTAATGATCAGACTGTATATAGCCTAATGATCAGACTGTATATAGCCTAATGATCAGCCTGCTCATAGTCTAATGATCAGCCTGTATAATTCCTATTGATCAGCCTAACCATAGTCTAATGATCAGCCTGCCCATAGTGTAATGATTAGCCTGTATAAAGCCTAATGATCAGCCTGTCCATAGTGTAATGATTAGCCTGTATAAAGCCTAATGATCAGCCTGTCCATAGTGTAATGATCAGCCTGCCCATAGTGTAATGATCAGCCTGTCCATAGTGTAATGATCAGCCTGTCCATAGTGTAATGATCAGCCTGCCCATAGTTTAATGATCAGCCTGCCCATAGTTTAATAATCAGCCTGTATAAAGCCTAATGATCAGACTGTATATAGCCCAATGATCAGCCTGCCCATAGTCTAATGATCAGCCTGTATAATTCCTATTGATCAGCCTAACCATAGTCTAATGATCAGCCTGCCCATAGTGTAATGATTAGCCTGTATAAAGCCTAATGATCAGCCTGTCCATAGTGTAATGATCAGCCTGCCCATAGTTTAATAATCAGCCTGTATATAGCCTAATGATCAGACTGTATATAGCCTAATGATCAGACTGTATATAGCCTAATGATCAGCCTGCTCATAGTCTAATGATCAGCCTGTATAATTCCTATTGATCAGCCTAACCATAGTCTAATGATCAGCCTGCCCATAGTGTAATGATTAGCCTGTATAAAGCCTAATGATCAGCCTGTCCATAGTGTAATGATCAGCCTGCCCATAGTCCAATGATCAGCCTGTCCATAGTGTAATGATCAGCCTGCCCATAGTTTAATGATCAGCCTGTATATAGCCTAATGATCAGACTGTATATAGCCTAATGATCAGACTGTATATAGCCTATTGATTAGCCTAACCATAGTCCAGTGATCAGCCTGTCCATAGTGTAATGATCAGCCTGTATAAAGCCCAATGATCAGCCTGTCCATAGTGTAATGATCAGCCTGTCCATAGTTTAATGATCAGCCTGTCCATAGTGTAATGATCAGCCTGTATAAAGCCCAATGATCAGCCTGTCCATAGTGTAATGATCAGCCTGCCCATAGTGTAATGATCAGCCTGTATAAAGCCCAATGATCAGCCTGTCCATAGTGTAATGATCAGCCTGCCCATAGTGTAATGATCAGCCTGTATAAAGCCCAATGATCAGCCTGTCCATAGTGTAATGATCAGCCTGCCCATAGTGTAATGATCAGCCTGTCCATAGTTTAATGATCAGCCTGTCCATAGTGTAATGATCAGCCTGTATAAAGCCCAATGATCAGCCTGTCCATAGTGTAATGATCAGCCTGCCCATAGTTTAATGATCAGCCTGTATATAGCCTAATGATCAGACTGTATATAGCCTAATGATCAGACTGTATATAGCCTAATGATCAGCCTGCTCATAGTCTAATGATCAGCCTGTATAATTCCTATTGATCAGCCTAACCATAGTCTAATGATCAGCCTGCCCATAGTGTAATGATTAGCCTGTATAAAGCCTAATGATCAGCCTGTCCATAGTGTAATGAGCAGCCTGTCCATAGTGTAATGATCAGCCTGTCCATAGTGTAATGATCAGCCTGCCCATAGTTTAATGATCAGCCTGCCCATAGTCCAATGATCAGCCTGTATAAAGCCTAATGATCAGCCTGTCCATAGTGTAATGATCAGCCTGCCCATAGTCCAATGATCAGCCTGTCCATAGTGTAATGATCAGCCTGCCCATAGTTTAATGATCAGCCTGTATATAGCCTAATGATCAGACTGTATATAGCCTAATGATCAGACTGTATATAGCCTATTGATTAGCCTAACCATAGTCCAGTGATCAGCCTGTCCATAGTGTAATGATCAGCCTGTATAAAGCCCAATGATCAGCCTGTCCATAGTGTAATGATCAGCCTGCCCATAGTGTAATGATCAGCCTGTATAAAGCCCAATGATCAGCCTGTCCATAGTGTAATGATCAGCCTGCCCATAGTGTAATGATCAGCCTGTCCATAGTTTAATGATCAGCCTGTCCATAGTGTAATGATCAGCCTGTATAAAGCCCAATGATCAGCCTGTCCATAGTGTAATGATCAGCCTGCCCATAGTTTAATGATCAGCCTGTATATAGCCTAATGATCAGACTGTATATAGCCTAATGATCAGACTGTATATAGCCTAATGATCAGCCTGCTCATAGTCTAATGATCAGCCTGTATAATTCCTATTGATCAGCCTAACCATAGTCTAATGATCAGCCTGCCCATAGTGTAATGATTAGCCTGTATAAAGCCTAATGATCAGCCTGTCCATAGTGTAATGATCAGCCTGCCCATAGTGTAATGATCAGCCTGTCCATAGTGTAATGATCAGCCTGCCCATAGTTTAATGATCAGCCTGCCCATAGTTTAATGATCAGCCTGTATATAGCCTAATGATCAGACTGTATATAGCCTAATGATCAGACTGTATATAGCCTAATGATCAGCCTGCTCATAGTCTAATGATCAGCCTGTATATAGCCTAACGATCAGACTGTATATAGCCTAATGATCAGACTGTATATAGCCTAATGATCAGCCTGCTCATAGTCTAATGATCAGCCTGTATATAGCCCAATGATCAGCCTGTCCATAGTGTAATGATCAGCCTGCCCATAGTGTAATGATCAGCCTGCCCATAGCCCAATGATCAGCCTGTATAAAGCCCAATGATCAGCCTGTATAAAGCCCAATGATCAGCCTGTCCATAGTGTAATGATCAGCCTGCCCATAGTCCAATGATCAGCCTGTCCATAGTGTAATGATCAGCCTGTATAAAGCCCAATGATCAGCCTGTCCATAGTGTAATGATCAGCCTGCCCATAGTCCAATGATCAGCCTGTCCATAGTGTAATGATCAGCCTGTATAAAGCCTAATGATCAGCCTGTCCATAGTGTAATGATCAGCCTGTATAAAGCCCAATGATCAGCCTGTCCATAGTGTAATGATCAGCCTGCCCATAGTTTAATGATCAGCCTGCCCATAGTTTAATGATCAGCCTGCCCATAGTTTAATGATCAGCCTGCCCATAGTTTAATGATCAGCCTGCCCATAGTTTAATGATCAGCCTGCCCATAGTTTAATGATCAGCCTGCCCATAGTTTAATGATCAGCCTGCCCATAGTTTAATGATCAGCCTGTCCATAGTTTAATGATCAGCCTGTCCATAGTTTAATGATCAGCCTGCCCATAGTTTAATGATCAGCCTGTCCATAGTTTAATGATCAGCCTGTCCATAGTTTAATGATCAGCCTGCCCATAGTTTAATGATCAGCCTGTCCATAGTTTAATGATCAGCCTGTCCATAGTGTAATGATCAGCCTGTATAAAGCCTAATGATCAGCCTGTCCATAGTGTAATGATCAGCCTGTATAAAGCCTAATGATCAGCCTGTCCATAGTGTAATGATCAGCCTGTATAAAGCCCAATGAGCAGCCTGTCCATAGTGTAATGATCAGCCTGCCCATAGTTTAATGATCAGCCTGTATATAGCCTAATGATCAGACTGTATATAGCCTAATGATCAGACTGTATATAGCCTATTGATTAGCCTAACCATAGTCCAGTGATCAGCCTGTCCATAGTGTAATGATCAGCCTGTCCATAGTGTAATGATCAGCCTGTCCATAGTTTAATAATCAGCCTGCCCATAGTTTAATGATCAGCCTGCCCATAGTTTAATGATCAGCCTGTATAAAGCCCAATGATCAGCCTGCCCATAGTTTAATGATCAGCCTGCCCATAGTTTAATGATCAGCCTGTATAAAGCCCAATGATCAGCCTGTCCATAGTTTAATAATCAGCCTGTATAAAGCCCAATGATCAGCCTGTCCATAGTTTAATGATCAGCCTGTCCATAGTGTAATGATCAGCCTGCCCATAGTTTAATGATCAGCCTGTATAAAGCCCAATGATCAGCCTGTCCATAGTTTAATGATCAGCCTGCCCATAGTTTAATAATCAGCCTGTATAAAGCCCAATGATCAGCCTGTCCATAGTGTAATGATCAGCCTGTATAAAGCCCAATGATCAGCCTGTCCATAGTGTAATGATCAGCCTGTATAAAGCCCAATGATCAGCCTGTATAAAGCCCAATGATCAGCCTGTATAAAGCCCAATGATCAGCCTGTCCATAGTGTAATGATCAGCCTGTCCATAGTGTAATGATCAGCCTGTCCATAGTTTAATGATCAGCCTGTCCATAGTGTAATGATCAGCCTGCCCATAGTTTAATGATCAGCCTGTATAAAGCCCAATGATCAGCCTGTCCATAGTGTAATGATCAGCCTGCCCATAGTTTAATGATCAGCCTGTATATAGCCTAATGATCAGACTGTATATAGTCTAATGATCAGACTGTATATAGCCTAATGATCAGACTGTATATAGCCTAATGATCAGACTGTATATAGCCTAACGATCAGACTGTATATAGCCTAACGATCAGACTGTATATAGCCTAATGATCAGACTGTATATAGCCTAATGATCAGACTGTATATAGCCTAATGATCAGACTGTATATAGCCTAACGATCAGACTGTATATAGCCTAACGATCAGACTGTATATAGCCTAATGATCAGACTGTATATAGCCTAATGATCACACTGTATATAGACTAATGATCAGCCTGTATATAGTCTAATGATCAGCCTGTCCATAGCCTAATGATCAGCCGTTGATCAGTTTTAGTGAAGCAATGGGTGGTTGTGTTCACACTATATTTGAATTTGAGGGAGTACTTTTTCTAAATCTGTGCAATCACTTATTGATAAGGTTACATATCTCTCTGTCTTCTTCCAGTAACATATCTCTCTGTCTTCTTCCAGTAACATATCTCTCTGTCTTCTTCCAGTAACATATCTCTCTGTCTTCTTCCAGTAACATAACTCTCTGTCTTCTTCCAGTAACATATCTCTCTGTCTTCTTCCAGTTACATAACTCTCTGTCTTCTTCCAGTAACATATCTCTCTGTCTTCTTCCAGTTACATATCTCTCTGTCTTCTTCCAGTTACATATCTCTCTGTCTTCTTCCAGTAACATATCTCTCTCTCTTCTTCCAGTAACATATCACTCTCTGTCTTCTTCCAGTAACATATCTCTCTGTCTTCTTCCAGTTACATAACTCTCTGTCTTCTTCCAGTTACATATCTCTCTGTCTTCTTCCAGTAACATATCTCTCTGTCTTCTTCCAGTAACATATCTCTCTGTCTTCTTCCAGTAACATATCTCTCTGTCTTCTTCCAGTAACACATCTCTCTGTCTTCTTCCAGTTACATACTGTATCTCTCTCTCTTCTTCCAGTTACATACTGTATCTCTCTCTCTTCTTCCAGTTACATATCTCTCTGTCTTCTTCCAGTAACATACCTCTCTGTCTTCTTCCAGTAACATATCTCTCTCTCTCTTCTTCCAGTTACATACTGTATCTCTCTCTCTTCTTCCAGTTACATACATATCTCTCTGTCTTCTTCCAGTAACATATCTCTCTGTCTTCTTCCAGTAACATACCTCTCTGTCTTCTTCCAGTAACATATCTCTCTCTCTTCTTCCAGTTACATACTGTATCTCTCTCTTCTTCCAGTTACATACTGTATCTCTCTCTCTTCTTCCAGTTACATACTGTATCTCTCTGTCTTCTTCCAATAACATATCTCGCTCTCTTCTTCCAGTTACATACTGTATCTCTCACTCTTCTTCCAGTTACATAATGTATCTCTCTGTCTTCTTCCAGTAACATATCTCTCTGTCTTCTTCCAGTAAGATATCTCTCTCTCTTCTTCCAGTTACATACTGTATCTCTCTCTCTTCTTCCATGTTCCCTTCTTGCGTAATTCACGCATCTCAGCGGGCATCTCCACTGCCCTTTCTCTCCCCCCTCTATCTAGCTCTCAAACAAGTAACCTATAGACAATAAACAGCAATATAGTTTGAAACTTATTTCAAGCAATTTCAAGCAATTGTTTTAAACTAATAGGCCTATTCGAGGAGAGAAGCATTGATCGATCCGCTTGCTTGCTGAATGGCTATAAAATAAGCTACCGCCTTGGCAATGAACTGGCAGGGAATTTTTAATTTGGCGAGGGTGATGTGTAGTTCTGCTGTGGTGTGATCACATTGGCTAAATTGATATGTTGTGGCACTGATGCAAACATAAAAGAATACACTATTTAATTAATTTAAACAGCACCTGTCCCAGATAACGATTTGTATTGGTCAACAGCTTATTCTCACATGCGAAAATAGCAAAAAAATCAAACCTGTTGCGACTAAATAATTGACAGATTGCGGTAGAACGATATTTCGCAATCGGTGTGAATGGTGTCATAAACAAGACATGCTCATATATGTTTTTCATAAATAACGGACTTGTTGAGAAAGGACCTTAAATCCAATGATATGGTTATCCTTTTTGTTGATTTCACATTGAATTCATGCCATGTAAATCAAAACTAGACTTGAACTGACATCAGTCCATCATAAAGGAAACATTCTGGTGGATTCCCTGTTCCCTCTGCAATACAACAACAATGTTAAAACATGTATTTTTCTAGTTCTTCTTCTTGTTAGTCTTATTCTTGTTTATTTTTTTATATATATTGTTTGTTCTTCGTCCACCATTATCTGTAGTATACATATCACAATCAACATCTTCATATGCATTCATATGATCATCATTTCTACCAATCTTTTCATGTTATCTCCCCTCTCTGTCTCTGTGTTTTTGATGTGCTATCTCCCTGTGGCTTGTGTGCTTCTTGCTCTCTCTCTCATTCTGCAGGCAGTAAACAGATCAGTGGTGTTCTACGGGGTAATAGTCTGGTGTCTGCTCTTCTCTGACTACTCTGACTCCAGCTCTGGAATACATGTCAGTCTGCCGCCCTTTGACAGCCATGGCAGAGGCCCTATACTGCTGATAAAACTCTGGCAACAGGGAAGTGCGGGAAGTGTGCTTGGCGAAAACAACAGAGGCAAACCGTTTGAGTGATGTGTGCATTAGTCTATGGCAGCTGTACACAACTCTGGTTGTAAAGCGCTGCAGTTTTGCTGGTTTGCATCCTTGCCTTTAACCAGGTACTGTTTTCTTTTTGGTAAACAAGCTGTATGCACAGCAAATCAGCATACTAATTTTGAAGAATCTGGAATCAGGAAAAGTATATCTGATGAGGCCTAGTCCACTACTATTGGGGCAGTAGGTAGCCCAGCGTCTAAGGAGTTGGACCTGTAGCCGAAAGATCACCTGTTCGAATCCTACCTGTTCGAATGGTGGAAATTGATCTGGCAATTGAAGGGCTGCTGGGTTCATATCCTAACAGTCCCCTACTGTTGGGCCCTTAACCCTAAAACAAGCTTTACATTCAGGGGCCCTGCACTGCAGCTTGACCCTGTGCTCCTCTCAACAGTGTGTCTGTGTGCGGGGGGGTGAGAAAAGAAGAGAGCAGAAGACACATTTCTGTTGTTCGTTGTGACTATGGACAATAAAGTTGTACTGTATAGTACAGATCTACCCGGATGCAGAATTTTTAAAAGACAATTACAGGACATTGTGTGTGGGAGACTAGCAGGCCTCTGACAGGGGTGTTAGGATAGACCCATCAGTGATGTACCCCACTTCCAGACAGGAGCACAGCTAAAGACAGGATCATTCTCATCCCTGTCAGAATGGGAGAGAGACAGAACTGACCTCAGTAGAGGGGCCACAGCACAGGTTTTTTATTGGAGTAACATTTGGCTGTTAAAATAAGATGGAGAGGGTAGACGATGCCCTAGCCACTGATGTCATATCCAAAACATTGTTTTTTCTAATCCAAAATGTAAACTACAAAAAAACAGAGTGCAGGGAAAGATTTTATCTTGCATCTTTCCAGATCTACAGCCCAACAGATGCAGTAGATCTGTCAGGTGTGGCCCGGACGGTAATGGAGGGGAGTTGACAATAATGAATAATTCCCAGGTATTGGTCCAGATCAGGCTGATGAGAGGAGATAGTGTAGTCAACTCTCTGACTGCGGGCCAGGTTGAAGACGTGACTGCAGGCGCTGCCTCCAGAGCTGGTATTTTTCTATTCAACCTTTGTTGTGACAGATACATATGTCTGGAGTGGTGCAGGGTGGGAGAGGTTATCAGGGAGAGAGAATACACAGAATGATATGGAATAGAAGAGAGTGAGAGAGAGAGATGGAATACACAGAAATATGGAGAGAGAGAGAAAGAGAAGGAATAGAGAATACAGAGAGAGAACGATGAAGTACAGAGGTAGAAAGAGGGAGAATACAGAGAGAGAACGATGAAGTACAGAGGTAGAAAGAGGGAGAATACAGAGAGAGAACGATGAAGTACAGAGGTAGAAAGAGGGAGAATACAGAGAGAGAACGATGAAGTACAGAGGTAGAAAGAGGGAGAATACAGAGAGGAGAGAGAGATAGAGAGCGAGGGAATACACAAGAAGAGAGAGGGAATACGGTATCTGTGGTATTTTGTGACGCTGCTGCGATCAGTATGCAATTAGAAGCCCTTGGTGGAGAATGCTCTGTGAGCAGCAGACAGAGAGGAAGAGATAAGATTGCAGAGGCTCACCCACTTTGTCTGCACTATTAGGGGAGGAATGGGGCTGGTGATGGTGCTATGTCTACTCTGATCAGAGAGAGAGAGAGAGAGAAAGTAAGAATGTCAGAGAGAGAAAGAGAAAGGGAGAATGTCAAAGAGAGGGAGGGAGAGAGAGAGAGGGAGAGAGAGAAAGTGGGCATAGCAGAGAGAGCGAGAGAGAAGGGGGGATGTCAGAGAGAGGGATAATGAGGGAAAGGGAGCGAGAGTGAGAGACAAAGGGAGAATGAGGGAGAGTGAGAGGGAGAAAGAAGGGGAGAACGAGGGAGGGAGAGAGAGAAAGGGAGAGAGAAGAAGGGAGGGAGTCATTGGGATGCAGGGCAGGGTGTTGCAGGCACAAGACTGGAGACAGACAGTGAATCTGTCAAGCCCCTCCATGGTTCAGGTGTAGCTACAAAAAACAAGCACATACTTTATCCCTGCTCCCTGGTAAATAACCTGTCAGAGACAGACAAAGACCAAGCGGAACAATGAGGCGTTGCGCCATGTCACCCTCCTCTGTTTTCAGACACACACAAAGACAGTGATATAAATGATGTAGTCAATTATGATGTAAGTGTTTTTTATCTGTTTTCTCTCATGTGAAAACTGTTGTTCTATTCTCTCATCTAAATTGCGCTAGCCTGGAGAGCTGTTAAATGTTTTTATGTATATTAGACTGATCTACATTTCATGTTGTTTGGGAGATGACTTTACTTTATCAATAACAAGGCTGTCGGAACAGTGCATAATAAGGGATGGTCCAGTGCACAGCAACTATTGGGGGAATCAATAGGACTATGTACACTACCGTTCAAAAGTTTGGGGTCACTTAGAAATGTCCTTGTTTTTCAAAGAAAAGCATTTCTTTTGTCCATTACAATAACATCAAATTTATCAGAAATACAGTGTAGACAATGTTAATGTTGTAAATGACTATTGTTGCTGGAAATGGCAGATTTTTTATGGAATATCTACATAGGCGTACAGAGGCCCATTATCAGCAACCATCACTCCTGTGTTCCAATGGCACGTTGTGTTAGCTTATCCAAGTTTATCATTTTAAAAGGCTAATTTATCATTAGAAAACCCTTATGCAATTATGTTAGCACATCAGAAAACTGTTTGTCTGATTAAAGAAGCAATACAACTGGCCTTCTTTAGACTAGTTGAGTATCTGGAGCATCAGCAGTTGTGGGTTCGATTACAGGCTCAAAATGGCCAGAAACAAAAAAACTTTCTTCTGAAACTCGTCAGTCTATTCTTGTTCTGAGAAATGAAGGCAATTCCATGTGAGAAATTGGCAAGAAACTGAAGATCTCGTACAACGCTGTGTACTGCTCCCTTCACAGGACAGCTCAAACTGGCCCTAACCAGAATAGAAAGAGGAGTGGAAGGCCCCGGTGCACAACTGAACAAGAGGACAAGTACATTAGAGTGTCTAGTTGAAGAAACAGACGCCTTACAAGTCAATTTTGGCATTTTCTCACATGAAAAAGCCTTCATTTCTCAGAACAAGAATAGACTGACGAGTTTCAGAAGAAGGCTCTTTGTTTCTGGCCATTTTGAGCCGGTAATCGAACCCACAAATGCTGATGCTCCAGATACTCAACAAGTCTCAAGAAGGCCAGTTTTATTGCTTCTTTAATCAGACAAACAGTTTTCAGCTGCGCTAACATAATTGCAAAAGGGTTTTCAAATGATCAATTAACCTATTAAAATTATAAACTTGGATTAGCTAACACAACGTGCCATTGGAACACTGGTGATATTGGGCCTCTGTACGCCTATGTAGATTTCCCATTAAAAAATCAGCTGTTTCCAGCTACAATAGTCATTAACAACATTAACAATGTCTACACTGTATTTCTGATCAATTTGATGTTATTTTAATGGACAAAAAATGTGCTTTTCTTTGAAAAACAAGGACATTTCTAAGTGACCCCAAACTTTTGAACGGTGGTGTATGTAGCTCGTGAATAGACAGGAATACATCTGATAGCACTTGGTCATAAAGCTGCAGGCTATGGTTTATTCTCACTGTCAGTTCAGGTTCCATAGCACCTGGCGAGACCCTCAAATGTAATGCTACTACCAATAGAATGTAGAGTGTTTAAACCTTCTCTATAGAGCCTTTCTTTGTTATGTTTTATATACATCTATCCTACCATTTAGTCATTTGGTTAGACTGAATCACTTATAGTACTGTCAGTGTATTTTCATACATTTATGTTGCATGCATAGAATGAGCATCACAACAAAATCAAGAATAATGTATACAAGCATATCCCTTCGGAAATGCATCATGCAATTATTGTCAGCGCAAACTTTACAATACATGAACAACACAATAGAATGTGATTTTCTCCCGCCCCTCAGGCTGTTTTAATAAAGAGCTCTGTGTCTGTCTGAGCTCAAACTGCAGTTTAGAAACAGATTATTTCCTCTTAACAGTCTGAACGGCATCATGGTGGAAATAGCAGGCTATTTACCAGATGGGAAGATGGAGGTCACTTACTGTAGGATCCCTTTAGTGAGCAATCCACACTCCTCTCCTCTCCTTTCCTCTCCTTTCCTCTCCTGGTCAAATATCTGATTTGTGAGTCATACCTGGCCTCTGTCCCTGTGGAGAGGAACATGCAGTGCATCTTAAAATACACTCTGGCGTGGCAGACCTGAGGCCCAGCAGCCAGCCCAGCACACATACACCACATTCAGGGGAACAGCATTTCACTACACTCGCATTAACATCTGCTAACCATGTGTATGTGACAAATAACATTTGATTTGAGTTGATTTGAGGAGGGGGAGACAAGGGAGAGGATGGGGTCGGGGAGAGGTGGGGAGATAGGGGAGGAGGGGAGACAGGAGAGGAAGGGAAACCGGGAAGAGGAGAGGGAGACCGTGGAGAGGAGAGGGAGACAGGGTAGAGGAGGGAGACAGGGGAAGGAGAGACTGGGGAGAGAAGGGGAGACAGAGCGAGAGGGGAGACGGGAGACAGGGTAGAGGAGGGAGTTGAGGGAAGGGGAGATGGGAGAGAAGGGGAGACTGGGTGAGGGGAGACTGTGGGAGGTGAGAGAGGGGAGAGGAGGGGCTCGGTGGAGTGAGAGAAGGGGGAGACAAGGGAGAGGAGGGGGAACAGGGGAAGGAGTGACTTCACCTCTGGGCAAAAACTGGATGAAACTATGTTGCTTGATTTCAAAAACAAAAAAAATCTATGTTGTTGACATTGAATTAATTAATGGATAATTAAGGGAATTTCATGTTTTCCCACCCAACTTTTAACCATAAACCAAGGACCGGGTGACATTTTTTGTTAATTTAATGTTGAATTCACCTTAATTGACGACTCAACCAAATGTAAATAAAACTAGACATTGAACTGATGTCTGTGCCCTGTGGGAAGAGGGTAAAAATATACTTTGACAGGGCAAGACTGCTGAACGGTTAATCAGATGGCTACCCAGATGATTTGCATTGGCCCTGTTTTTTTAACACTGACTCTCCTGCACTGGCTCTATGCACACTGTCTGGACTCTACTCACACCGACACACACACACACACACACACACACACACACACACACACACACACACACACACACACACACACACACACACGTCTGAGGCCCAGCATACACCTTGGATCAGCCCAGTGGAGGGGTATAGAGAAGAGGGAGAAGGATGGGGAGAGCATGGGAAAGGAGAGAGATAGTGATAGAGCCTTTGGAGGGGTGGACGTAGAGACAACAAACAGGTATAATGTGGAGGGGGTTTACTGTCAGAGAAGGATGATGATTGGTGGAGACAGGAGGGAATAGTGTTTAGAAGAACTGATGGGAAGCCTCACTAGGGGAGATAATGGAAAGTTGAACTAACTCACTAGATGAGCAACTGGCTAGGGGGTGGGATGGGACATTTTCTCATCTAAAAATGTCAAAGGGGGAAATTGGGGGAGGCAGACTAGAAAAAGACGTATGGGGGAGTGGGAGTGACTTAAGGGAGAATGGGGAGGGAGTTTATAATGGAGAAGTGACTAACTAGCTTCCTAGTTGGCTGTATAGATTAACTGAGGGACCTGGTTGGCTGGGGGATCCGGCTGGCTGGGGGAGCTGGAGGCAGGGAGACCGGCTCATGTCAGAATGGGTAAGGGGAGAATGGGAGAGGGATGGGGGAGACCAGGGAAAGATAGAAATGATTGGCCTTGGGAGAATGGGGTAGAGAGGAGAACTGAAAAGAATGACTGGCTTGTGAGAGTTGAGTGAACGAGGGGAAGAGACCAGAAATGAATAGAGAAAGAGATACTGGTTCGATGGAGAGGGGCTAAAGGGAGAATGTGTGAGAGAGGAAGAGACACCAGAAGAAAGGGAGGCAAGCTCCATTGACATTGACTGAGGGAAGAAGGGGGGAGGGTGGAGGGAGAGGGAGAGAAAAGGAGACTAGCTCGATTGAGATTGACTGATGGGAGAATGGGTGAGGGAGGGAACAGAGAGAGCAGGTAGTGGATCAAGGGAGGGAGAGGCAGGCTGGCTGGCTAAGGTCTAAATGGCTAGTGGCAGAATGGCTTGACTCAGGAAACTGGCAGCCCCAGGCCCTCCCTGGGCAGGAAGTGTCTGCTGATCATCTGTGTGGGAGTGTCTGGATGCAAAGAGAGAGAGGAAGGGAGGGGAGGAGGGGGAGGAGTGAGAGAGACAAAGAGGAGATGGATATGAGGATGCGAGACTGTTTAAAGTGACAGACAGACGGACAGACAGACACAGTGAAGAGGAGATGGATATGAGGATGCGAGACTGTTTAAAGTGACAGACAGACAGACGGACAGACAGACACAGTGAAGAGGAAGAGGAGATGGATATGAGGATGCGAGACTGTTTAAAGTGACAGACAGACAGACGGACAGACAGACACAGTGAAGAGGAAGAGGAGATGGATATGAGGATGCGAGACTGTTTAAGGTTACAGACGGACGGACAGACAGACACAGTGAAGAGGTAGAAGAGATGGATATGAGAATGCAAGACTATTTAAAGTGACAGACAGACAGACGGACAGACAGACACAGTGAAGAGGAAGAGGAGATGGATATGAGGATGCGAGACTGTTTAAGGTTACAGACGGACAGACGGACAGACAGACACAGTGAAGAGGAAGAGGAGATGGATATGAGGATGCGAGACTGTTTAAAGTGACAGACGGACGGACAGACAGACACTGTGAAGAGGAAGAGGAGATGGATATGAGGATGCGAGACTGTTTAAAGTGACAGACGGACGGACAGACAGACACAGTGAAGAGGAAGAGGAGATGGATATGAGGATGCGAGACTGTTTAAAGTGACAGACGGACGGACAGACAGACACTGTGAAGAGGAAGAGGAGATGGATATGAGGATGCGAGACTGTTTAAAGTGACAGACGGACGGACAGACAGACACAGTGAAGAGGAAGAGGAGATGGATATGAGGATGCGAGACTGTTTAAAGTGACAGACAGACAGACGGACAGACAGACACAGTGCAGAGGGAGAGGAGATGGATATGAGGATGCGAGACTGTTTAAAGTGACAGACGGACAGACAGATAGACACAGTGAAGAGGAAGAGGAGATGGATATGAGGATGCGAGACTGTTTAAAGTGACAGACAGACGGACAGACAGACACAGTGAAGAGGAAGAGGAGATGGATATGAGGATGCGAGACTGTTTAAAGTGACAGACGGACGGACAGACAGACACAGTGAAGAGGAAGAGGAGATGGATATGAGGATGCGAGACTGTTTAAAGTGACAGACAGACGGACAGACAGACACAGTGAAGAGGAGATGGATATGAGGATGCGAGACTGTTTAAAGTGACAGACAGACAGACGGACAGACAGACACAGTGAAGAGGAAGAGGAGATGGATATGAGGATGCGAGACTGTTTAAAGTGACAGACGGACGGACAGACAGACACAGTGAAGAGGAAGAGGAGATGGATATGAGGATGCGAGACTGTTTAAAGTGACAGACAGACAGACGGACAGACAGACACAGTGCAGAGGGAGAGGAGATGGATATGAGGATGCGAGACTGTTTAAAGTGACAGACGGACAGACAGATAGACACAGTGAAGAGGAAGAGGAGATGGATATGAGGATGCGAGACTGTTTAAAGTGACAGACAGACGGACAGACAGACACAGTGAAGAGGAAGAGGAGATGGATATGAGGATGCGAGACTGTTTAAAGTGACAGACGGACGGACAGACAGACACAGTGAAGAGGAAGAGGAGATGGATATGAGGATGCGAGACTGTTTAAAGTGACAGACAGACGGACAGACAGACACAGTGAAGAGGAAGAGGAGATGGATATGAGGATGCGAGACTGTTTAAAGTGACAGACGGACGGACAGACAGACACAGTGAAGAGGAAGAGGAGATGGATATGAGGATGCGAGACTGTTTAAAGTGACAGACAGACAGACGGACAGACAGACACAGTGAAGAGGAAGAGGAGATGGATATGAGGATGCGAGACTGTTTAAGGTTACAGACGGACGGACAGACAGACACAGTGAAGAGGTAGAGGAGATGGATATGAGAATGCAAGACTGTTTAAAGTGACAGACAGACAGACGGACAGACAGACACAGTGAAGAGGAAGAGGAGATGGATATGAGGATGCAAGACTGTTTAAAGTGACAGACGGACGGACAGACAGACACTGTGAAGAGGAAGAGGAGATGGATATGAGGATGCGAGACTGTTTAAAGTGACAGACGGACAGACGGACAGACAGACACAGTGAAGAGGAAGAGGAGATGGATATGAGGATGCGAGACTGTTTAAAGTGACAGACAGACAGACGGACAGACAGACACAGTGAAGAGGAAGAGGAGATGGATATGAGGATGCGAGACTGTTTAAGGTTACAGACGGACGGACAGACAGACACAGTGAAGAGGTAGAGGAGATGGATATGAGAATGCAAGACTGTTTAAAGTGACAGACAGACAGACGGACAGACAGACACAGTGAAGAGGAAGAGGAGATGGATATGAGGATGCGAGACTGTTTAAGGTTACAGACGGACAGACGGACAGACAGACACAGTGAAGAGGAAGAGGAGATGGATATGAGGATGCGAGACTGTTTAAAGTGACAGACGGACGGACAGACAGACACTGTGAAGAGGAAGAGGAGATGGATATGAGGATGCGAGACTGTTTAAAGTGACAGACGGACGGACAGACAGACACTGTGAAGAGGAAGAGGAGATGGATATGAGGATGCGAGACTGTTTAAAGTGACAGACGGACGGACAGACAGACACAGTGAAGAGGAAGAGGAGATGGATATGAGGATGCGAGACTGTTTAAAGTGACAGACAGACAGACGGACAGACAGACACAGTGCAGAGGGAGAGGAGATGGATATGAGGATGCGAGACTGTTTAAAGTGACAGACAGACGGACAGACAGACACAGTGAAGAGGAAGAGGAGATGGATATGAGGATGCGAGACTGTTTAAAGTGACAGACGGACGGACAGACAGACACAGTGAAGAGGAAGAGGAGATGGATATGAGGATGCGAGACTGTTTAAAGTGACAGACGGACGGACAGACAGACACAGTGAAGAGGAAGAGGAGATGGATATGAGGATGCGAGACTGTTTAAAGTGACAGACAGACAGACGGACAGACAGACACAGTGCAGAGGGAGAGGAGATGGATATGAGGATGCGAGACTGTTTAAAGTGACAGACAGACAGACACAGTGAAGAGGAAGAGGAGATGGATATGAGGATGCGAGACTGTTTAAAGTGACAGACAGACAGACACAGTGAAGAGGAAGAGGAGATGGATATGAGGATGCGAGACTGTTTAAAGTGACAGACAGACAGACACAGTGAAGAGGAAGAGGAGATGGATATGAGGATGCGAGACTGTTTAAAGTGACAGACAGACGGACAGACAGACACAGTGAAGAGGAAGAGGAGATGGATATGAGGATGCGAGACTGTTTAAAGTGACAGACAGACGGACAGACAGACACAGTGAAGAGGAGATGGATATGAGGATGCGAGACTGTTTAAAGTGACAGACGGACGGACAGACAGACACAGTGAAGAGGAAGAGGAGATGGATATGAGGATGCGAGACTGTTTAAAGTGACAGACAGACGGACAGACAGACACAGTGAAGAGGAAGAGGAGATGGATATGAGGATGCGAGACTGTTTAAAGTGACAGACAGACGGACAGACAGACACAGTGAAGAGGAAGAGGAGATGGATATGAGGATGCGAGACTGTTTAAAGTGACAGACGGACGGACAGACACAGTGAAGAGGAAGAAAAAGAGCGAGAACGAGATTCAACAGTCTAATCGAGAGCGATCCCTCCCTTCGTGTCTTCCTCTTTTGTTTGGCAGTAGCATGTTCTGGTGTGGAGAGATTACCCAAGCTCAGCCCGGGGTTCCATGTCTGGCCACAGTCATTACCTCTGCCCTGCTGTCATCTGAATAGGCATCTCCCGCTGTTTATTCCAGCTACGCTCGTAGACTTTTATTTTCAGCTGTCCCTTTGATTTATCAGCAACTGCTTGAAATGAAATGTGATAACTGTTCAATATCTTTGTAGGCGCACATTATATTTTACACTGTAGAAATACATTTTTACTGTACAGTTGTGTTGCTCTGTAGAGGTACTATTCTCTCTGTCAATGCATATTCTAGTCTCACATAATTTGCCATGAATTCACATCATATCACTGTCAACATAAAAACAATATGTTTTAATTAAAAATGCTAATTCATATCTTCTGGTTGTTTTGCTGGTGAAGTGTGGTCCCAGATGACTCCTTTTCCTGATCCAGACCCTATGCCCAGTGTTCCCCTGCAGTGTGATGGTGAAGTGTGTGCCCTGGCATTTGGTCACAGACAGCATAAGGTCAGAGTTGACTCTGTCAGAGAACTCGCTATCAGTTCTGCTGTCTGCCACAGAGACTGTAGCAGCGCAGCCAGGCTGACTGATGTCGACACATAGTTACAATCTAATCATGCAATGAATAGAAACAGAGTTTCTTGAAATGGAACCTGGCTTGCTGTCATCTCTCTAGTTAAATGTATTCAGGGGAAACAGTTCAGCTCCTGTCACAGGAATTAGTTTTGTTTTGTTGTTCTGAGTTTTTCCTCTGAGTAACTCTGTGAGAAATGGAGACTAAATCCAGACTGGATGCGGTCTAAGTTTCTCTGGCTAACTCGTGAGTTATGGTGACAGAACTCAACTATTTTAATACTGAGGGTGGCTCTCTCTCTGAGGGATCATGATTCTCCATCTGAAAGATGGGCTTTGGTTTACATAGAGGATCAGGTTTGAGTAAGAGTCCCTGAGGGTATGCACTGTCCAGTCTATTATCCATTGAGTTAGTCTGCTGTGATTTGTATCTCTGAAGACGATAACATATTCACCCCGGTGATAGAAGAGATAGATGGTTGCCATTTCTATGACAGAGAATCATAACGTAGCTCTAGCATATGCCACCCATGTTTTTGAGAATCGTTTTTCATTGGGCCTTGCATGGTTCATCCTTCACAATGAGAGAGAATGAGCAATAGCCACATGGCAGACAGACAAGTCAAGTGCCAGAGAGGAGTAAACGGTTAGAAATAAACAACATAAACATCCCTTTTCTCGCTCCAAATAAATGATCCTAACCCTTCACCTATGTTTAGAACCATCCACCGCGCTGCTTTGTAGCCGGCGGTATGTCAAATAACAGTGGAAAGGGCAAGCTGCACTAACTTACTTCACAGTAACGTCTCTAACCTCTCTAAAGTCTCTAACCTTTACACAGTAACCCCCCCCACACACAGTAACGTCTCTAACCTTTACACAGTAACCCCCCCCACACACAGTAACGTCTCTAACCTCTCTAAAGTCTCTAACCTTTACACAGTAACCCCCCCACTCACAGTAACGTCTCTAACCTCTCTAAAGTCTCTAACCTTTACACAGTAACCCCCCCACTCACAGTAACGTCTCTAACCTCTCTAAAGTCTCTAACCTTTACACAGTAACCCCCCCACTCACAGTAACGTCTCTAACCTCTCTAAAGTCTCTAACCTTTACACAGTAACCCCCACACACAGTAACGTCTCTAACCTTTACACAGTAACCCCCACTCACACACAGTAACGTCTCTAACCTTTACACAGTAACCCCCCACACACAGTAACGTCTCTAACCTTTACACAGTACCTCCCCCACACACAGTAACGTCTCTAACCTCTCTAAAGTCTCTAACCTTTACACAGTAACCCCACACACAGTAACGTCTCTAACCTTTACACAGTAACCCCCACTCACAGTAACGCCTCTAACCTCTCTAAAGTCTCTAACATTTACACAGTACCTCCCCCCACACACAGTAACGTCTCTAACCTTGACACAGTACCTCCCCCCACACACAGTAACGTCTCTAACCTCTCTAAAGTCTCTAACCTTTACACAGTAACCCCCCACTCACAGTAACGTCTCTAACCTCTCTAAAGTCTCTAACCTTTACACAGTAACCCCCACTCACAGTAACGTCTCTAACCTCTCTAAAGTCTCTAACCTTACACAGTAACCCCCCACTCACAGTAACGTCTCTAACCTCTCTAAAGTCTCTAACCTTTACACAGTAACCCCCACTCACAGTAACGTCTCTAACCTCTCTAAAGTCTCTAACCTTTACACAGTAACCCCCCACACACAGTAACGTCTCTAACCTTTACACAGTAACCCCCCACTCTCACACAGTAACGTCTCTAACCTTTACACAGTAACCCCCCCACACACAGTAACGTCTCTAACCTTTACACAGTAGCCCCCACACACAGTAACGTCTCTAACCTCTCTAAAGTCTCTAACCTTTACACAGTACCTCCCCCCACACACAGTAACGTCTCTAACCTTTACACAGTACCTCCCCCACACACAGTAACGTCTCTAACCTCTCTAAAGTCTCTAACCTTTACACAGTAACCCCCCACACACAGTAACGTCTCTAACCTTTACACAGTAACCCCCCCACTCACAGTAACGCCTCTAACCTCTCTAAAGTCTCTAACATTTACACAGTACCTCCCCACACACAGTAACGTCTCTAACCTTGACACAGTACCTCCCCCACACACAGTAACGTCTCTAACCTTTACACAGTACCTCCCCCACACACAGTAACGTCTCTAACCTTTACACAGTAACCCCCCACACACAGTAACGTCTCTAACCTTTACACAGTAACCCCCCACACACAGTAACGTCTCTAACCTCTCTAAAGTCTCTAACATTTACACAGTAACCCCCACACACAGTAACGTCTCTAACCTCTCTAAAGTCTCTAACATTTACACAGTAACCCCCCACACACAGTAACGTCTCTAACCTCTCTAAAGTCTCTAACCTTTACACAGTAACCCCCCACACACAGTAACGTCTCTAACCTTTACACAGTAACCCCCCACACACAGTAACGTCTCTAACCTTTACACAGTACCTCCCCCACACACAGTAACGTCTCTAACCTTTACACAGTAACCCCCCACTCACACACAGTAACGTCTCTAACCTTTACACAGTAACCCCCACACACAGTAACGTCTCTAACCTCTCTAAAGTCTCTAACCTTTACACAGTAACCCCCCACACACAGTAACGTCTCTAACCTTTACACAGTAACCCCCCACACACAGTAATGTCTCTAACCTTTACACAGTAACCCCACAGTACCCCCCCCACACATACAGTAACGTCTCTAACCTTTACACAGTAACCCCACAGTCCCCCCACATACACAGTAATGTCTCTAACCTTTACACAGTACCTCCCCCCACACACACAGTAACGTCTCTAACCTTTACACAGTAACCCCACAGTAACCCCCCACACACATAGTAACATCTCTAACCTTTACACAGTCCCCCCACACACATAGTAACATCTCTAACCTTTACACAGCCCCCACACACACATCAACGTATCTAACCATTACACAGTAACCTCACAGTAACGTCTCTAACCTTTACACAGTAACCCCACAGAACCTCCCCCAATACACACACAGTAACGTCTCTAACCTTTACACAGTAACCCCCCACACACACACACAGCAACGTCTCTAACCTTTACACAGTAACCCCCCCCACACACAGTAACGTCTCTAACCTTTACACAGTACCTCCCCACACACAGTAACATCTCTAACCTTTACACAGTAACCCCCACACACATAGTAACATCTCTAACCTTTACACAGTACCTCCCCCACACACAGTAACGTCTCTAACCTTTACACAGTACCTCCCCCCACACAGTAACGTCTCTAACCTTTACACAGTAACCCCCCACACACATAGTAACATCTCTAACCTTTACACAGTACCTCCCCCACACACATAGTAACATCTCTAACCTTTACACAGTAACCCCCCCACACACATAGTAACATCTCTAACCTTTACACAGTACCTCCCCACACACAGTAACGTCTCTAACCTCTCTAAAGTCTCTAACCTTTACACAGTAACCCCCCACACACATAGTAACATCTCTAACCTTTACACAGTACCTCCCCCCACACACAGTAACGTCTCTAACCTTTACACAGTACCTCCCCACACACAGTAACGTCTCTAACCTTTACACAGTACCTCCCCCCACACACATAGTAACATCTCTAACCTTTACGCAGTACCTCCCCCACACACAGTAACCCCCCACACACATAGTAACATCTCTAACCTTTACACAGTACCTCCCCACACACAGTAACGTCTCTAACCTTTACACAGTAACCCCCCACACACAGTAACGTCTCTAACCTTTACACAGTAACCCCCCACACACAGTAACGTCTCTAACCTTTACACAGTACCTCCCCCACACACAGTAACATCTCTAACCTTTACACAGTAACCCCTCCCCACACACAGTAACGTCTCTAACCTTTACACAGTAACCCCCACCCCCGCACACAGTAACGTCTCTAACCTTTACACAGTAACGTCTCTAACCTTTACACAGTAACCCCCTCCCACACACAGTAACGTCTCTAACCTTTACGCAGTACCTCCCCCCACACACAGTAACGTCTCTAACCTTTACACAGTAACCTCCCCACACACAGTAACGTCTCTAACCTTTACACAGTAACCCCCCACACACACAGTAACGTCTCTAACCTTTACACAGTAAGCCCCCCACACAGTAACGTCTCTAACCTTTACACAGTAACCCCCCCCACACACAGTAACGTCTCTAACCTTTACACAGTAACCCCCCTCCCCACACACACATAGTAACATCTCTAACCTTTACACAGTAACCCCACAGAACCTCCCCCAATACACACACAGTAACGTCTCTAACCTTTACACAGTAACCCCCACACACACACAGCAACGTCTCTAACCTTTACACAGTAACCCCCCACACACACAGTAACGTCTCTAACCTTTACACAGTACCTCCCCACACACAGTAACATCTCTAACCTTTACACAGTAACCCCCCACACACATAGTAACATCTCTAACCTTTACACAGTACCTCCCCCACACACAGTAACGTCTCTAACCTTTACACAGTACCTCCCCCACACACACAGTAACGTCTCTAACCTTTACACAGTAACCCCCCACACACATAGTAACATCTCTAACCTTTACACAGTACCTCCCCCACACACAGTAACGTCTCTAACCTTTACACAGTAACCCCCCACACACACAGTAACGTCTCTAACCTTTACACAGTAACCCCCCCCCACACACACAGTAACGTCTCTAACCTTTACACAGTACCTCCCCACACACAGTAACATCTCTAACCTTTACACAGTAACCCCTCCCCCACACACAGTAACGTCTCTAACCTTTACACAGTAACCCCCACCCCCGCACACAGTAACTTCTCTAACCTTTACACAGTAACGTCTCTAACCTTTACACAGTAACCCCCCACACACAGTAACGTCTCTAACCTTTACGCAGTACCTCCCCCACACACAGTAACGTCTCTAACCTTTACACAGTACCTCCCCCGCACACAGTAATGTCTCTAACCTTTACACAGTAACCCCCCCACACACAGTAACGTCTCTAACCTTTACACAGTAACCCCTCCCCCCACACACAGTAACGTCTCTAACATTTACACAGTAACCCCCCCCACACACACACAGCAACGTCTCTAACCTTTACACAGTAACCCCCACACACACAGTAACGTCTCTAACCTTTACACAGTACCTCCCCACACACAGTAACATCTCTAACCTTTACACAGTAACCCCCCCCACACACATAGTAACATCTCTAACCTTTACACAGTACCTCCCCCACACACAGTAACGTCTCTAACCTTTACACAGTACCTCCCCCCACACACACAGTAACGTCTCTAACCTTTACACAGTAACCCCCCCCACACACATAGTAACATCTCTAACCTTTACACAGTACCCCCCCACACACAGTAACGTCTCTAACCTTTACACAGTAACCCCCCACACACACAGTAACGTCTCTAACCTTTACACAGTAACCCCCCACACACACAGTAACGTCTCTAACCTTTACACAGTACCTCCCTCCACACACAGTAACATCTCTAACCTTTACACAGTAACCCCTCCCCCACACACAGTAACGTCTCTAACCTTTACACAGTAACCCCCACCCCCGCACACAGTAACGTCTCTAACCTTTACACAGTAACGCCTCTAACCTTTACACAGTAACCCCCCCCACACACAGTAACGTCTCTAACCTTTACGCAGTACCTCCCCCACACACAGTAACGTCTCTAACCTTTACACAGTAACCTCCCCCCACACACAGTAACGTCTCTAACCTTTACACAGTAACCCCCCACACACACAGTAACGTCTCTAACCTTTACACAGTAACCCCCCACACACAGTAACGTCTCTAACCTTTACACAGTACCTCCCCCACACACAGTAACGTCTCTAACCTTTACACAGTAACCCCCCCCCCACACAGTAACGTCTCTAACCTTTACACAGTACCCCCACACACACAGTAACGTCTCTAACCTTTACACAGTAACCCCCCCCACACACACAGTAACGTCTCTAACCTTTACACAGTAACCCCCCACACAGTAACGTCTCTAACCTTTACACAGTACCTCCCCCCACACACAGTAACGTCTCTAACCTTTACACAGTACCTCCCCCGCACACAGTAATGTCTCTAACCTTTACACAGTAACCCCCCCACACACAGTAACGTCTCTAACCTTTACACAGTAACCCCTCCCCACACACACAGTAACGTCTCTAACCTTTACACAGTACCTCCCCCACACACAGTAACGTCTCTAACCTTTACACAGTACCTCCCCACACACAGTAACGTCTCTAACCTTTACACAGTAACCCCCCACACACATAGTAACATCTCTAACCTTTACACAGTACCTCCCCCCACACACAGTAACGTCTCTAACCTTTACACAGTACCTCCCCACACACAGTAACGTCTCTAACCTTTACACAGTACCTCCCCACACACACAGTAACGTCTCTAACCTTTACACAGTAACCTCCCCCACACACATAGTAACATCTCTAACCTTTACACAGTACCTCCCCCACACACAGTAACGTCTCTAACCTTTACACAGTACCTCCCCCACACACAGTAACGTCTCTAACCTTTACACAGTACCTCCCCCACACAGTAACGTCTCTAACCTCTCTAAAGTCTCTAACCTTTACACAGTACCTCCCCCCACACACAGTAACGTCTCTAACCTTTACACAGTACCTCCCCCACACACAGTAACGTCTCTAACCTTTACACAGTACCTCCCCCACACACAGTAACGTCTCTAACCTTTACACAGTAACCCCCCACACACACAGTAACGTCTCTAACCTTTACACAGTAACCCCCCACACACACAGTAATGTCTCTAACCTTTACACAGTACCTCCCCCACACACAGTAACATCTCTAACCTTTACACAGTAACCCCCCCACACACAGTAACGTCTCTAACCTTTACGCAGTACCACCCCCCACACACAGTAACGTCTCTAACCTTTACACAGTAACCTCCCCCCACACACAGTAACGTCTCTAACCTTTACACAGTAACCCCCCACACACACAGTAACGTCTCTAACCTTTACACAGTAACCCCCCACACACAGTAACGTCTCTAACCTTTACACAGTACCTCCCCCACACACAGTAACGTCTCTAACCTTTACACAGTAACCCCCCACACAGTAACGTCTCTAACCTTTACACAGTACCCCCACACACACAGTAACGTCTCTAACCTTTACACAGTAACCCCCCACACACACACAGTAACGTCTCTAACCTTTACACAGTAACCCCCCACACAGTAACGTCTCTAACCTTTACACAGTACCTCCCCCACACACAGTAACGTCTCCCCCGCACACAGTAATGTCTCTAACCTTTACACAGTAACCCCCCCCACACACAGTAACGTCTCTAACCTTTACACAGTAACCCCTCCCCACACACACAGTAACGTCTCTAACCTTTACACAGTACCTCCCCACACACAGTAACGTCTCTAACCTTTACACAGTACCTCCCCCCACACACACAGTAACGTCTCTAACCTTTACACAGTAACCCCCCACACACATAGTAACATCTCTAACCTTTACACAGTACCTCCCCCCACACACAGTAACGTCTCTAACCTTTACACAGTACCTCCCCCACACACAGTAACGTCTCTAACCTTTACACAGAACCCCCCACACAGTAACGTCTCTAACCTCTCTAAAGTCTATAACCTTTACACAGTACCTCCCCCACACACAGTAACGTCTCTAACCTTTACACAGTACCTCCCCCACACACAGTAACGTCTCTAACCTTTACACAGTACCTCCCACACACACAGTAACGTCTCTAACCTTTACACAGTACCTCCCCCCACACACAGTAACGTCTCTAACCTTTACACAGTACCTCCCCCACACACACAGTAACGTCTCTAACCTTTACACAGTAACCCCCCCCACACACATAGTAACATCTCTAACCTTTACACAGTACCTCCCCACACACAGTAACGTCTCTAACCTTTACACAGTACCTCCCCACACACAGTAACGTCTCTAACCTTTACACAGAACCCCCCCCCACACAGTAACGTCTCTAACCTCTCTAAAGTCTCTAACCTTACACAGTACCTCCCCCACACACAGTAACGTCTCTAACCTTTACACAGTACCTCCCCCCACACACAGTAACGTCTCTAACCTTTACACAGTACCTCCCCCACACACAGTAACGTCTCTAACCTTTACACAGTAACCCCCTCCCCCCACACACACAGTAACGTCTCTAACCTTTACACAGTAACCCCCCACACACACAGTAATGTCTCTAACCTTTACACAGTACCTCCCCCCACACACAGTAACATCTCTACCCTTTACACAGTAACCCCCCACACACAGTAACGTCTCTAACCTTTACACAGTAACCCCCCACACACACACACACAGTAACGTCTCTAACCTTTACACAGTAACCCCCCACACAGTAACGTCTCTAACCTTTACACAGTACCTCCCCCACACACAGTAACGTCTCTAACCTTTACACAGTAACCCCCCACACAGTAACGTCTCTAACCTTTACACAGTAACCCCCCACACACACACACACAGTAACGTCTCTAACCTTTACACAGTAACCCCCCACACAGTAACGTCTCTAACCTTTACACAGTACCTCCCCGCACACAGTAATGTCTCTAACCTTTACACAGTACCCCCCCACACACAGTAACGTCTCTAACCTTTACACAGTAACCCCTCCCCCCACACACACACAGTAACGTCTCTAACCTTTACACAGTACCTCCCCCCACACACAGTAACGTCTCTAACCTTTACACAGTACCTCCCCCACACACAGTAACGTCTCTAACCTTTACACAGTAACCTCCCCCCACACACATAGTAACATCTCTAACCTTTACACAGTACCTCCCCCCACACACAGTAACGTCTCTAACCTTTACACAGTACCTCCCCCACACACAGTAACGTCTCTAACCTTTACACTGTACCTCCCCCACACACACAGTAACGTCTCTAACCTTTACACTGTACCTCCCCCACACAGTAACGTCTCTAACCTCTCTAAAGTCTCTAACCTTTACACAGTACCTCCCCACACACAGTAACGTCTCTAACCTTTACACAGCAACCCCCCACACACAGTAACGTCTCTAACCTTACACAGTACCTCCCCCACACACAGTAACGTCTCTAACCTTTACACAGTACCTCCCCCACACACAGTAACGTCTCTAACCTTTACACAGTAACCCCCCCCCCACACACACAGTAACGTCTCTAACCTTTACACAGTAACCCCCCACACACACAGTAATGTCTCTAACCTTTACACAGTACCTCCCCCACACACAGTAACATCTCTAACCTTTACACAGTAACCCCCCACACACAGTAACGTCTCTAACCTTTACACAGTAACCCCCACCCCCGCACACAGTAACGTCTCTAACCTTTACACAGTAACGTCTCTAACCTTTACACAGTAACCCCCCACACACAGTAACGTCTCTAACCTTTACGCAGTACCTCCCCCCACACACAGTAACGTCTCTAACCTTTACACAGTACCTCCCCCACACACAGTAACGTCTCTAACCTTGACACAGTAACCCCCCACACACAGTAACGTCTCTAAACTTTACACAGTACCTCCCCAACACACAGTAACGCCTCTAACCTTTACACAGTAACCCCCCACACACACAGTAACGTCTCTAACCTCTCTAAAGTCTCTAACCTTTACACAGTAACCCCCCACACACAGTAACGCCTCTAACCTTTACACAGTAACCCCCCACACACAGTAACGTCTCTAACCTCTCTAAAGTCTCTAACCTTTACACAGTACCTCCCCCCCACACACAGTAACGTCTCTAACCTTTACACAGTAACCCCCACCCCCGCACACAGTAACGTCTCTAACCTTTACACAGTAACGTCTCTAACCTTTACACAGTAACCCCCCCACACACAGTAACGTCTCTAACCTTTACGCAGTACCTCCCCCCACACACAGTAACGTCTCTAACCTTTACACAGTACCTCCCCCCACACACAGTAACGTCTCTAACCTTGACACAGTAACCCCCCCCACACACAGTAACGTCTCTAAACTTTACACAGTACCTCCCCCCACACACAGTAACGTCTCTAACCTTTACACAGTAACCCCCCCACACACAGTAACGTCTCTAACCTCTCTAAAGTCTCTAACCTTTACACAGTAACCTCACAGTAACCCCCTCCCCAACACACAGTAACCCTCTAACCTTTACACAGTAACCCCCCACACACAGTAACGTCTCTAACCTCTCTAAAGTCTCTAACCTTTACACAGTACCTCCCCACACACAGTAACGTCTCTAACCTTTACACAGTAACCCCCCACACACACAGTAACGTCTCTAACCTTTACACAGTAACCCCCCACACACAGTAACGTCTCTAACCTTTACACAGTACCTCCCCCCACACACAGTAACGTCTCTAACCTTTACACAGTAACCCCCCACACAGTAACGTCTCTAACCTTTACACAGTACCCCCCCACACACACAGTAACGTCTCTAACCTTTACACAGTAACCCCCCCACACACACACAGTAACGTCTCTAACCTTTACACAGTAACCCCCCACACAGTAACGTCTCTAACCTTTACACAGTACCTCCCCCCACACACAGTAACGTCTCTAACCTTTACACAGTACCTCCCCCGCACACAGTAATGTCTCTAACCTTTACACAGTAACCTCCCCCCACACACAGTAACGTCTCTAACCTTTACACAGTAACCCCTCCCCCACACACACAGTAACGTCTCTAACCTTTACACAGTACCTCCCCCACACACAGTAACGTCTCTAACCTTTACACAGTACCTCCCCCACACACACAGTAACGTCTCTAACCTTTACACAGTAACCCCCCCCACACACATAGTAACATCTCTAACCTTTACACAGTACCTCCCCCCACACACAGTAACGTCTCTAACCTTTACACAGTACCTCCCCCACACACAGTAACGTCTCTAACCTTTACACAGTACCTCCCCCACACACACAGTAACGTCTCTAACCTTTACACAGTAACCTCCCCCCACACACATAGTAACATCTCTAACCTTTACACAGTACCTCCCCCCACACACAATAACGTCTCTAACCTTTACACAGTACCTCCCCCCCACACACAGTAACGTCTCTAACCTTTACACAGTACCTCCCCCCACACAGTAACGTCTCTAACCTCTCTAAAGTCTCTAACCTTTACACAGTACCTCCCCCCCACACACAGTAACGTCTCTAACCTTTACACAGTACCTCCCCCACACACAGTAACGTCTCTAACCTTTACACAGTACCTCCCCCCACACACAGTAACGTCTCTAACCTTTACACAGTAACCCCCCCCACACACACAGTAACGTCTCTAACCTTTACACAGTAACCCCCCCACACACACAGTAATGTCTCTAACCTTTACACAGTACCTCCCCACACACAGTAACATCTCTAACCTTTACACAGTAACCCCCCCCACACACAGTAACGTCTCTAACCTTTACGCAGTACCACCCCCCACACACAGTAACGTCTCTAACCTTTACACAGTAACCTCCCCCCACACACAGTAACGTCTCTAACCTTTACACAGTAACCCCCCACACACACAGTAACGTCTCTAACCTTTACACAGTAACCCCCCCCCCCCACACACAGTAACGTCTCTAACCTTTACACAGTACCTCCCCCCACACACAGTAACGTCTCTAACCTTTACACAGTAACCCCCCACACAGTAACGTCTCTAACCTTTACACAGTACCCCCCACACACACAGTAACGTCTCTAACCTTTACACAGTAACCCCCCCACACACACACAGTAACGTCTCTAACCTTTACACAGTAACCCCCCACACAGTAACGTCTCTAACCTTTACACAGTACCTCCCCCACACACAGTAACGTCTCCCCCGCACACAGTAATGTCTCTAACCTTTACACAGTAACCCCCCACACACAGTAACGTCTCTAACCTTTACACAGTAACCCCCTCCCCCCACACACACAGTAACGTCTCTAACCTTTACACAGTACCTCCCCACACACAGTAACGTCTCTAACCTTTACACAGTACCTCCCCCCACACACACAGTAACGTCTCTAACCTTTACACAGTAACCCCCCACACACATAGTAACATCTCTAACCTTTACACAGTACCTCCCCCACACACAGTAACGTCTCTAACCTTTACACAGTACCTCCCCCACACACAGTAACGTCTCTAACCTTTACACAGAACCTCCCCCCACACAGTAACGTCTCTAACCTCTCTAAAGTCTATAACCTTTACACAGTACCTCCCCCCACACACAGTAACGTCTCTAACCTTTACACAGTACCTCCCCACACACAGTAACGTCTCTAACCTTTACACAGTACCTCCCCACACACACAGTAACGTCTCTAACCTTTACACAGTACCTCCCCCCACACACAGTAACGTCTCTAACCTTTACACAGTACCTCCCCCCACACACACAGTAACGTCTCTAACCTTTACACAGTAACCCCCCCCACACACATAGTAACATCTCTAACCTTTACACAGTACCTCCCCACACACAGTAACGTCTCTAACCTTTACACAGTACCTCCCCCCACACACAGTAACGTCTCTAACCTTTACACAGAACCTCCCCCACACAGTAACGTCTCTAACCTCTCTAAAGTCTCTAACCTTTACACAGTACCTCCCCACACACAGTAACGTCTCTAACCTTTACACAGTACCTCCCCACACACAGTAACGTCTCTAACCTTTACACAGTACCTCCCCCACACACAGTAACGTCTCTAACCTTTACACAGTAACCCCCTCCCCCACACACACAGTAACGTCTCTAACCTTTACACAGTAACCCCCCACACACACAGTAATGTCTCTAACCTTTACACAGTACCTCCCCCACACACAGTAACATCTCTACCCTTTACACAGTAACCCCCCCACACACAGTAACGTCTCTAACCTTTACACAGTAACCCCCCACACACACACACACAGTAACGTCTCTAACCTTTACACAGTAACCCCCCCACACAGTAACGTCTCTAACCTTTACACAGTACCTCCCCCACACACAGTAACGTCTCTAACCTTTACACAGTAACCCCCCACACAGTAACGTCTCTAACCTTTACACAGTAACCCCCCACACACACACACAGTAACGTCTCTAACCTTTACACAGTAACCCCCCACACAGTAACGTCTCTAACCTTTACACAGTACCTCCCGCACACAGTAATGTCTCTAACCTTTACACAGTACCCCCCACACACAGTAACGTCTCTAACCTTTACACAGTAACCCCTCCCCCCACACACACAGTAACGTCTCTAACCTTTACACAGTACCTCCCCCACACACAGTAACGTCTCTAACCTTTACACAGTACCTCCCCCACACACACAGTAACGTCTCTAACCTTTACACAGTAACCTCCCCCCACACACATAGTAACATCTCTAACCTTTACACAGTACCTCCCCACACACAGTAACGTCTCTAACCTTTACACAGTACCTCCCCCCACACACAGTAACGTCTCTAACCTTTACACTGTACCTCCCCCACACACACAGTAACGTCTCTAACCTTTACACTGTACCTCCCCCCACACAGTAACGTCTCTAACCTCTCTAAAGTCTCTAACCTTTACACAGTACCTCCCCCACACACAGTAACGTCTCTAACCTTTACACAGCAACCCCCCACACACAGTAACGTCTCTAACCTTTACACAGTACCTCCCCCCACACACAGTAACGTCTCTAACCTTTACACAGTACCTCCCCCACACACAGTAACGTCTCTAACCTTTACACAGTAACCCCCCACACACACAGTAACGTCTCTAACCTTTACACAGTAACCCCCCACACACACAGTAATGTCTCTAACCTTTACACAGTACCTCCCCCACACACAGTAACATCTCTAACCTTTACACAGTAACCCCCCACACACAGTAACGTCTCTAACCTTTACACAGTAACCCCCCACCCCCGCACACAGTAACGTCTCTAACCTTTACACAGTAACGTCTCTAACCTTTACACAGTAACCCCCCCCACACACAGTAACGTCTCTAACCTTTACGCAGTACCTCCCCCACACACAGTAACGTCTCTAACCTTTACACAGTACCTCCCCCCACACACAGTAACGTCTCTAACCTTGACACAGTAACCCCCCCACACACAGTAACGTCTCTAAACTTTACACAGTACCTCCCCAACACACAGTAACGCCTCTAACCTTTACACAGTAACCCCCCCACACACAGTAACGTCTCTAACCTCTCTAAAGTCTCTAACCTTTACACAGTAACCCCCCACACACAGTAACGCCTCTAACCTTTACACAGTAACCCCCCACACACAGTAACGTCTCTAACCTCTCTAAAGTCTCTAACCTTTACACAGTACCTCCCCCACACACAGTAACGTCTCTAACCTTTACACAGTAACCCCCACCCCCGCACACAGTAACGTCTCTAACCTTTACACAGTAACGTCTCTAACCTTTACACAGTAACCCCCCACACACAGTAACGTCTCTAACCTTTACGCAGTACCTCCCCCACACACAGTAACGTCTCTAACCTTTACACAGTACCTCCCCCCACACACAGTAACGTCTCTAACCTTGACACAGTAACCCCCCACACACACAGTAACGTCTCTAACCTTGACACAGTAACCCCCCCACACACACAGTAACGTCTCTAAACTTTACACAGTACCTCCCCCACACACAGTAACGTCTCTAACCTTTACACAGTAACCCCCCACACACAGTAACGTCTCTAACCTCTCTAAAGTCTCTAACCTTTACACAGTAACCTCACAGTAACCCTCCCCAACACACAGTAACCCCTCTAACCTTTACACAGTAACCCCCACACACAGTAACGTCTCTAACCTCTCTAAAGTCTCTAACCTTTACACAGTAACCCCCCACACACAGTAACGCCTCTAACCTTTACACAGTAACCCCCCACACACAGTAACGTCTCTAACCTCTCTAAAGTCTCTAACCTTTACACAGTAACCCCCACACACAGTAACCCCTCTAACCTTTACACAGTAACCCCCCACACACAGTAACGTCTCTAACCTCTCTAAAGTCTCTAACCTTTACACAGTAACCCCCCCCACACACAGTAACGCCTCTAACCTTTACACAGTAACCCCCCCCCCCACACACAGTAACGTCTCTAACCTCTCTAAAGTCTCTAACCTTTACACAGTACCTCCCCCCACACACAGTAACGTCTCTAACCTTTACACAGCAACCCCCCACACACAGTAACGTCTCTAACCTTTACACAGTACCCCCCACACACAGTAACGTCTCTAACCTTTACACAGTACCTCCCCCACACACAGTAACGTCTCTAACCTTTACACAGTACCCCCCACACACAGTAACGTCTCTAACCTTTACACAGTAACCCCCCACACACAGTAACGTCTCTAACCTTTACACAGTACCTCCCCCACACACAGTAACGTCTCTAACCTTTACACAGTAACCCCCCCACACACAGTAACGTCTCTAACCTTTACACAGTAACCCCCCCACACACAGTAACGTCTCTAACCTTTACACAGTAACGTCTCTAACCTTTACACAGTAACCCCCACACACAGTAACGTCTCTAACCTTTACGCAGTACCTCCCCCCCACACAGTAACGTCTCTAACCTTTACGCAGTACCTCACATAGTAACATCTCTAACCTTTACACAGTAACCCCCCCCACACACAGTAACGCCTCTAACCTTTACACAGTAACCCCCCCCCACACAGTAACGTCTCTAACCTTTACACAGTACCCCCCCACACAGTAACGTCTCTAACCTTTACACAGTAACCCCACAGTAACCCCCCACACACACAGTAATGTCTCTAACCTTTACACAGTAACCCCACAGTACCCCCCACACACACAGTAACGTCTCTAACCTTTACACAGTAACCCCACAGTCCCCCCACATACACAGTAATGTCTCTAACCTTTACACAGTACCTCCCCCCACACACACAGTAACGTCTCTAACCTTTACACAGTAACCCCACAGTAACCCCCCCACACACATAGTAACATCTCTAACCTTTACACAGCCCCCCCCACACACACAGCAACGTATCTAACCATTACACAGTAACCTCACAGTAACGTCTCTAACCTTTACACAGTAACCCCCCTCCCCCACACACACATAGTAACATCTCTAACCTTTACACAGTAACCCCACAGAACCTCCCCCAATACACACACAGTAACGTCTCTAACCTTTACACAGTAACCCCCCCACACACACACAGCAACGTCTCTAACCTTTAGACAGTAACCCCACAGTACCCCCCCCACACACACACACAGTAACATCTCTAACCTTTACACTGTAACCCCACAGTAACCCCCCACACACAGTAACGTCTCTAACCTTTACACTGTAACCCAACAGTAACCCCCCACACACACAGTAATGTCTCTAACCTTTCCACAGTAACCCCTCTTTGGCTCACTTTCTCTCTCAGCTCTCTTCCTTTCTCTCTCCCAACCTCTCCTCTCAGCTCCCTCTCTCCCTTCCTTCACAGCTTTGTATTTAATCTTGTCCTAGAGGCAGCTCTGCAGAGTGGTCATGAAATATGATTTGAAACCTAACCTTAACCACTCTGCTAACCCTATAACACCTAACCCTAACATTAAATGAAGACCAAAAATCGAACTTTTGTTGTTGTGAATTCTTACGATAAAGCCAAATTTGACTTTGCAACTGTCCCATCTAGCGGAAATCGCTCAGTTCTGCCTCCAGGGCAAGATTCATGACAATAGAAGCGAACTGTCCCTTCCTTCCTCTTTCTAGACTGCAGCTCTGGATTGTTATTCAGAGAGGTAGGCAGCACTTTACGGTGGTAGATCTATAAAAGAGTGTCCCCTATAAGAGACCGCTGTGTTTTCCTCCCATTGATCCAGTCAGCCCTGATACATTTAAGAGCAAGCTGAGCGATTACCCGTAGCAATCTTAACTCTGATCCATACCACAAATGCCAGGCGCCAGACATCAGCTCTGGGTAATTGTGATGCTGAAAAGGGGGCATTGTTAATCTACCTTTTTTGCCCCTCGTTCCTGAGCCTGAGTTCAATTGCTCATGTTCAATTCATTCTGATTTTAATTGTGCTTGAGTTATTATGGTCTAGACTGCCTGGATGGGCTGCAGTCACTACACTATCTTACCTATGGTGGGACTGAGAGAATGGAGAAATGTGATTATGCATTGTTATGTACAACAGGCTCCACTTCACTGTAGAGACCCTATGCGTCATCTTATCACAGTCAGACGTCAGCGTGGTCTATTTTAACGTAGGCGGTCTATTGGCTGAGCTGGTAATTAATGGTGCATTACAGAAGGATTCAATATTCAATATGCAACGTCCATTTAAGACACTTGTAATGAAAAGAGTGCTTAGAACAGTCTGATCAATGGGAATCGCTGAAGCAGATTGGATTTTGCTTGATGAAGCAGGATAGTGACAGAAAAACAGAACAGTTCACCCTTTGTCCCTATGATAAATAGAGGAGGAAGTAATCAAGCTCCAAAATATTGTAATTTAATACTTCTATTTTACACAGTCTTCTAGATACATTACAAACTGGAGTCTTGCTTCATTTGTAGTCCATTAGCTAGCGGAGAGAGAGGTGCACAGGTGTGAAATCCTTATCACAGTTTATACCCACAGCGTCTCGTAGTATTGTAGTCATGTGGGAAGCTCTTAGTCTCACTCCCATGAATTTACTGATTGAAGGTTTAGCTTTATTCAGCGGGAGGTCAAAGGGGTAATTAAAAAAGGCCCAGAGTAAGTAGTGTGTAAGAATTATATCAACAGGCCATGAGACATGGGGCAAATCTTGGTTGTGCTCCCAAAATAACACACAGCCCACTTTCTGCTTCTTATAGCATTTCCTGCAGCAAGAAGCTCAGGAGAGGATAGTTTGTTTCCAGCCCTGTTTCTGAAAAGATGTGACTCAACAATCTATCAGACCTATATAAGACCACTGGGGCGCCAGAGTGCATCATATTATAAGAACAACAACATTGATGAGATACAGCTCCTACCAAACACTGCAAATAGGTACTTTCAGAGAGACGGAGACAGAGAGACGGAGACAGAGATACAGAAAGAGAGAGACAGAGAGACGGAGACAGAGATACAGAAAGAGAGAGACAGAGAGACGGAGACAGAGAGACGGAGACAGAGTATATAGATGGAAGGAATGCAGTTTGGAAACCTACCAAAAAACAATTAGGCAACAACAAATTCAATCCCTTTTAGACAATTTCCTGGGTAAAACGTTCCACTGTAATAGTGAAGGTGTAAACCTGGCAGTAGAAAATCTTAACAGTATATTTGACCTCTCAGCTTCCCTATTAAATCTAAAAATCTCAAATAGAAAACCGAAGAAAATTAACAATAATGACAAATGGTTTGATGAAGAATGCAAAAATCTAAGAAAGAAATTGAGAAACCTGTCCAACCAAAAACATAGAGACCCGGAAAACCTGAGTCTACGCCTTCACTATGGTGAATCACTAAAACAATACAGAAATACACTACGGAAAAAGATGGAACAGCATGTCAGAAATCAGCTCAATGCAATTGAAGAATCCATAGACTCTAACCACTTCTGGGAAAATTGGAAAACACTAAACAAACAACAACACGAAGAATTATCTATCCAAAATGGAGATGTATGGGTAAACCACTTCTCCAATCTTTTTGGTTCTATAACAAAGAACAAAGAGCAAAAACATATACATTATCAAATACAGATCTTAGAATCAACTATTAAAGACTACCAGAACCCACTGGATTCTCCAATTACATTGAATGAGTTACAGGACAAAATAAAAACCCTTCAACCCAAAAAGGCCTGTGGTGTCGATGGTATCCTCAATGAAATGATCAAATATACAGACAACAAATTCCAATTGGCTATACTAAAACTCTTTAACATCATACTTAGCTCTGGCATCTTCCCCAATATTTGGAACCAAGGACTGATCACCCCAATCCACAAAAGTGGAGACAAATTTGACCCCAATAACTACCGTGGAATATGTGTCAACAGTAACCTTGGGAAAATCCTCTGCATTATTATTAACAGCAGACTCGTACATTTCCTCAATGAAAACAATGTACTGAGCAAATGTCAAATTGGCTTTTTACCAAATTACCGTACAACAGACCATGTATTCACCCTGCACACCCTAATTGACAACCAAACAAACCAAAACAAAGGCAAAGTCTTCTCATGCTTTGTTGATTTCAAAAAAGCCTTCGACTCAATCTGGCATGAGGGTCTGCTATACAAACTGATGGAAAGTGGTGTTGGGGGTAAAACATACGACATTATAAAATCCATGTACACAAACAACAAGTGTGCGGTTAAAATTGGCAAAAAACACACACATTTCTTCACACAGGGTCGTGGGGATAGACAGGGATGCAGCTTAAGCTCCACCCTCTTCAACATATATATCAACGAATTGGCGCGGGCACTAGAAAAGTCTGCAGCACCCGGCCTCCCCCTGCTAGAATCCGAAGTCAAATGTCTGCTGTTTGCTGATGATCTGGTGCTTCTGTCACCAACCAAGGAGGGCCTACAGCAGCACCTAGATCTTATGCACAGATTCTGTCAGACCTGGGCCCTGACAGTAAATCTCAGTAAGACCAAAATAATGGTGTTCCAAAAAAGGTCCAGTCACCAGGACCACAAATACAAATTCCATCTAGACACTGTTGCCCTAGAGCACACAAAAACTATACATACCTTGGCCTAAACATCAGCGCCACAGGTAACTTCCACAAAGCTGTGAACGATCTGAGAGACAAGGCAAGAAGGGCATTCTATGCCATCAAAAGAAACATAAATTTCAACATACCAATTAGGATTTGGCTAAAAATACTTGAATCAGTCATAGAGCCCATTGCCCTTTATGGTTGTGAGGTCTGGGGTCCGCTCACCAACCAAGACTTCACAAAATGGGACAAACACCAAATTGAGACTCTGCACGCAGAATTCTGCAAAAATATCCTCCGTGTACAACGTAAAACACCAAATAATGCATGCAGAGCAGAATTAGGCCGATACCCACTAATTATCAAAATCCAGAAAAGAGCCGTTAAATTCTACAACCACCTAAAAGGAAGCGATTCACAAACCTTCCATAACAAAGCCATCACCTACAGAGAGATGAACCTGGAGAAGAGTCCCCTAAGCAAGCTGGTCCTGGGGCTCTGTTCACAAACACAAACACACCCTACAGAGCCCCAGGACAACAGCACAATTAGACCCAACCAAATCATGAGAAAACAAAAAGATAATTAACACATTGGAAAGAATTAACAAAAAAACAGAGCAAACTAGAATGCTATTTGGCCCTACACAGAGAGTACACAGCGGCAGAATACCTGACCACTGTGACTGACCCAAAATTAAGGAAAGCTTTGACTATGTACAGACTCAGTGAGCATAGCCTTGCTATTGAGAAAGGCCGTCGTAGGCAGACATGGCTCTCAAGAGAAGACAGGCTATGTGCTCACTGCCCACAAAATGAGGTGGAAACTGAGCTGCACTTCCTAACCTCCTGCCCAATGTATGACCATATTAGAGAGACATATTTCCCCCAGATTACACAGATCCACAAAGAATTCGAAAACAAATCCAATTTTGAAAAACTCCCATATCTTTTGGGTGAAATTCCACAGTGTGCCATCACAGCAGCAAGATTTGTGACCTGTTGCCACGAGAAAAGGGCAACCAGTGAAGAACAAACACCATTGTAAATACAACCCATATTTATGCTTATTTATTTTATCTTGTGTCCTTTAACTATTTGTACATTGTATATATATATAATATGACATTTGTAATGTCTTTACTGTTTTGAAACTTCTGTATGTGTAATGTTTACTGTTAATTTTTGTTGTTTTTCACTTTATATATTCACTTTGTATGTTGTCTACCTCACTTGCTTTGGCAATGTTTCCCATGCCAATAAAGCCCTTGAATTGAATTGAATTGAATTGACAGAGAGACGGAGACAGAGATGCAGAAAGAGAGAGACAGAGAGACGGAGACAGAGAGACGGAGACAGAGAGACGGAGACAGAGAGACAGAGAGACGGAGACAGAGATACAGAAAGAGAGAGACAGAGAGACGGAGACAGAGAGACAGAGACAGAGAGAGACAGAAAGAGAGAGACAGAGAGACGGAGACAGAGATAGAGAGAGACGGAGACAGAGAGACAGAGAGACGGAGACAGAGATACAGAAAGAGAGAGACGGAGACAGAGATACAGAAAGAGAGAGACAGAGAGACGGAGACAGAGAGACGGAGACAGAGAGACAGAGACAGAGAGAGACAGAAAGAGAGAGACAGAAAGAGAGAGACAGAGAGACGGAGACAGAGAGACGGAGACAGAGAGACGGAGACAGAGATACAGAAAGAGAGAGACAGAGAGACGGAGACAGAAAGACGTAGACAGAGAGACAGAGACAGAGAGACGGAGACAGAGAGAGACAGAGAGAGACAGAGAGACGGAGACAGAGAGAGACAGAGAGAGACAGAGAGACGGAGACAGAGATAGAGAGAGACAGAGAGACGGAGACAGAGAGACGGAGACAGAGAGACAGAGAGACGGAGACAGCGAGACGGAGACAGAGATACAGAAAGAGAGAGACAGAGAGACGGAGACAGAGATACAGAGAGACGGAGACAGAGACACGGAGACAGAGAGACAGAGAGATGGAGACAGAGATACAGAAAGAGAGAGACGGAGACAGAGAGACGGAGACAGAGAGACAGAGACAGAGAGAGACAGAAAGAGAGAGACAGAAAGAGAGAGACAGAAAGAGAGAGACAGAGAGACGGAGACAGAGATAGAGAGAGACAGAGAGACGGAGACAGAGAGACAGAGAGATGGAGACAGAGAGACAGAGAGACGGAGACAGAGATACAGAAAGAGAGAGACAGAGAGACGGAGACAGAAAGACGTAGACAGAGATACAGAAAGAGAGAGACAGTGATAGAGAGATAGAGAGAGACAGAGAGACGGAGACAGAGAGACGGAGACAGAGAGACAGAGAGACGGAGACAGAGATACAGAAAGAGAGAGACAGTGATAGAGAGATAGAGAGACAGCGATAGAGAGACAAGAGATAGAGAGAGAAAGAGAGAGACCGAAATAAAGAGAGAGAGATGAAGAGAGTGAAAGAGAGAGACAGTGTGTTAAAATACAAATCCTGGCATTCTCTTTCTCATCCTTTTATTACATTGTATCATAGTTTTTTTTAAAGTAATTTAGCAGATGCTCTTATCCAGAGCGACTTACAGGAGCAATTAGAGTTAAGTGCCTTGCTCAAGGGTACATTCAATATATTTTTTACCTAGTAGGCTCGTGGATCCAAACCAGTGACCTTTCGGTTACTGGCCCAACGCTCTTAAATGCTAGATTACCTGACTGCTGCCCACTTTTGAACCAGAACACTAAATTCTAACTCACTGAAGTGGTTTAGCATCTGACAGTATTCCCTCCCCTGAATTTGTGTAATTGGATTACAACCAGAACGGATATTGTACTCGCATATACGTTTGGCCGTTCAACATGTATTAAGTTGCTTTGAGCATGACCTCCTGTTCCCATCCTCTATGTGTCTGCTTTGTGCAGTAGTAGGTCAAAGCCATAACTCATACCCAGTGTTGTTAGCCAGGGTTGTGGAATTCCATCAGTGGGCTTCTGTGTCCTCATTCCCCTGTTTCCCCAGTGTCCAGCTGCTTCTGATCATCCTAATAGGAATGGATTGCATTCAAACAGCAGCTTAGATAAGATGGTATGATGGGGTATCTCAACCATATCCAACAATATCAATGTGATGCACCCAGCCCACCTGAGTTATTCAAGGTAGCTGGTCTGTACCTGAACACTCATAACATCTCTGTGATTGCACCGGGGACAGGTGAGGAGGGGTGAGGAAGGGAGAGGAGGGGTGAGGAGAGGAGTGGAGAGCCTAGGTGAGGAGGGGTTAGGAAGGGAGAGGAGGGGTGAGGAGGGGATGGGAGAGCTGAGGTGAGGAGGGGTGAGGAAGGGAGAGGAGGGGTGTGGAGGGATGCGAGAGGTGAGTAAGGGTTTGAAGGGATGTGAGGGGTGAGGAGAGGTGAGGATGGGAGAGGAGAGGTGATGAGGGATTTGAGGGGTGAGGAGAGGTGAGAGGTTAGGAGGGATGTGAGGGGTGAGGAGAGGTGAGGAGAGGTGAGGAGCGGTGAGGAGAAGAGAGGAGAGGTGATGAGGGATTTGAGGGGTGAGGAGAGGTGAGGAGGGATGCGAGAGGTTAGGAGGGATGTGAGGGGTGAGGAGAGGTGAGGAGGGGTGAGGAGGAGAGAGGAGAGGTGATGAGGGATTCGAGGGGTAAGGAGAGGAGAGGTGAGGTGAGGAGGGGTGAGGAGGAGAGAGGAGAGGTGATGAGGGATTCGAGGGGCGAGGAGGGATGTGAGGGTTGAGGAGAGGTGATGCCAGTGTCTTATAAAATCCTATTTAATTTACACATCACCAATAGCATTTGATGGGGTTAACAGCAATACTTATTTGAGAGCTAAGCTGTCTGTGACAATTATAGGGGACTGGGAACATCTCAAGTGATGATACACTGCTTAATAATACTAGTAATGATGATATTGCTTTTATACAGTGCTTTTTACTAGGTCTCACTAGGTCTCAAAGATTTTTTCGTTCTCTGTCTGGTTGAAACTCGTGTCATCCACCATCAACATTAAGCATATTCAGCATGGAGTATTCAGTTAGGTAGAACACATTCAGTTAGGTAAAACACATTCAGTTAGGTAGAACACTCAGAACATTGCAGACAGAACTATAATGAATAGGGCTGAAAGTTGTATGCTGTTGTTGCACCCTGTTGCGCATAAGAGGAGTAAAATCTCTTCTCATCACTTCACTCTCCTCCAATCAGATCCCTCAGATCAGCTATGCCTCCACGGCCCCAGAGCTGAGTGATGACCGGCGCTATGACTTCTTCTCTCGGGTGGTTCCCCCGGACTCATTTCAGGCCCAGGCAATGGTGGACATCATCAGAGCCCTGGACTGGACCTACGTCTCCACCGTTGCCTCTGAGGGCAGCTATGGAGAGAAGGGCGTGGAGGCCTTCCAACAGATCTCCAAAGAGGCTGGTAAGTAATGGAAGTAGTAGTGGATATGATACTGTAAATGATAATATACTATGGTTAGATTTAGTTTTGGAGTTATTTCTCAAAGCGCTGTAGACATGTTGTTCCTCTTGAAGCATTTTTCACCCCTGGTTCCATACAGACAGGGAATGATCACAGGTGAGAATGCCCTCCTCCACCTTATAGCAGGTTATAATTACACTGCCAATTTAAGACAGGCAGCACACTGGAGGGAGGGAGGGAGGGAGAAAGGGAGAGAGGGAGGGAGAGAGAGAGAGAGGGAGGGAGAGAGAGAGGGAGGGAGAGAGAGAGAGAGAGGGAGGGAGAGAGAGAGAGAGAGAGAGAGAGAGAGAGAGAGGGGCTGTTTTGTCCATCTGGGGCTCACTATGGACCAACAAATTGCTGTACATTCCATGCTGAGACTACACAGACAATTATATTTTGTAATAATTTAAGAAGTATTAATGTATTGACAACAATGATCATAGTGACTTCTAGTACTGTGAGTGACTTTCAGCTCTGTGAGTGACCCTGAGTAAAATATGATCTAAGAATATAAGAGTTTGTTCTGTGGGTGCTGGCAATATCTGTTGTGTGGGAGAACTCTCAATTCCATTTCCATCCCAGCAACAGAGGCGCTGCTTTAAGAAAGGATTACCTACTTCATCATCTGGACCAGGAAATGACATTCCGTGATCTACGCTTCAGCATTCATACAACTCCTCCCCCGACAATACCACTGTACCTAGGGAACCAAGGTTACTTCCTGATTCTCACCTTGACAAGAAAGGAAGAGGCGAAGCAGGAAGGGTTATCTTCCGCAAAAATCTGTAAAAAATCATCCCAATGCGTTTCTATGGGCTTAATATGTAGGCCTGCCTTTCTGGCTTTGGGACAACGACTCCCATTGTTAAGAAGGAAACATGAGCCATTGGGCACATTACGTAGTTTCAACATCTAGTTTTGATTTACATTTGGTTGAGTTGTCAAAGTGATCACATCATTTTGGGGGGTTGAAATTACATGGCAACAACGTTTATTCAACCAGTTTTTGCCCAGCATCTCGTCATTATATACAGATCTCTGCCTTAACCTTTACAGATCCCAACTATTTTCCTGTAATCTGCAGCTACTAGCTAGACCCCTGTCAACCAATCCTGAGCATCGGTACTGAGGAGTGATGCTAGTGTAGAGGAAAGGACGAGAGCTAATGATATCCTTAAAGATGATGGATAAATTAAGATACATTAGTTCACTCAGGCCGTTTCACTCAGGCCGTTACCATTTTAAAAAATGGGCAACTTCCTGTCTACTTTAGTGAGTGGCTCTCCCATACACAGAGCTTGGTCTGGTCTACTTAGTTCATTCACTTCCATTGAAACAGAAAAATGAGGGAGTGGGATGTGTCACTTCCTTTTCCGTCTCTGATATCCCTTTGGGCGACGATAAGAAGTCTGGAGGACATGAAAATTTAATTTGTTCATGTGCAGTGTGATCACTCATTAAAACTTTAAGAGGCTGTTGTGGCGCTGGAGAGAACAGCTGCAGGATGAGTCTCAGCAGAACACTAAGAGGGTATTGGGAAGAAAAGTCCTGATGATTTAGTGGGTTACTTTGGAGGGGATTTTATTTCAGTGTGTTACATACTCCAACGCACATGGTGGGTCTGCACATGGTAGGTCTGCACATGGTAGGTATGCACATGGTAGGTCTTCACATGGTAGGTCTGCACATGGTAGGTATGCACATGGTAGGTCTGCACATGGTGGGTCTGCACATGGTAGGTGTGCACATGGTAGGTCTGCACATGGTGGGTCTGCACATGGTAGGTCTGCACATGGTGGGTCTGCACATGGTAGGTCTGCACATGCTAGGTCTGCACATGATAGGTCTGCACATGGTGGGTCTGCACATGGTAGGTGTGCACATGGTAGGTCTGCACATGGTAGGTGTGCACATGGTAGGTCTGCACATGGTGGGTCTGCACATGGTAGGTCTGCACATGGTGGGTCTGCACATGGTGGGTCTGCACATGGTGGGTCTGCACATGGTAGGTCTGCACATGGTGGGTCTGCACATGGTAGGTCTGCACATGATAGGTCTGCACATGGTAGGTCTGCACATGGTGGGTCTGCACATGGTGGGTCTGCACATGGTGGGTCTGCACATGGTGGGTCTGCACATGGTGGGTCTGCAATGACCAGATGGTTTTCTGTCTGTTGTACTTCCTTCACTGGTGTTTTTGTCTCGGCAAAACGCTGCATTGATAATATTGTTGTGACTGTAAAAACATCACAGACGAGGGAGTTAGAAATGTATCTTGCTGTTCTGGTTGACTCATCCATTACAATAGAGCTGCAGTCAGGGAATGCCCTTCTGTATCCCCATACAAATCAAATAGGAATCATTTCCCTCAATGAAAGCCCTGCACACTCTAGGCATTGTGCTTTTGATAAAAGCTTTGATTTCAGAATGATAACTCTCGATATTCATAACATGAGAGAATGTGTCATTTGCAGTACGAGATGCTGCATTTGATTGAAATGAATAGGCATCATACTGTATTTGCACTGAAGCAGTGATGCAGTAGAAATCTCTCCAATAACATTGAAAGAGAAACAGTGCAGTCCCAGATACAGCCACAGTTTGTTGTTTGAGTTGATCTGTAGGGCCTTCAGATGTTTCTGGAAGTGACATGGCAGATGCATTAGTAACATTCTCGCTTCACCACTTCAAGGAGAAGCTTCTCCCGGACTAATGCAATATGGCTGCCCATTACCCCGAGCAGAGTGTTGGTCAGCTCATATCGATCTGCTCTGTTTTCCACTCTCCTCTTTCTCCCTTGTTTTGGTAGTATTCCACCCTTGCAGTTTAATTTGAATGAGTTGTCTTTGCTTTAGAATTGCAGCATGGAAAGATGAATCTTGTTTGTATTTTCTTGGTGTGTACCTCTGTATTGGGTCCAGTGTAATGGAGTTTGTTTTTTCTCTTTGATAAACAAAGTCATGCAGCGCGTTTGAGGATTAGATTCTCCCACAAACATCACTCTTAAATTAATTGCTGTATGCTGCCACAGCCGGGTTTTCATATCATTAGTTTGAACAATGAAAAACCTGTCAAAGGCACTCCAAATATTTAGCCGAGGGACTGAAGCAGAAAAATGTAAGAGCATTTTATTTTATTTTGACTTCATACATATGGAGTGACTGCCCTAGTATTTGACCAATAGCTTGATGTGTTCTCAGAATATGATCATTCTAAAGTGGAAAATTGTGCTCCAGCAGCCGTCCCCGCTCTCTTCTAGAGACAACGTGACAGTGGAATGGAACGTGGGATAACGAAGGAAGGGGTTCATGTGCACAGAATAGCAATGGAATTATATTTCTGTGGGCTCCCACTTGAGCTGCATGGGGAGGAAAGTGTCAGTGGAGGGAGCCTGTCGTCATTCTGCATCTGCTCCAGAGGTGATAAGTATAATTGGAGCATTATGGATCCCCCTCGGGGGTGGAGTGATGGTACGATTGGGGTTTTGCGGGGTAGTGGGGGGACAGAGGAATGGGTAAGAGGGGTTGAACCCATCAGGGACCACTGATTTCTGAAACGCCACCGTCACATCCTGGAGTGCATTTTGGGAATCTCCGGGATGTGGGGATGAATAATGGACGCTGTTAATGTAGCACACGGCCCGTGGCACTTAGACTCATCAGCCTAGGACCATCAGCCTAGGGCTAGCAGGAGCCTGATGAATTAAATCATCATTATTTTATCTGTGATATATTAATCAAGCTGGGACATGTGGAGCACTGAGTTGGAGGGGGGGAGAGTGTTTAATGTAGATACCGAGCAGTAGGTCTGAAGCTACAAATGAAATATTGTGCACGTCCCAGGATGTTAATTTCACGAAAACCACATTCTTACCCAATACTTTTAGACTGTTGCATTAAAACTATGTTTGAGGTTCCATGTTAGAATCGCCTATGTATAAGATTTGAATACTCCACACAGAGCAGTGTGAGGAGTAAAACACTCCCCTCTATGATGCCCCTTGCATTTATCTCTCAGAGTTATCATTTTTTTTCTAACGGAGACAGTGGACTGCTCTTTGGCTGCCTGTGTAAACAGAGAGCTCTTTCTTTCATGCCCAGAGAACAGACACTCTGCCAGTGGCAGGTGAAGACACTCAAACCCACAGCACTAGACTCCAGGCTCTGATGTCTCTGCCTGCCTGGTGTTCTCATCTTGACTGAGTGACGAGGAATTCTGCAGTCATTCAATAATTTAGCCTCAGTTTCACAGCACATAGCCAGTCTGCAGCCTTCAGGCAGGCTAGTCCTCACAGAATATTCCAGCCGGGAAAAAAAAAAAAAAAAAAAAAAAGATTGTCACGTACAGTACACCGGATAGGTGCAGTAAAATGTGTTGTTTTACAGGGTCAGACATGATAAGGTGTTGTTGTACAGGGTCAGCCATAGTAGTACGATAGGTGTTGTTTTACAGGGTCAGCCATAGTAGTACGATAGGTGTTGTTGTACAGGGTCAGCCATAGTAGTACGATAGGTGTTGTTGTACAGGGTCAGCCATAGTAGTACAATAGGTGTTGTTGTACAGGGTCAGCCATAGTAGTACGATAGGTGTTGTTTTACAGGGCCAGCCATAGTAGTATGATAGGTGTTGTTTTGCAGGGTCAACCATAGTAGAATGATAGGTGTTGTTTTACAGGGTCAGTCATGGTAAGGTGTTGTTTTACAGGGTCAGCCATAGTAGTATGATAGGTGTTGTTTTGCAGGGTCAACCATAGTAGTACAATAGGTGTTGTTTTACAGGGTCAGCCATGGTAAGGTGTTGTTTTACAGGGTCAGCCATAGTAGTATGATAGGTGTTGTTTTGCAGGGTCAGCCATGGTAAGGTGTTGTTTTACAGGGTCAGCCATAGTAGTACAATAGGTGTTGTTTTGCAGGGTCGGCCATGGTAAGGTGTTGTTTTACAGGGTCAGCCATAGTAGTATGATAGGTGTTGTTTTGCAGGGTCAGCCATGGTAAGGTGTTGTTTTACAGGGTCAGCCATAGTAGTATGATAGGTGTTGTTTTGCAGGGTCAGCCATGGTAAGGTGTTGTTGTACAGGGTAAGCCATAGTAGTACGATAGGTGTTGTTTTGCAGGGTCAGCCATGGTAAGGTGTTGTTGTACAGGGTAAGCCATAGTAGTACGATAGGTGTTGTTTTGCAGGGTTAGCCATAGTAGTATGATAGGTGTTGTTTTGCAGGGTCAGTCATAGTAGTACAATAGGTGTTGTTTTACAGGGTCAGCCATAGTAGTACGATAGGTGTTGTTTTGCAGAGTCAGCCATAGTAGTACAATAGGTGTTGTTTTGCAGGGTCAGCCACAGTAGTACAACAGGTGTTGTTTTGCAGGGTCAGCCATAGTAGTACAATAGGTGTTGTTTTGCAGGGTCAGCCATAGTTGTACAATAGGTGTTGTTTTGCAGGGTCAGCCATAGTAGTACAATAGGTGTTGTTTTGCAGGGTCAGCCGTAGTAGTACAATAGGTGTTGTTTTACAGGGTCAGCCATAGTAGTACAATAGGTGTTGTTGTACAGGGTCAGCCATAGTAGTACGATAGGTGTTGTTTTACAGGGTCAGCCATAGTAGTATGATAGGTGTTGTTTTGCAGGGTCAGCCGTAGTAGAATGATAGGTGTTGTTTTACAGGGTCAGTCATAGTAGTACAATAGGTGTTGTTTTACAGGGTCAGCCATAGTAGTACGATAGGTGTTGTTTTGCAGGGTCAGCCGTAGTAGTATGATAGGTGTTGTTTTGCAGGGTCAGCCATGGTAAGGTGTTGTTTTACAGGGTCAGCCATGGTAAGATGTTGTTGTACAGGGTAAGCCATAGTAGTATGATAGGTGTTGTTTTGCAGGGTCAGCCATGGTAAGATGTTGTTGTACAGGGTAAGCCATAGTAGTACGATAGGTGTTGTTTTGCAGGGTCAGCCATAGTAGTACGATAGGTGTTGTTTTGCAGGGTCAGCCATGGTAAGGTGTTGTTGTACAGGGTAAGCCATAGTAGTACGATAGGTGTTGTTTTGCAGGGTCAGCCATAGTAGTATGATAGGTGTTGTTTTGCAGGGTCAGTCATAGTAGTACAATAGGTGTTGTTTTACAGGGTCAGCCATAGTAGTACGATAGGTGTTGTTTTGCAGGGTCAGCCACAGTAGTACAATAGGTGTTGTTTTGCAGGGTCAGCCATAGTAGTACAATAGGTGTTGTTTTGCAGGGTCAGCCATAGTACTACAATAGGTGTTGTTTTGCAGGGTCAGCCATAGTAGTACAATAGGTGTTGTTTTGCAGGGTCAGCCATAGTAGTACAATAGGTGTTGTTTTACAGGGTCAGCCATAGTAGTACAATAGGTGTTGTTGTACAGGGTCAGCCATAGTAGTACGATAGGTGTTGTTTTACAGGGTCAGCCATAGTAGTATGATAGGTGTTGTTTTGCAGGGTCAGCCGTAGTAGAATGATAGGTGTTGTTTTACAGGGTCAGTCATAGTAGTACAATAGGTGTTGTTTTACAGGGTCAGCCATAGTAGTACGATAGGTGTTGTTTTGCAGGGTCAGCCGTAGTAGTATGATAGGTGTTGTTTTGCAGGGTCAGCCATGGTAGTATGATAGGTGTTGTTTTACAGGGTCAGCCATAGTAGTATGATAGGTGTTGTTTTGCAGGGTCAGCCATGGTAAGGTGTTGTTTTACAGGGTCAGCCATAGTAGTACAATAGGTGTTGTTTTGCAGGGTCGGCCATGGTAAGGTGTTGTTTTACAGGGTCAGCCATAGTAGTACGATAGGTGTTGTTTTGCAGGGTCAGCCATGGTAAGGTGTTGTTTTACAGGGTCAGCCATAGTAGTACGATAGGTGTTGTTTTGCAGGGTCGGCCATGGTAAGGTGTTGTTTTACAGGGTCAGCCATAGTAGTATGATAGGTGTTGTTTTGCAGGGTCGGCCATGGTAAGGTGTTGTTTTACAGGGTCAGCCATAGTAGTATGATAGGTGTTGTTTTGCAGGGTCAGCCATGGTAAGGTGTTGTTGTACAGGGTAAGCCATAGTAGTACGATAGGTGTTGTTTTGCAGGGTCAGCCATGGTAAGGTGTTGTTTTACAGGGTCAGCCATGGTAAGGTGTTGTTGTACAGGGTAAGCCATAGTAGTACGATAGGTGTTGTTTTGCAGGGTCAGCCATGGTAAGGTGTTGTTGTACAGGGTAAGCCATAGTAGTACGATAGGTGTTGTTTTGCAGGGTCAGCCATAGTAGTACGATAGGTGTTGTTTTGCAGGGTCAGCCATGGTAAGGTGTTGTTGTACAGGGTAAGCCATAGTAGTACGATAGGTGTTGTTTTGCAGGGTCAGCCATAGTAGTATGATAGGTGTTGTTTTGCAGGGTCAGTCATAGTAGTACAATAGGTGTTGTTTTACAGGGTCAGCCATAGTAGTACGATAGGTGTTGTTTTGCAGAGTCAGCCATAGTAGTACAATAGGTGTTGTTTTGCAGGGTCAGCCATAGTAGTACAATAGGTGTTGTTTTGCAGGGTCAGCCATAGTAGTACAATAGGTGTTGTTTTGCAGGGTCAGCCATAGTAGTACAATAGGTGTTGTTTTGCAGGGTCAGCCATAGTAGTACAATAGGTGTTGTTTTGCAGGGTCAGCCATAGTAGTACAATAGGTGTTGTTTTGCAGGGTCAGCCATAGTAGTACAATAGGTGTTGTTTTGCAGGGTCAGCCATAGTAGTACAATAGGTGTTGTTTTGCAGGGTCAGCCATAGTAGTATGATAGGTGTTGTTTTGCAGGGTCAGCCATGGTAAGGTGTTGTTTTACAGGGTCAGCCATAGTAGTACAATAGGTGTTGTTTTGCAGGGTCGGCCATGGTAAGGTGTTGTTTTACAGGGTCAGCCATAGTAGTACGATAGGTGTTGTTTTGCAGGGTCAGCCATGGTAAGGTGTTGTTTTACAGGGTCAGCCATAGTAGTACGATAGGTGTTGTTTTGCAGGGTCGGCCATGGTAAGGTGTTGTTTTACAGGGTCAGCCATAGTAGTATGATAGGTGTTGTTTTGCAGGGTCGGCCATGGTAAGGTGTTGTTTTACAGGGTCAGCCATAGTAGTATGATAGGTGTTGTTTTGCAGGGTCAGCCATGGTAAGGTGTTGTTGTACAGGGTAAGCCATAGTAGTACGATAGGTGTTGTTTGCAGGGTCAGCCATGGTAAGGTGTTGTTTTACAGGGTCAGCCATGGTAAGGTGTTGTTGTACAGGGTAAGCCATAGTAGTACGATAGGTGTTGTTTTGCAGGGTCAGCCATGGTAAGGTGTTGTTGTACAGGGTAAGCCATAGTAGTACGATAGGTGTTGTTTTGCAGGGTCAGCCATAGTAGTACGATAGGTGTTGTTTTGCAGGGTCAGCCATGGTAAGGTGTTGTTGTACAGGGTAAGCCATAGTAGTACGATAGGTGTTGTTTTGCAGGGTCAGCCATAGTAGTATGATAGGTGTTGTTTTGCAGGGTCAGTCATAGTAGTACAATAGGTGTTGTTTTACAGGGTCAGCCATAGTAGTACGATAGGTGTTGTTTTGCAGAGTCAGCCATAGTAGTACAATAGGTGTTGTTTTGCAGGGTCAGCCATAGTAGTACAATAGGTGTTGTTTTGCAGGGTCAGCCATAGTAGTACAATAGGTGTTGTTTTGCAGGGTCAGCCATAGTAGTACAATAGGTGTTGTTTTGCAGGGTCAGCCATAGTAGTACAATAGGTGTTGTTTTGCAGGGTCAGCCATAGTAGTACAATAGGTGTTGTTTTGCAGGGTCAGCCATAGTAGTACAATAGGTGTTGTTTTGCAGGGTCAGCCATAGTAGTACAATAGGTGTTGTTTTGCAGGGTCAGCCATAGTAGTACAATAGGTGTTGTTTTGCAGGGTCAGACATAGTAGTACAATAGGTGTTGTTTTGCAGGGTCAGCCATAGTAGTACAATAGGTGTTGTTTTGCAGGGTCAGCCATAGTAGTACAATAGGTGTTGTTTTGCAGGGTCAGCCATAGTAGTACAATAGGTGTTGTTTTGCAGGGTCAGCCATAGTAGTACAATAGGTGTTGTTTTGCAGGGTCAGCCATAGTAGTACAATAGGTGTTGTTTTGCAGGGTCAGCCATAGTAGTACAATAGGTGTTGTTTTACAGGGTCAGCCATAGTAGTACAATAGGTGTTGTTTTGCAGGGTCAGCCATAGTAGTACAATAGGTGTTGTTTTGCAGGGTCAGCCATAGTAGTACAATAGGTGTTGTTTTACAGGGTCAGCCATAGTAGTACGATAGGTGTTGTTTTGCAGAGTCAGCCATAGTAGTACGATAGGTGTTGTTTGCAGGGTCAGCCGTAGTAGTATGATAGGTGTTGTTGTACAGGGTCACGTAGTAGTACGATAGGTGTTGTCAACCATTAGTACAGGGTCAGCCGTAGTAGTAGGATAGGTGTTGTTTTACAGGGTCAGCCATAGTAGTAAAATAGGTGTTGTTTTACAGGGTCAGCCATGGTAGTATGATAGGTGTTGTTTTGCAGGGTCAGCCATGGTAGTATGATAGGTGTTGTTTTACAGGGTCAGCCATAGTAGTACGATAGGTGTTGTTTTACAGGGTCAGCCATAGTAGTACAGCCATAGGTGTTGTTTTAGGGTCAGCCATAGTAGTATGATAGGTGTTGTTTTGCAGGGTCAGTCATAGTAGTACAATAGGTGTTGTTTTACAGGGTCAGCCATAGTAGTACGATAGGTGTTGTTTTGCAGAGTCAGCCATAGTAGTACAATAGGTGTTGTTTGCAGGGTCAGCCATAGTAGTACAATAGGTGTTGTTTTGCAGGGTCAGCCATAGTAGTACAATAGGTGTTGTTTTGCAGGGTCAGCCATAGTAGTACAATAGGTGTTGTTTTGCAGGGTCAGCCATAGTAGTACAATAGGTGTTGTTTTGCAGGGTCAGCCATAGTAGTACAATAGGTGTTGTTTTGCAGGGTCAGCCATAGTAGTACAATAGGTGTTGTTTTGCAGGGTCAGCCATAGTAGTACAATAGGTGTTGTTTTGCAGGGTCAGCCATAGTAGTACAATAGGTGTTGTTTTGCAGGGTCAGCCATAGTAGTACAATAGGTGTTGTTTTGCAGGGTCAGCCATAGTAGTACAATAGGTGTTGTTTTGCAGGGTCAGCCATAGTAGTACAATAGGTGTTGTTTTGCAGGGTCAGCCATAGTAGTACAATAGGTGTTGTTTTGCAGGGTCAGCCATAGTAGTACAATAGGTGTTGTTTTGCAGGGTCAGCCATAGTAGTACAATAGGTGTTGTTTTACAGGGTCAGCCATAGTAGTACAATAGGTGTTGTTTTGCAGGGTCAGCCATAGTAGTACAATAGGTGTTGTTTTGCAGGGTCAGCCATAGTAGTACAATAGGTGTTGTTTTACAGGGTCAGCCATAGTAGTACGATAGGTGTTGTTTTGCAGAGTCAGCCATAGTAGTACGATAGGTGTTGTTTTGCAGGGTCAGCCGTAGTAGTATGATAGGTGTTGTTGTACAGGGTCAGCCGTAGTAGTACGATAGGTGTTGTTGTACAGGGTCAACCATAGTAGTACGATAGGTGTTGTTTTGCAGGGTCAGCCGTAGTAGAAGGATAGGTGTTGTTTTACAGGGTCAGTCATAGTAGTAAAATAGGTGTTGTTTTACAGGGTCAGCCATGGTAGTATGATAGGTGTTGTTTTGCAGGGTCAGCCATGGTAGTATGATAGGTGTTGTTTTACAGGGTCAGCCGTAGTAGTACGATAGGTGTTGTTTTACAGGGTCAGCCATAGTAGTACAATAGGTGTTGTTTTGCAGGGTCGGCCATGGTAAGGTGTTGTTTTACAGGGTCAGCCATAGTAGTATGATAGGTGTTGTTTTGCAGGGTCAGCCATGGTAAGGTGTTGTTTTACAGGGTCAGCCATAGTAGTATGATAGGTGTTGTTTTGCAGGGTCAGCCATGGTAAGGTGTTGTTGTACAGGGTAAGCCATAGTAGTATGATAGGTGTTGTTTTACAGGGTAAGCCATAGTAGTACGATAAGTGTTGTTTTACAGGGTCAGCCATAGTAGTACAATAGGTGTTGTTTTGCAGGGTCAGCTATAGTAGTACAATAGGTGTTGTTTTGCAGGGTCAGCCATAGTAGTACAATAGGTGTTGTTTTAGAGGGTCAGCCATAGTAGTACAATAGGTGTTGTTTTGCAGAGTCAGCCATAGTAGTACGATAGGTGTTGTTTTGCAGGGTCAGCCGTAGTAGTATGATAGGTGTTGTTGTACAGGGTCAGCCGTAGTAGTACGATAGGTGTTGTTGTACAGGGTCAACCATAGTAGTACGATAGGTGTTGTTTTGCAGGGTCAGCCGTAGTAGAATGATAGGTGTTGTTGTACAGGGTCAGCCATAGTAGTACAATAGGTGTTGTTTTGCAGGGTCAGCCATAGTAGTACAATAGGTGTTGTTTTGCAGGGTCAGCCATAGTAGTACAATAGGTGTTGTTTTGCAGGGTCAGCCATAGTAGTACAATAGGTGTTGTTTTGCAGGGTAAGCCATAGTAGTACAATAGGTGTTGTTTTGCAGGGTCAGCCATAGTAGTACAATAGGTGTTGTTTTGCAGGGTCAGCCATAGTAGTACAATAGGTGTTGTTTTGCAGGGTCAGCCATAGTAGTACAATAGGTGTTGTTTGCAGGGTCAGCCATAGTAGTACAATAGGTGTTGTTTTGCAGGGTCAGCCATAGTAGTACAATAGGTGTTGTTTTTGCAGGGTCAGCCATAGTAGTACAATAGGTGTTGTTTTACAGGGTCAGCCATAGTAGTACAATAGGTGTTGTTTTGCAGGGTCAGCCATAGTAGTACAATAGGTGTTGTTTTGCAGGGTCAGCCATAGTAGTACAATAGGTGTTGTTTTACAGGGTCAGCCATAGTAGGACGATAGGTGTTGTTTTGCAGGGTCAGCCGTAGTAGTATGATAGGTGTTGTTGTACAGGGTCAGCCGTAGTAGTACGATAGGTGTTGTTGTACAGGGTCAACCATAGTAGTACGATAGGTGTTGTTTTGCAGGGTCAGCCGTAGTAGAAGGATAGGTGTTGTTTTACAGGGTCAGTCATAGTAGTAAAATAGGTGTTGTTTTACAGGGTCAGCCATGGTAGTATGATATGTGTTGTTTTGCAGGGTCAGCCATGGTAGTATGATAGGTGTTGTTTTACAGGGTCAGCCGTAGTAGTACGATAGGTGTTGTTTTACAGGGTCAGCCATAGTAGTACAATAGGTGTTGTTTTGCAGGGTCGGCCATGGTAAGGTGTTGTTTTACAGGGTCAGCCATAGTAGTATGATAGGTGTTGTTTTGCAGGGTCAGCCATGGTAAGGTGTTGTTTTACAGGGTCAGCCATAGTAGTATGATAGGTGTTGTTTTGCAGGGTCAGCCATGGTAAGGTGTTGTTGTACAGGGTAAGCCATAGTAGTATGATAGGTGTTGTTTTACAGGGTAAGCCATAGTAGTACGATAAGTGTTGTTTTACAGGGTCAGCCATAGTAGTACAATAGGTGTTGTTTTGCAGGGTCAGCCATAGTAGTACAATAGGTGTTGTTTTAGAGGGTCAGCCATAGTAGTACAATAGGTGTTGTTTTGCAGAGTCAGCCATAGTAGTACGATAGGTGTTGTTTTGCAGGGTCAGCCGTAGTAGTATGATAGGTGTTGTTGTACAGGGTCAGCCGTAGTAGTACGATAGGTGTTGTTGTACAGGGTCAATCATAGTAGTACGATAGGTGTTGTTTTGCAGGGTCAGCCGTAGTAGAATGATAGGTGTTGTTGTACAGGGTCAGCCGTAGTAGTACGATAGGTGTTGTTGTACAGGGTCAGCCATAGTAGTACAATAGGTGTTGTTTTGCAGGGTCAGCCATAGTAGTACAATAGGTGTTGTTTTGCAGGGTCAGCCATAGTAGTACAATAGGTGTTGTTTTGCAGGGTCAGCCATAGTAGTACAATAGGTGTTGTTTTGCAGGGTCAGCCATAGTAGTACAATAGGTGTTGTTTTGCAGGGTCAGCCATAGTAGTACAATAGGTGTTGTTTTGCAGGGTCAGCCATAGTAGTACAATAGGTGTTGTTTTGCAGGGTCAGCCATAGTAGTACAATAGGTGTTGTTTTGCAGGGTCAGACATAGTAGTACAATAGGTGTTGTTTTGCAGGGTCAGCCATAGTAGTACAATAGGTGTTGTTTTGCAGGGTCAGCCATAGTAGTACAATAGGTGTTGTTTTGCAGGGTCAGCCATAGTAGTACAATAGGTGTTGTTTTGCAGGGTCAGCCATAGTAGTACAATAGGTGTTGTTTTGCAGGGTCAGCCATATTAGTACAATAGGTGTTGTTTTGCAGGGTCAGCCATAGTAGTACAATAGGTGTTGTTTTGCAGGGTCAGCCATAGTAGTACAATAGGTGTTGTTTTACAGGGTCAGCCATAGTAGTACAATAGGTGTTGTTTTGCAGGGTCAGCCATAGTAGTACAATAGGTGTTGTTTTGCAGGGTCAGCCATAGTAGTACAATAGGTGTTGTTTTACAGGGTCAGCCATAGTAGTACAATAGGTGTTGTTTTGCAGAGTCAGCCATAGTAGTACGATAGGTGTTGTTTTGCAGGGTCAGCCGTAGTAGTATGATAGGTGTTGTTGTACAGGGTCAGCCGTAGTAGTACGATAGGTGTTGTTGTACAGGGTCAACCATAGTAGTACGATAGGTGTTGTTTTGCAGAGTCAGCCATAGTAGTACGATAGGTGTTGTTTTGCAGGGTCAGCCGTAGTAGTATGATAGGTGTTGTTGTACAGGGTCAGCCGTAGTAGTACGATAGGTGTTGTTGTACAGGGTCAACCATAGTAGTACGATAGGTGTTGTTTTGCAGGGTCAGCCGTAGTAGAATGATAGGTGTTGTTTTACAGGGTCAGTCATAGTAGTACAATAGGTGTTGTTTTACAGGGTCAGCCATGGTAGTATGATAGGTGTTGTTTTGCAGGGTCAGCCATAGTAGTACGATAGGTGTTGTTTTGCAGGGTCAGCCGTAGTAGTATGATAGGTGTTGTTGTACAGGGTCAGCCGTAGTAGTACGATAGGTGTTGTTGTACAGGGTCAACCATAGTAGTACGATAGGTGTTGTTTTGCAGGGTCAGCCGTAGTAGAATGATAGGTGTTGTTTTACAGGGTCAGTCATAGTAGTACAATAGGTGTTGTTTTACAGGGTCAGCCATGGTAGTATGATAGGTGTTGTTTTGCAGGGTCAGCCATGGTAGTATGATAGGTGTTGTTTTACAGGGTCAGCCGTATTAGTACGATAGGTGTTGTTTTACAGGGTCAGCCATAGTAGTACAATAGGTTTTGTTTTGCAGGGTCGGCAATGGTAAGGTGTTGTTTTACAGGGTCAGCCATAGTAGTATGATAGGTGTTGTTTTGCAGGGTCAGCCATGGTAAGGTGTTATTTTACAGGGTCAGCCATAGTAGTATGATAGGTGTTGTTTTGCAGGGTCAGCCATGGTAAGGTGTTGTTGTACAGGGTAAGCCATAGTAGTATGATAGGTGTTGTTTTACAGGGTAAGCCATAGTAGTACGATAGGTGTTGTTTTACAGGGTCAGCCATAGTAGTACAATAGGTGTTGTTTTGCAGGGTCAGCCATAGTAGTACAATAGGTGTTGTTTTGCAGGGTCAGCCATAGTAGTACAATAGGTGTTGTTTTACAGGGTCAGCCATAGTAGTACAATAGGTGTTGTTTTGCAGAGTCAGCCATAGTAGTACGATAGGTGTTGTTTTGCAGGGTCAGCCGTAGTAGTATGATAGGTGTTGTTGTACAGGGTCAGCCGTAGTAGTACGATAGGTGTTGTTGTACAGGGTCAACCATAGTAGTACGATAGGTGTTGTTTGCAGGGTCAGCCGTAGTAGAATGATAGGTGTTGTTTTACAGGGTCAGTCATAGTAGTACAATAGGTGTTGTTTTACAGGGTCAGCCATAGTAGTACGATAGGTGTTGTTTTGCAGGGTCAGCCGTAGTAGTACGATAGGTGTTGTTTTGCAGGGTCAGCCATGGTAGTATGATAGGTGTTGTTTTGCAGGGTCAGCCATGGTAGTATGATAGGTGTTGTTTTACAGGGTCAGCCGTAGTAGTACGATAGGTGTTGTTTTACAGGGTCAGCCATAGTAGTACAATAGGTGTTGTTTTGCAGGGTCGGCCATGGTAAGGTGTTGTTTTACAGGGTCAGCCATAGTAGTATGATAGGTGTTGTTTTGCAGGGTCAGCCATGGTAAGGTGTTGTTGTACAGGGTAAGCCATAGTAGTATGATAGGTGTTGTTTTACAGGGTAAGCCATAGTAAGGTGTTGTTGTACAGGGTAAGCCATAGTAGTATGATAGGTGTTGTTTTACAGGGTAAGCCATAGTAGTACGATAAGTGTTGTTTTACAGGGTCAGCCATAGTAGTACAATAGGTGTTGTTTTGCAGGGTCAGCTATAGTAGTACAATAGGTGTTATTTTAGAGGGTCAGCCATAGTAGTACAATAGGTGTTGTTTTGCAGAGTCAGCCATAGTAGTACGATAGGTGTTGTTTTGCAGGGTCAGCCGTAGTAGTATGATAGGTGTTGTTGTACAGGGTCAGCCGTAGTAGTACGATAGGTGTTGTTGTACAGGGTCAACCATAGTAGTACGATAGGTGTTGTTTTGCAGGGTCAGCCGTAGTAGAATGATAGGTGTTGTTGTACAGGGTCAGCCATAGTAGTACAATAGGTGTTGTTTTGCAGGGTCAGCCATAGTAGTACAATAGGTGTTGTTTTGCAGGGTCAGCCATAGTAGTACAATAGGTGTTGTTTTGCAGGGTCAGCCATAGTAGTACAATAGGTGTTGTTTTGCAGGGTCAGCCATAGTAGTACAATAGGTGTTGTTTTGCAGGGTAAGCCATAGTAGTAGAATAGGTGTTGTTTTGCAGGGTCAGCCATAGTAGTACAATAGGTGTTGTTTTGCAGGGTCAGCCATAGTAGTACAATAGGTGTTGTTTTGCAGGGTCAGCCATAGTAGTACAATAGGTGTTGTTTTGCAGGGTCAGCCATATTAGTACAATAGGTGTTGTTTTGCAGGGTCAGCCATAGTAGTACAATAGGTGTTGTTTTACAGGGTCAGCCATAGTAGTACAATAGGTGTTGTTTTGCAGGGTCAGCCATAGTAGTACAATAGGTGTTGTTTTGCAGGGTCAGCCATAGTAGTACAATAGGTGTTGTTTTACAGGGTCAGCCATAGTAGTACGATAGGTGTTGTTTTGCAGGGTCAGCCGTAGTAGTATGATAGGTGTTGTTGTACAGGGTCAGCCGTAGTAGTACGATAGGTGTTGTTGTACAGGGTCAACCATAGTAGTACGATAGGTGTTGTTTTGCAGGGTCAGCCGTAGTAGAAGGATAGGTGTTGTTTTACAGGGTCAGTCATAGTAGTAAAATAGGTGTTGTTTTACAGGGTCAGCCATGGTAGTATGATAGGTGTTGTTTTGCAGGGTCAGCCATGGTAGTATGATAGGTGTTGTTTTACAGGGTCAGCCGTAGTAGTACGATAGGTGTTGTTTTACAGGGTCAGCCATAGTAGTACAATAGGTGTTGTTTTGCAGGGTCGGCCATGGTAAGGTGTTGTTTTACAGGGTCAGCCATAGTAGTATGATAGGTGTTGTTTTGCAGGGTCAGCCATGGTAAGGTGTTGTTTTACAGGGTCAGCCATAGTAGTATGATAGGTGTTGTTTTGCAGGGTCAGCCATGGTAAGGTGTTGTTGTACAGGGTAAGCCATAGTAGTATGATAGGTGTTGTTTTACAGGGTAAGCCATAGTAGTACGATAAGTGTTGTTTTACAGGGTCAGCCAAAGTAGTACAATAGGTGTTGTTTTGCAGGGTCAGCCATAGTAGTACAATAGGTGTTGTTTTGCAGGGTCAGCCATAGTAGTACAATAGGTGTTGTTTTAGAGGGTCAGCCATAGTAGTACAATAGGTGTTGTTTTGCAGAGTCAGCCATAGTAGTACGATAGGTGTTGTTTTGCAGGGTCAGCCGTAGTAGTATGATAGGTGTTGTTGTACAGGGTCAGCCGTAGTAGTACGATAGGTGTTGTTGTACAGGGTCAACCATAGTAGTACGATAGGTGTTGTTTTGCAGGGTCAGCCGTAGTAGAATGATAGGTGTTGTTGTACAGGGTCAGCCGTAGTAGTACGATAGGTGTTGTTTTGCAGGGTCAGCCATAGTAGTACAATAGGTGTTGTTTTGCAGGGTCAGCCATAGTAGTACAATATGTGTTGTTTTGCAGGGTCAGCCATAGTAGTACAATAGGTGTTGTTTTGCAGGGTCAGCCATAGTAGTACAATAGGTGTTGTTTTGCAGGGTCAGCCATAGTAGTACAATAGGTGTTGTTTTGCAGGGTCAGCCATAGTAGTACAATAGGTGTTGTTTTGCAGGGTCAGACATAGTAGTACAATAGGTGTTGTTTTGCAGGGTCAGCCATAGTAGTACAATAGGTGTTGTTTTGCAGGGTCAGCCATAGTAGTACAATAGGTGTTGTTTTGCAGGGTCAGCCATAGTAGTACAATAGGTGTTGTTTTGCAGGGTCAGCCATAGTAGTACAATAGGTGTTGTTTTGCAGGGTCAGCCATAGTAGTACAATAGGTGTTGTTTTGCAGGGTCAGCCATAGTAGTACAATAGGTGTTGTTTTGCAGGGTCAGCCATAGTAGTACAATAGGTGTTGTTTTACAGGGTCAGCCATAGTAGTACAATAGGTGTTGTTTTGCAGGGTCAACCATAGTAGTACAATAGGTGTTGTTTTGCAGGGTCAGCCATAGTAGTACAATAGGTGTTGTTTTACAGGGTCAGCCATAGTAGTACGATAGGTGTTGTTTTGCAGAGTCAGCCATAGTAGTACGATAGGTGTTGTTTTGCAGGGTCAGCCGTAGTAGTATGATAGGTGTTGTTGTACAGGGTCAGCCGTAGTAGTACGATAGGTGTTGTTGTACAGGGTCAACCATAGTAGTACGTTAGGTGTTGTTTTGCAGGGTCAGCCGTAGTAGAATGATAGGTGTTGTTTTACAGGGTCAGTCATAGTAGTACAATAGGTGTTGTTTTACAGGGTCAGCCATGGTAGTATGATAGGTGTTGTTTTGCAGGGTCAGCCATGGTAGTATGATAGGTGTTGTTTTACAGGGTCAGCCGTAGTAGTACGATAGGTGTTGTTTTACAGGGTCAGCCATAGTAGTACAATAGGTTTTGTTTTGCAGGGTCGGCCATGGTAAGGTGTTGTTTTACAGGGTCAGCCATAGTAGTATGATAGGTGTTGTTTTGCAGGGTCAGCCATGGTAAGGTGCTATTTTACAGGGTCAGCCATAGTAGTATGATAGGTGTTGTTTTGCAGGGTCAGCCATGGTAAGGTGTTGTTGTACAGGGTAAGCCATAGTAGTATGATAGGTGTTGTTTTACAGGGTAAGCCATAGTAGTACGATAGGTGTTGTTTTACAGGGTCAGCCATAGTAGTACAATAGGTGTTGTTTTGCAGGGTCAGCCATAGTAGTACAATAGGTGTTGTTTTGCAGGGTCAGCCATAGTAGTACAATAGGTGTTGTTTTACAGGGTCAGCCATAGTAGTACAATAGGTGTTGTTTTGCAGAGTCAGCCATAGTAGTACGATAGGTGTTGTTTTGCAGGGTCAGCCGTAGTAGTATGATAGGTGTTGTTGTACAGGGTCAGCCGTAGTAGTACGATAGGTGTTGTTGTACAGGGTCAACCATAGTAGTACGATAGGTGTTGTTTTGCAGGGTCAGCCGTAGTAGAATGATAGGTGTTGTTTTACAGGGTCAGTCATAGTAGTACAATAGGTGTTGTTTTACAGGGTCAGCCATAGTAGTACGATAGGTGTTGTTTTGCAGGGTCAGCCGTAGTAGTACGATAGGTGTTGTTTTGCAGGGTCAGCCATGGTAGTATGATAGGTGTTGTTTTGCAGGGTCAGCCATGGTAGTATGATAGGTGTTGTTTTACAGGGTCAGCCGTAGTAGTACGATAGGTGTTGTTTTACAGGGTCAGCCATAGTAGTACAATAGGTGTTGTTTTGCAGGGTCGGCCATGGTAAGGTGTTGTTTTACAGGGTCAGCCATAGTAGTATGATAGGTGTTGTTTTGCAGGGTCAGCCATGGTAAGGTGTTGTTTTACAGGGTCAGCCATAGTAGTATGATAGGTGTTGTTTTGCAGGGTCAGCCATGGTAAGGTGTTGTTGTACAGGGTAAGCCATAGTAGTATGATAGGTGTTGTTTTACAGGGTAAGCCATAGTAGTACGATAGGTGTTGTTTTACAGGGTCAGCCATAGTAGTACGATAGGTGTTGTTGTACAGGGTCAGCCATAGTAGTACGATAGGTGTTGTTGTACAGGGTCAGCCATAGTAGTACAATAGGTGTTGTTGTACAGGGTCAGCCATAGTAGTACGATAGGTGTTGTTTTACAGGGTCAGCCATAGTAGTATGATAGGTGTTGTTTTGCAGGGTCAACCATAGTAGTATGATAGGTGTTGTTTTGCAGGGTCAGCCGTAGTAGAATGATAGGTGTTGTTTTACAGGGTCAGTCATAGTAGTACAATAGGTGTTGTTTTACAGGGTCAGCCATAGTAGTACGATAGGTGTTGTTTTGCAGGGTCAGCCGTAGTAGTATGATAGGTGTTGTTTTGCAGGGTCAGCCATGGTAGTATGATAGGTGTTGTTTTACAGGGTCAGCCATAGTAGTATGATAGGTGTTGTTTTGCAGGGTCAGCCATGGTAAGGTGTTGTTTTACAGGGTCAGCTATAGTAGTACAATAGGTGTTGTTTTGCAGGGTCGGCCATGGTAAGGTGTTGTTTTACAGGGTCAGCCATAGTAGTATGATAGGTGTTGTTTTGCAGGGTCAGCCATGGTAAGGTGTTGTTGTACAGGGTAAGCCATAGTAGTACGATAGGTGTTGTTTTGCAGGGTCAGCCATGGTAAGGTGTTGTTTTACAGGGTCAGCCATAGTAGTACGATAGGTGTTGTTTTGCAGGGTCAGCCATAGTAGTACGATAGGTGTTGTTTTGCAGGGTCAGCCATGGTAAGGTGTTGTTGTACAGGGTAAGCCATAGTAGTACGATAGGTGTTGTTTTGCAGGGTCAGCCATAGTAGTATGATAGGTGTTGTTTTACAGGGTCAGCCATAGTAGTACGATAGGTGTTGTTTTGCAGAGTCAGCCATAGTAGTATGATAGGTGTTGTTTTACAGGGTCAGCCATAGTAGTACGATAGGTGTTGGTTTGCAGAGTCAGCCATAGTAGTACGATAGGTGTTGTTTTGCAGGGTCAGCCGTAGTAGTATGATAGGTGTTGTTGTACAGGGTCAGCCGTAGTAGTACGATAGGTGTTGTTGTACAGGGTCAACCATAGTAGTACGATAGGTGTTGTTTTGCAGGGTCAGCCGTAGTAGAATGATAGGTGTTGTTTTACAGGGTCAGTCATAGTAGTACAATAGGTGTTGTTTTACAGGGTCAGCCATAGTAGTACGATAGGTGTTGTTTTGCAGGGTCAGCCATGGTAGTATGATAGGTGTTGTTTTACAGGGTCAGCCGTAGTAGTACGATAGGTGTTGTTTTACAGGGTCAGCCATAGTAGTACAATAGGTGTTGTTTTGCAGGGTCGGCCATGGTAAGGTGTTGTTTTACAGGGTCAGCCATAGTAGTATGATAGGTGTTGTTTTGCAGGGTCAGCCATGGTAAGGTGTTGTTGTACAGGGTAAGCCGTAGTAGTACGATAGGTGTTGTTGTACAGGGTCAGCCGTAGTAGTACGATAGGTGTTGTTGTACAGGGTCAGCCGTAGTAGTACGATAGGTGTTGTTGTACAGGGTCAGCCGTAGTAGTACGATAGGTGTTGTTGTACAGGGTCAGCCGTAGTAGTACGATAGGTGTTGTTGTACAGGGTCAGCCGTAGTAGTACGATAGGTGTTGTTGTACAGGGTCAGCCGTAGTAGTACGATAGGTGTTGTTTTACAGGGTCAGCCATAGTAGTACAATAGGTGTTGTTTTGCAGGGTCGGCCATGGTAAGGTGTTGTTTTACAGGGTCAGCCATAGTAGTATGATAGGTGTTGTTTTGCAGGGTCAGCCATGGTAAGGTGTTGTTTTACAGGGTCAGCCATAGTAGTATGATAGGTGTTGTTTTATAGGGTCAGCCATGGTAAGGTGTTGTTGTACAGGGTAAGCCATAGTAGTACGATAGGTGTTGTTTTACAGGGTAAGCCATAGTAGTACGATAGGTGTTGTTTTACAGGGTCAGCCATAGTAGTACGATAGGTGTTGTTTTACAGGGTAAGCCATAGTAGTACGATAGGTGTTGTTTTGCAGGGTCAGCCATAGGAGTATGATAGGTGTTGTTTTACAGGGTCAGCCATAGTAGTACGATATGTGTTGTTTTGCAGAGTCAGCCATAGTAGTATGATAGGTGTTGTTTTACAGGGTCAGCCATAGTAGTACGATAGGTGTTGTTTTGCAGAGTCAGCCATAGTAGTACGATAGGTGTTGTTTTGCAGGGTCAGCCGTAGTAGTATGATAGGTGTTGTTGTACAGGGTCAGCCGTAGTAGTACGATAGGTGTTGTTGTACAGGGTCAACCATAGTAGTACGATAGGTGTTGTTTTGCAGGGTCAGCCGTAGTAGAATGATAGGTGTTGTTTTACAGGGTCAGTCATAGTAGTACAATAGGTGCTGTTTTACAGGGTCAGCCATAGTAGTACGATAGGTGTTGTTTTGCAGGGTCAGCCATGGTAGTATGATAGGTGTTGTTTTACAGGGTCAGCCGTAGTAGTACGATAGGTGTTGTTTTACAGGGTCAGCCATAGTAGTATGATAGGTGTTGTTTTGCAGGGTCAGCCATGGTAAGGTGTTGTTGTACAGGGTAAGCCGTAGTAGTACGATAGGTGTTGTTGTACAGGGTCAGCCGTAGTAGTACGATAGGTGTTGTTGTACAGGGTCAGCCGTAGTAGTACGATAGGTGTTGTTGTACAGGGTCAGCCGTAGTAGTACGATAGGTGTTGTTGTACAGGGTCAGCCGTAGTAGTACGATATGTGTTGTTTTACAGGGTTAGCCGTAGTAGTACAATAGGTGTTGTTTTGCAGGGTCAGCCATGATAAGGTGTTGTTGTACAGGTTCAGCCATAGTAGTATGATAGGTGTTGTTTTGCAGGGTCAGCCATGGTAAGGTGTTGTTTTACAGGGTCAGCCATAGTAGTATGATAGGTGTTGTTTTGCAGGGTCAGCCATGGTAAGGTGTTGTTTTACAGGGTCAGCCATAGTAGTATGATAGGTGTTGTTTTGCAGGGTCAGCCATGGTAAGGTGTTGTTTTACAGGGTCAGCCATGGTAAGGTGTTGTTGTACAGGGTAAGCCATAGTAGTACGATAGGTGTTGTTTTGCAGGGTCAGCCATAGTAGTACGATAGGTGTTGTTTTGCAGGGTCAGCCATGGATAGGTGTTGTTTTGCAGGGTCAGCCATAGTAGTATGATAGGTGTTGTTTTGCAGGGTCAGTCATAGTAGTACAATAGGTGTTGTTTTACAGGGTCAGCCATAGTAGTACGATAGGTGTTGTTTTGCAGAGTCAGCCATAGTAGTACAATAGGTGTTGTTTTGCAGGGTCAGCCATAGTAGTACAATAGGTGTTGTTTTGCAGGGTCAGCCATAGTAGTACAATAGGTGTTGTTTTGCAGGGTCAGCCACAGTAGTACAATAGGTGTTGTTTTGCAGGGTCAGCCATAGTAGTACAATAGGTGTTGTTTTGCAGGGTCAGCCATAGTAGTACAATAGGTGTTGTTTTGCAGGGTCAGCCATAGTAGTACAATAGGTGTTGTTTTGCAGGGTAAGCCATAGTAGTATGATAGGTGTTGTTTTGCAGGGTCAGCCATAGTAGTACGATAGGTGTTGTTTTGCAGGGTCAGCCATAGTAGTATGATAGGTGTTGTTTAGCAGGGTTATTCATAGTAGTACAATAGGTGTTGTTTTACAGGGTCAGCCATAGTAGTACGATAGGTGTTGTTTTGCAGAGTCAGCCATAGTAGTACAATAGGTGTTGTTTTGCAGGGTCAGCCATAGTAGTACAATAGGTGTTGTTTTGCAGGGTCAGCCATAGTAGTACAATAGGTGTTGTTTTGCAGGGTCAGCCATAGTAGTACAATAGGTGTTGTTTTGCAGGGTCAGCCATAGTAGTACAATAGGTGTTGTTTTACAGGGTCAGCCATAGTAGTACAATAGGTGTTGTTTTGCAGGGTCAGCCATAGTAGTACGATAGGTGTTGTTTTACAGGGTCAGCCATAGTAGTACGATAGGTGTTGTTTTGCAGGGTCAGCCGTAGTAGTACGATAGGTGTTGTTTTGCAGGGTCAGCCATGGTAGTATGATAGGTGTTGTTTTGCAGGTCAGCCATGGTAGTATGATAGGTGTTGTTTTACAGGGTCAGCCGTAGTAGTACGATAGGTGTTGTTTTACAGGGTCAGCCATAGTAGTACAATAGGTGTTGTTTTGCAGGGTCGGCCATGGTAAGGTGTTGTTTTACAGGGTCAGCCATAGTAGTATGATAGGTGTTGTTTTGCAGGGTCAGCCATGGTAAGGTGTTGTTTTACAAGGTCAGCCATAGTAGTATGATAGGTGTTGTTTTGCAGGGTCAGCCATGGTAAGGTGTTGTTGTACAGGGTAAGCCATAGTAGTACGATAGGTGTTGTTTTACAGGGTCAGCCATAGTAGTACGATAGGTGTTGTTTTACAGGGTCAGCCATAGTAGTACGATAGGTGTTGTTTTACAGGGTAAGCCATAGTAGTACGATAGGTGTTGTTTTACAGGGTAAGCCATAGTAGTACGATAGGTGTTGTTTTGCAGGGTCAGTCATAGTAGTACAATAGGTGTTGTTTTACAGGGTCAGCCATAGTAGTACGATAGGTGTTGTTTTGCAGAGTCAGCCATAGTAGTACAATAGGTGTTGTTTTGCAGGGTCAGCCATAGTAGTACAATAGGTGTTGTTTTGCAGGGTCAGCCATAGTAGTACAATAGGTGTTGTTTTGCAGGGTCAGCCATAGTAGTACAATAGGTGTTGTTTTGCAGGGTCAGCCATAGTAGTACGATAGGTGTTGTTTTGCAGGGTCAGTCATAGTAGTACAATAGGTGTTGTTTTACAGGGTCAGCCATAGTAGTACGATAGGTGTTGTTTTGCAGAGTCAGCCATAGTAGTACAATAGGTGTTGTTTTGCAGGGTCAGCCATAGTAGTACAATAGGTGTTGTTTTGCAGGGTCAGCCATAGTAGTACAATAGGTGTTGTTTTGCAGGGTCAGCCATAGTAGTACAATAGGTGTTGTTTTGCAGGGTCAGCCATAGTAGTACAATAGGTGTTGTTTTACAGGGTCAGCCATAGTAGTACAATAGGTGTTGTTTTGCAGGGTCAGCCATGGTAGTACAATAGGTGTTGTTTTGCAGGGTCAGCCATGGTAGTATGATAGGTGTTGTTTTGCAGGGTCAGCCATGGTAGTATGATAGGTGTTGTTTTACAGGGTCAGCCGTAGTAGTACGATAGGTGTTGTTTTACAGGGTCAGCCATAGTAGTACAATAGGTGTTGTTTTGCAGGGTCGGCCATGGTAAGGTGTTGTTTTACAGGGTCAGCCATAGTAGTATGATAGGTGTTGTTTTGCAGGGTCAGCCATGGTAAGGTGTTGTTTTACAGGGTCAGCCATAGTAGTATGATAGGTGTTGTTTTGCAGGGTCAGCCATGGTAAGGTGTTGTTGTACAGGGTAAGCCATAGTAGTACGATAGGTGTTGTTTTACAGGGTAAGCCATAGTAGTACGATAGGTGTTGTTTTACAGGGTCAGCCATAGTAGTACGATAGGTGTTGTTTTACAGGGTAAGTCATAGTAGTACGATAGGTGTTGTTTTACAGGGTAAGCCATAGTAGTACGATAGGTGTTGTTTTGCAGGGTCAGCCATAGTAGTATGATAGGTGTTGTTTTACAGGGTCAGCCATAGTAGTACGATAGGTGTTGTTTTGCAGAGTCAGCCATAGTAGTATGATAGGTGTTGTTTTACAGGGTCAGCCATAGTAGTACGATAGGTGTTGGTTTGCAGAGTCAGCCATAGTAGTACGATAGGTAATGTTTTGCAGGGTCAGCCGTAGTAGTATGATAGGTGTTGTTGTACAGGGTCAGCCGTAGTAGTACGATAGGTGTTGTTGTACAGGGTCAACCATAGTAGTGCGATAGGTGTTGTTTTGCAGGGTCAGCCGTAGTAGAATGATAGGTGTTGTTTTACAGGGTAGGTCATAGTAGTACAATAGGTGTTGTTTTACAGGGTCAGCCATAGTAGTACGATAGGTGTTGTTTTGCAGGGTCAGCCATGGTAGTATGATAGGTGTTGTTTTACAGGGTAGTAGTACGATAGGTGTTGTTTTACAGGGTCAGCCATAGTAGTACAATAGGTGTTGTTTTGCAGGGTCGGCCATGGTAAGGTGTTGTTTTACAGGGTCAGCCATAGTAGTATGATAGGTGTTGTTTTGCAGGGTCAGCCATGGTAAGGTGTTGTTGTACAGGGTAAGCCGTAGTAGTTCGATAGGTGTTGTTGTACAGGGTCAGCCGTAGTAGTACGATAGGTGTTGTTGTACAGGGTCAGCCGTAGTAGTACGATAGGTGTTGTTGTACAGGGTCAGCCGTAGTAGTACAATAGGTGTTGTTGTACAGGGTCAGCCGTAGTAGTACGATAGGTGTTGTTTTACAGGGTCGGCCATGGTAAGGTGTTGTTTTACAGGGTCAGCCATAGTAGTATGATAGGTGTTGTTTTGCAGGGTCAGCCATGGTAAGGTGTTGTTTTACAGGGTCAGCCATAGTAGTATGATAGGTGTTGTTTTGCAGGGTCAGCCATGGTAAGGTGTTGTTGTACAGGGTAAGCCATAGTAGTACGATAGGTGTTGTTTTACAGGGTAAGCCATAGTAGTACGATAGGTGTTGTTTTACAGGGTCAGCCATAGTAGTACGATAGGTGTTGTTTTGCAGGGTCAGCCATAGGAGTATGATAGGTGTTGTTTTACAGGGTCAGCCATAGTAGTACGATAGGTGTTGTTTTGCAGAGTCAGCCATAGTAGTATGATAGGTGTTGTTTTGCAGGGTCGGCCATGGTAAGGTGTTGTTTTACAGGGTCAGCCATAGTAGTATGATAGGTGTTGTTTTGCAGGGTCACCCATGGTAAGGTGTTGTTTTACAGGGTCAGCCATAGTAGTATGATAGGTGTTGTTTTGCAGGGTCAGCCATGGTAAGGTGTTGTTGTACAGGGTAAGCCATAGTAGTACGATAGGTGTTGTTTTACAGGGTCAGCCATAGTAGTACGATAGGTGTTGTTTTACAGGGTAAGCCATAGTAGTACGATAGGTGTTGTTTTGCAGGGTCAGCCATAGGAGTATGATAGGTGTTGTTTTACAGGGTCAGCCATAGTAGTACGATAGGTGTTGTTTTGCAGAGTCAGCCATAGTAGTATGATAGGTGTTGTTTTACAGGGTCAGCCATAGTAGTACGATAGGTGTTGTTTTGCAGAGTCAGCCATAGTAGTACGATAGGTGTTGTTTTGCAGGGTCAGCCGTAGTAGTATGATAGGTGTTGTTGTACAGGGTCAGCCGTAGTAGTACGATAGGTGTTGTTGTACAGGGTCAACCATAGTAGTACGATAGGTGTTGTTTTGCAGGGTCAGCCGTAGTAGAATGATAGGTGTTGTTTTACAGGGTCAGTCATAGTAGTACAATAGGTGTTGTTTACAGGGTCAGCCATAGTAGTACGATAGGTGTTGTTTTGCAGGGTCAGCCATGGTAGTATGATAGGTGTTGTTTTACAGGGTCAGCCGTAGTAGTACGATAGGTGTTGTTTTACAGGGTCAGCCATAGTAGTATGATAGGTGTTGTTTTGCAGGGTCAGCCATGGTAAGGTGTTGTTGTACAGGGTCAGCCATAGTAGTATGATAGGTGTTGTTTTGCAGGGTCAGCCATGGTGTTGTTGTACAGGGTCAGCCGTAGTAGTTCGATAGGTGTTGTTTTACAGGGTCAGCCATAGTAGGTGTTGTTGTACAGGGTAGGTGTTGATAGGTGTTGCAGGGTCAGCCATAGTAGTATGATAGGTGTTGTTTTACAGGGTCAGCCATAGTAGTACGATAGGTGTTGTTTTACAGGGTCGGCCATGGTAAGGTGTTGTTTTACAGGGTCAGCCATAGTAGTATGATAGGTGTTGTTTGCAGGGTCAGCCATGGTAAGGTGTTGTTTTACAGGGTCAGCCATAGTAGTATGATAGGTGTTGTTTTGCAGGGTCAGCCATGGTAAGGTGTTGTTTTAAGTACAGTGGTTTTACAGGGCCATAGTAGTACGATAGGTGTTGTTTTACAGGGTCAGCCATAGTAGTACGATAGGTGTTGTTTTCAGCCATAGGAGTATGATAGGTGTTGTTTTACAGGGTCAGCCATAGTAGTACGATAGGTGTTGTTTTGCAGAGTCAGCCATAGTAGTATGATAGGTGTTGTTTTGCAGGGTCAGCCATAGTGTAGTAGGGTCAGCCATAGTAGTATGATAGGTGTTGTTTTGCAGGGTCACCCATGGTAAGGTGTTGTTTACAGGGTCAGCCATAGTAGTATGATAGGTGTTGTTTTGCAGGGTCAGCCATGGTAAGGTGTTGTTGTACAGGGTAAGCCATAGTAGTACGATAGGTGTTGTTTTACAGGGTCAGCCATAGTAGTACGATAGGTGTTGTTTACAGGGTCAGCCATAGTAGTACGATAGGTGTTGTTTTGCAGGGTCAGCCATAGGAGTATGATAGGTGTTGTTTTACAGGGTCAGCCATAGTAGTACGATAGGTGTTGTTTTGCAGAGTCAGCCATAGTAGTATGATAGGTGTTGTTTTACAGGGTCAGCCATAGTAGTACGATAGGTGTTGTTTTGCAGAGTCAGCCATAGTAGTACGATAGGTGTTGTTTTGCAGGGTCAGCCGTAGTAGTATGATAGGTGTTGTTGTACAGGGTCAGCCGTAGTAGTACGATAGGTGTTGTTGTACAGGGTCAACCATAGTAGTACGATAGGTGTTGTTTTGCAGGGTCAGCCGTAGTAGAATGATAGGTGTTGTTTTACAGGGTCAGTCATAGTAGTACAATAGGTGTTGTTTTACAGGGTCAGCCATAGTAGTACGATAGGTGTTGTTTTGCAGGGTCAGCCATGGTAGTATGATAGGTGTTGTTTTACAGGGTCAGCCGTAGTAGTACGATAGGTGTTGTTTTACAGGGTCAGCCATAGTAGTATGATAGGTGTTGTTTTGCAGGGTCAGCCATGGTAAGGTGTTGTTGTACAGGGTAAGCCGTAGTAGTACGATAGGTGTTGTTTTTACAGGGTCATCCGTAGTAGTACGATAGGTGTTGTTGTACAGGGTCAGCCATAGTAGTACAATAGGTGTTGTTTTGCAGGGTCGGCCATGGTAAGGTGTTGTTTTACAGGGTCAGCCATAGTAGTATGATAGGTGTTGTTTTGCAGGGTCAGCCATGGTAAGGTGTTGTTTTACAGGGTCAGCCATAGTAGTATGATAGGTGTTGTTTTGCAGGGTCAGCCATGGTAAGGTGTTGTTGTACAGGGTAAGCCATAGTAGTACGATAGGTGTTGTTTTACAGGGTCAGCCATAGTAGTACGATAGGTGTTGTTTTACAGGGTAAGCCATAGTAGTACGATAGGTGTTGTTTTGCAGGGTCAGCCATAGGAGTATGATAGGTGTTGTTTTACAGGGTCAGCCATAGTAGTACGATAGGTGTTGTTTTGCAGAGTCAGCCATAGTAGTATGATAGGTGTTGTTTTACAGGGTCAGCCATAGTAGTACGATAGGTGTTGTTTTGCAGAGTCAGCCATAGTAGTACGATAGGTGTTGTTTTGCAGGGTCAGCCGTAGTAGTATGATAGGTGTTGTTGTACAGGGTCAGCCGTAGTAGTACGATAGGTGTTGTTGTACAGGGTCAACCATAGTAGTACGATAGGTGTTGTTTTGCAGGGTCAGCCGTAGTAGAATGATAGGTGTTGTTTTACAGGGTCAGTCATAGTAGTACAATAGGTGTTGTTTTACAGGGTCAGCCATAGTAGTACGATAGGTGTTGTTTTGCAGGGTCAGCCATGGTAGTATGATAGGTGTTGTTTTACAGGGTCAGCCGTAGTAGTACGATAGGTGTTGTTTTACAGGTTCAGCCATAGTAGTATGATAGGTGTTGTTTTGCAGGGTCAGCCATGGTAAGGTGTTGTTGTACAGGGTAAGCCGTAGTAGTACGATAGGTGTTGTTGTATAGGGTCAGCCGTAGTAGTACGATAGGTGTTGTTGTACAGGGTCAGCCGTAGTAGTACGATAGGTGTTGTTGTACAGGGTCAGCCGTAGTAGTACGATAGGTGTTGTTGTACAGGGTCAGCCGTAGTAGTACGATAGGTGTTGTTGTACAGGGTCAGCCGTAGTAGTACGATAGGTGTTGTTTTACAGGGTCAGCCGTAGTAGTACGATATGTGTTGTTTTACAGGGTTAGCCGTAGTAGTACAATAGGTGTTGTTTTGCAGGGTCAGCCATGATAAGGTGTTGTTGTACAGGGTCAGCCATAGTAGTATGATAGGTGTTGTTTTGCAGGGTCAGCCATGGTAAGGTGTTGTTTTACAGGGTCAGCCATAGTAGTATGATAGGTGTTGTTTTGCAGGGTCAGCCATGGTAAGGTGTTGTTGTACAGGGTCAGCCGTAGTAGTATGATAGGTGTTGTTTTGCAGGGTCAGCCATGGTAAGGTGTTGTTTTACAGGGTCAGCCATGGTAAGGTGTTGTTGTACAGGGTAAGCCATAGTAGTACGATAGGTGTTGTTTTGCAGGGTCAGCCATGGTAAGGTGTTGTTGTACAGGGTAAGCCATAGTAGTACGATAGGTGTTGTTTTGCAGGGTCAGCCATAGTAGTACGATAGGTGTTGTTTTGCAGGGTCAGCCATGGATAGGTGTTGTTTTGCAGGGTCAGCCATAGTAGTATGATAGGTGTTGTTTTGCAGGGTCAGTCATAGTAGTACAATAGGTGTTGTTTTACAGGGTCAGCCATAGTAGTACGATAGGTGTTGTTTTGCAGAGTCAGCCATAGTAGTACAATAGGTGTTGTTTTGCAGGGTCAGCCATAGTAGTACAATAGATGTTGTTTTGCAGGGTCAGCCATAGTAGTACAATAGGTGTTGTTTTGCAGGGTCAGCCACAGTAGTACAATAGGTGTTGTTTTGCAGGGTCAGCCATAGTAGTACAATAGGTGTTGTTTTGCAGGGTCAGCCATAGTAGTACAATAGGTGTTGTTTTGCAGGGTCAGCCATAGTAGTACAATAGGTGTTGTTTTGCAGGGACAGCCATAGTAGTACAATAGGTGTTGTTTTGCAGGGTCAGCCATAGTAGTACAATAGGTGTTGTTTTACAGGGTCAGCCATAGTAGTACGATAGGTGTTGTTTTGCAGGGTCAGCCGTAGTAGTATGATAGGTGTTGTTGTACAGGGTCAGCCGTAGTAGTACGATAGGTGTTGTTGTACAGGGTCAACCATAGTAGTACGATAGGTGTTGTTTTGCAGGGTCAGCCGTAGTAGAATGATAGGTGTTGTTTTGCAGGGTCAGCCATGGTAAGGTGTTGTTGTACAGGGTAAGCCGTAGTAGTACGATAGGTGTTGTTGTACAGGGTCAGCCGTAGTAGTACGATAGGTGTTGTTGTACAGGGTCAGCCGTAGTAGTACGATAGGTGTTGTTGTACAGGGTCAGCCGTAGTAGTACGATAGGTGTTGTTGTACAGGGTCAGCCGTAGTAGTACGATAGGTGTTGTTGTACAGGGTCAGCCGTAGTAGTACGATAGGTGTTGTTTTACAGGGTCAGCCATAGTAGTACAATAGGTGTTGTTTTGCAGGGTCGGCCATGGTAAGGTGTTGTTTTACAGGGTCAGCCATAGTAGTATGATAGGTGTTGTTTTGCAGGGTCAGCCATGGTAAGGTGTTGTTTTACAGGGTCAGCCATAGTAGTATGATAGGTGTTGTTTTGCAGGGTCAGCCATGGTAAGGTGTTGTTTTACAGGGTCAGCCATAGTAGTATGATAGGTGTTGTTTTGCAGGGTCAGCCATGGTAAGGTGTTGTTGTACAGGGTAAGCCATAGTAGTATGATAGGTGTTGTTTTGCAGGGTCAGCCATGGTAAGGTGTTGTTGTACAGGGTCAGCCGTAGTAGTATGATAGGTGTTGTTTTGCAGGGTCAGCCATGGTAAGGTGTTGTTTTACAGGGTCAGCCATGGTAAGGTGTTGTTGTACAGGGTAAGCCATAGTAGTACGATAGGTGTTGTTTTGCAGGGTCAGCCATGGTAAGGTGTTGTTGTACAGGGTAAGCCATAGTAGTACGATAGGTGTTGTTTTGCAGGGTCAGCCATAGTAGTACAATAGATGTTGTTTTGCAGGGTCAGCCATAGTAGTACAATAGGTGTTGTTTTGCAGGGTCAGCCACAGTAGTACAATAGGTGTTGGTTTGCAGGGTCAGCCATAGTAGTACAATAGGTGTTGTTTTGCAGTAGTAGTACAATAGGTGTTGTTTTGCAGGGTCAGCCATAGTAGTACAATAGGTGTTGTTTTGCAGGGACAGCCATAGTAGTACAATAGGTGTTGTTTTGCAGGGTCAGCCATAGTAGTACAATAGGTGTTGTTTTACAGGGTCAGCCATAGTATTACGATAGGTGTTGTTTTGCAGGGTCAGCCGTAGTAGTATGATAGGTGTTGTTGTACAGGGTCAGCCGTAGTAGTACGATAGGTGTTGTTGTACAGGGTCAACCATAGTAGTACGATAGGTGTTGTTTTGCAGGGTCAGCCGTAGTAGAATGATAGGTGTTGTTTTGCAGGGTCAGCCATGGTAAGGTGTTGTTGTACAGGGTCAGCCATAGTAGTATGATAGGTGTTGTTTTGCAGGGTCAGCCATGGTAAGGTGTTGTTGTACAGGGTAAGCCGTAGTAGTACGATAGGTGTTGTTGTACAGGGTCAGCCGTAGTAGTACGATAGGTGTTGTTGTACAGGGTCAGCCGTAGTAGTACGATAGGTGTTGTTGTACAGGGTCAGCCGTAGTAGTACGATAGGTGTTGTTGTACAGGGTCAGCCGTAGTAGTACGATAGGTGTTGTTGTACAGGGTCAGCCGTAGTAGTACGATAGGTGTTGTTTTACAGGGTCAGCCATAGTAGTACAATAGGTGTTGTTTTGCAGGGTCGGCCATGGTAAGGTGTTGTTTTACAGGGTCAGCCATAGTAGTATGATAGGTGTTGTTTTGCAGGGTCAGCCATGGTAAGGTGTTGTTTTACAGGGTCAGCCATGGTAAGGTGTTGTTGTACAGGGTAAGCCATAGTAGTACGATAGGTGTTGTTTTACAGGGTAAGCCATAGTAGTACGATAGGTGTTGTTTTACAGGGTCAGCCATAGTAGTACGATAGGTGTTGTTTTACAGGGTAAGCCATAGTAGTACGATAGGTGTTGTTTTGCAGGGTCAGCCATAGGAGTATGATAGGTGTTGTTTTACAGGGTCAGCCATAGTAGTACGATAGGTGTTGTTTTGCAGAGTCAGCCATAGTAGTATGATAGGTGTTGTTTTACAGGGTCAGCCATAGTAGTACGATAGGTGTTGTTTTGCAGAGTCAGCCATAGTAGTACGATAGGTGTTGTTTTGCAGGGTCAGCCGTAGTAGTATGATAGGTGTTGTTGTACAGGGTCAGCCGTAGTAGTACGATAGGTGTTGTTGTACAGGGTCAACCATAGTAGTACGATAGGTGTTGTTTTACAGGGTCAGCCATAGTAGTACGATAGGTGTTGTTTTGCAGGGTCAGCCATGGTAGTATGATAGGTGTTGTTTTACAGGGTCAGCCGTAGTAGTACGATAGGTGTTGTTTTACAGGGTCAGCCATAGTAGTATGATAGGTGTTGTTTTGCAGGGTCAGCCATGGTAAGGTGTTGTTGTACAGGGTAAGCCGTAGTAGTACGATAGGTGTTGTTGTACAGGGTCAGCCGTAGTAGTACGATAGGTGTTGTTGTACAGGGTCAGCCGTAGTAGTACGATAGGTGTTGTTGTACAGGGTCAGCCGTAGTAGTACGATAGGTGTTGTTGTACAGGGTCAGCCGTAGTAGTACGATAGGTGTTGTTGTACAGGGTCAGCCGTAGTAGTACGATAGGTGTTGTTTTACAGGGTCAGCCGTAGTAGTACGATATGTGTTGTTTTACAGGGTTAGCCGTAGTAGTACAATAGGTGTTGTTTTGCAGGGTCAGCCATGATAAGGTGTTGTTGTACAGGGTCAGCCATAGTAGTATGATAGGTGTTGTTTTGCAGGGTCAGCCATGGTAAGGTGTTGTTTTACAGGGTCAGCCATAGTAGTATGATAGGTGTTGTTTTGCAGGGTCAGCCATGGTAAGCTGTTGTTTTACAGGGTCAGCCATAGTAGTATGATAGGTGTTGTTTTGCAGGGTCAGCCATGGTAAGGTGTTGTTGTACAGGGTAAGCCATAGTAGTATGATAGGTGTTGTTTTGCAGGGTCAGCCATGGTAAGGTGTTGTTGTACAGGGTCAGCCGTAGTAGTATGATAGGTGTTGTTTTGCAGGGTCAGCCATGGTAAGGTGTTGTTTTACAGGGTCAGCCATGGTAAGGTGTTGTTGTACAGGGTAAGCCATAGTAGTACGATAGGTGTTGTTTTGCAGGGTCAGCCATGGTAAGGTGTTGTTGTACAGGGTAAGCCATAGTAGTACGATAGGTGTTGTTTTGCAGGGTCAGCCATAGTAGTACGATAGGTGTTGTTTTGCAGGGTCAGCCATGGATAGGTGTTGTTTTGCAGGGTCAGCCATAGTAGTATGATAGGTGTTGTTTTGCAGGGTCAGTCATAGTAGTACAATAGGTGTTGTTTTACAGGGTCAGCCATAGTAGTACGATAGGTGTTGTTTTGCAGAGTCAGCCATAGTAGTACAATAGGTGTTGTTTTGCAGGGTCAGCCATAGTAGTACAATAGGTGTTGTTTTGCAGGGTCAGCCATAGTAGTACAATAGGTGTTGTTTTGCAGGGTCAGCCATAGTAGTACAATAGGTGTTGTTTTACAGGGTCAGCCATAGTAGTACAATAGGTGTTGTTTTGCAGGGTCAGCCATAGTAGTACAATAGGTGTTGTTTTGCAGGGTCAGCCATAGTAGTACAATAGGTGTTGTTTTGCAGAGTCAGCCATAGTAGTACGATAGGTGTTGTTTTACAGGGTCAGCCATAGTAGAATGATAGGTGTTGTTTTACAGGGTCAGCCATAGTAGTATGATAGGTGTTGTTGTACAGGGTCAGCCATGGTAAGGTGTTGTTTTACAGGGTCAGCCATAGTAGTACAATAGGTGTTGTTTTGCAGGGTCAGCCATGGTAAGGTGTTGTTTTACAGGGTCAGCCATAGTAGTACAATAGGTGTTGTTTTGCAGGGTCGGCCATGGTAAGGTGTTGTTTTACAGGGTCAGCCATAGTAGTATGATAGGTGTTGTTTTGCAGGGTCAGCCATGGTAAGGTGTTGTTTTACAGGGTCAGCCATAGTAGTACAATAGGTGTTGTTTTGCAGGGTCGGCCATGGTAAGGTGTTGTTTTACAGGGTCAGCCATAGTAGTATGATAGGTGTTGTTTTGCAGGGTCAGCCATGGTAAGGTGTTGTTTTACAGGGTCAGCCATAGTAGTATGATAGGTGTTGTTTTGCAGGGTCAGCCATGGTAAGGTGTTGTTGTACAGGGTAAGCCATAGTAGTACGATAGGTGTTGTTTTGCAGGGTCAGCCATGGTAAGGTGTTGTTTTACAGGGTCAGCCATGGTAAGGTGTTGTTGTACAGGGTAAGCCATAGTAGTACGATAGGTGTTGTTTTGCAGGGTCAGCCATGGTAAGGTGTTGTTGTACAGGGTAAGCCATAGTAGTACGATAGGTGTTGTTTTGCAGGGTCAGCCATAGTAGTACGATAGGTGTTGTTTGCAGGGTCAGCCATAGTAGTATTATAGGTGTTGTTTTGCAGGGTCAGTCATAGTAGTACAATAGGTGTTGTTTTACAGGGTCAGCCATAGTAGTACGATAGGTGTTGTTTTGCAGAGTCAGCCATAGTAGTACAATAGGTGTTGTTTTGCAGGGTCAGCCATAGTAGTACAATAGGTGTTGTTTTGCAGGGTCAGCCATAGTAGTACAATAGGTGTTGTTTTGCAGGGTCAGCCATAGTAGTACAATAGGTGTTGTTTTGCAGGGTCAGCCATAGTAGTACAATAGGTGTTGTTTTACAGGGTCAGCCATAGTAGTACAATAGGTGTTGTTTTGCAGGGTCGGCCATGGTAAGGTGTTGTTTTACAGGGTCAGCCATAGTAGTATGATAGGTGTTGTTTTGCAGGGTCAGCCATGGTAAGGTGTTGTTGTACAGGGTAAGCCGTAGTAGTACGATAGGTGTTGTTGTACAGGGTCAGCCGTAGTAGTACGATAGGTGTTGTTGTACAGGGTCAGCCGTAGTAGTACGATAGGTGTTGTTGTACAGGGTCAGCCGTAGTAGTACGATAGGTGTTGTTGTACAGGGTCAGCCGTAGTAGTACGATAGGTGTTGTTGTACAGGGTCAGCCGTAGTAGTACGATAGGTGTTGTTGTACAGGGTCAGCCGTAGTAGTACGATAGGTGTTGTTGTACAGGGTCAGCCGTAGTAGTACGATAGGTGTTGTTTTACAGGGTCAGCCGTAGTAGTACAATAGGTGTTGTTTTGCAGGGTCGGCCATGGTAAGGTGTTGTTTTACAGGGTCAGCCATAGTAGTATGATAGGTGTTGTTTTGCAGGGTCAGCCATGGTAAGGTGTTGTTTTACAGGGTCAGCCATAGTAGTATGATAGGTGTTGTTTTGCAGCGTCAGCCATGGTAAGGTGTTGTTGTACAGGGTAAGCCATAGTAGTACGATAGGTGTTGTTTTACAGGGTAAGCCATAGTAGTACGATAGGTGTTGTTTTACAGGGTCAGCCATAGTAGTACGATAGGTGTTGTTTTACAGGGTAAGCCATAGTAGTACGATAGGTGTTGTTTTGCAGGGTCAGCCATAGGAGTATGATAGGTGTTGTTTTACAGGGTCAGCCATAGTAGTACGATAGGTGTTGTTTTGCAGAGTCAGCCATAGTAGTATGATAGGTGTTGTTTTACAGGGTCAGCCATAGTAGTACGATAGGTGTTGTTTTGCAGAGTCAGCCATAGTAGTACGATAGGTGTTGTTTTGCAGGGTCAGCCGTAGTAGTATGATAGGTGTTGTTGTACAGGGTCAGCCGTAGTAGTACGATAGGTGTTGTTGTACAGGGTCAACCATAGTAGTACGATAGGTGTTGTTTTGCAGGGTCAGCCGTAGTAGAATGATAGGTGTTGTTTTACAGGGTCAGTCATAGTAGTACAATAGGTGTTGTTTTACAGGGTCAGCCATAGTAGTACGATAGGTGTTGTTTTGCAGGGTCAGCCATGGTAGTATGATAGGTGTTGTTTTACAGGGTCAGCCGTAGTAGTACGATAGGTGTTGTTTTACAGGGTCAGCCATAGTAGTATGATAGGTGTTGTTTTGCAGGGTCAGCCATGGTAAGGTGTTGTTGTACAGGGTAAGCCGTAGTAGTACGATAGGTGTTGTTGTACAGGGTCAGCCGTAGTAGTACGATAGGTGTTGTTGTACAGGGTCAGCCGTAGTAGTACGATAGGTGTTGTTGTACAGGGTCAGCCGTAGTAGTACGATAGGTGTTGTTGTACAGGGTCAGCCGTAGTAGTACGATAGGTGTTGTTGTACAGGGTCAGCCATAGTAGTACGATAGGTGTTGTTTTACAGGGTCAGCCGTAGTAGTACGATATGTGTTGTTTTACAGGGTCAGCCATAGTAGTATGATAGGTGTTGTTTTGCACGGTCAGCCATGATAAGGTGTTGTTGTACAGGGTCAGCCATAGTAGTATGATAGGTGTTGTTTTGCAGGGTCAGCCATGGTAAGGTGTTGTTTTACAGGGTCAGCCATAGTAGTATGATAGGTGTTGTTTTGCAGGGTCAGCCATGGTAAGGTGTTGTTTTACAGGGTCAGCCATAGTAGTATGATAGGTGTTGTTTTGCAGGGTCAGCCATGGTAAGGTGTTGTTGTACAGGGTAAGCCATAGTAGTATGATAGGTGTTGTTTTGCAGGGTCAGCCATGGTAAGGTGTTGTTGTACAGGGTCAGCCGTAGTAGTATGATAGGTGTTGTTGTACAGGGTCAGCCGTAGTAGTACGATAGGTGTTGTTGTACAGGGTCAGCCGTAGTAGTACGATAGGTGTTGTTTTACAGGGTCAGCCGTAGTAGTACGATAGGTGTTGTTTTACAGGGTCAGCCGTAGTAGTACGATAGGTGTTGTTTTACAGGGTTAGCCGTAGTAGTACAATAGGTGTTGTTTTGCAGGGTCAGCCATGATAAGGTGTTGTTGTACAGGGTCAGCCATAGTAGTATGATAGGTGTTGTTTTGCAGGGTCAACCATAGTAGTACGATAGGTGTTGTTTTGCAGGGTCAGCCGTAGTAGAATGATAGGTGTTGTTTTACAGGGTCAGCCATTGTAAGGTGTTGTTGTACAGGGTCAGCCATAGTAGTACGATAGGTGTTGTTTTACAGGGTCAGCCATAGTAAGGTGTTGATGTACACGGTCAGCCATAGTAGTACGATAGGTGTTGTTTTACAGGGTCAGCCATGGTAAGGTGTTGTTGTACAGGGTCAGCCATAGTAGTACGATAGGTGTTGTTTTACAGGGTCAGCCATAGTAAGGTGTTGTTGTACAGGGTCAGCCATAGTAGTACGATAGGTGTTGTTTTACAGGGTCAGCCATGGTAAGGTGTTGTTGTACAGGGTCAGCCATAGTAGTACGATAGGTGTTGTTTTACAGGGTCAACCATAGTAGTACGATAGGTGTTGTTTTACAGGGTCAGCCATGGTAAGGTGTTGTTGTACAGGGTCAGCCATAGTAGTACAATAGGTGTTGTTTTACAGGGTCAACCATAGTAGTACAATAGGTGTTGTTGTACAGGGTCAGCCATAGTAAGGTGTTGTTGTACAGGGTCAGCCATAGTAAGGTGTTGTTGTACAGGGTCAGCCATAGTAAGGTGTTGTTGTACAGGGTCAGCCATAGTAAGGTGTTGTTGTACAGGGTCAGCCATAGTAAGGTGTTGTTATACAGGGTCAGCCATAGTAGTCCGGCGCCCCTGGAACAAGTTAAGGTTAAGGGCCTTGCTGAAGGGCACATCAACAGATTTTCACCTTGTTTTCTCGAATATTTGAACCTGCAACCATTTCGGTTACTGGCCCAACGCTCTAACCGCTAAGCTACCTGCCACTCTTAAAGGTTAGTGCTATCTGGAATCCTTGTGATGTTACCCCATTGAAGTTAAACATTTAAAATGGTTAAGCTAAGGGTTAGGGACGGGTAAGGGTTAAGGTTAGGGTAGTGGTTAAGAGTAGAGTTTAAGGTAGGGACGTCCCAAGGATTCCAGATTGCACTTATCTTTATCAGTGACTGGCTGCCATGGTCCCATGTCTCTGTCAGCTTCCTGCTACAAGGTATGGCCTCTGCTTCCCTATACACCACACACACTGTGACAGTGACTGGCTGCCATGGTCCCATGTCTCTGTCAGCTTCCTGCTACAAGGTATGGCCTCTGCTTCCCTATACACCACACACACTGTGACAGTGACTGGCTGCCATGGTCCCATGTCTCTGTCAGCTTCCTGCTACAAGGTATGGCCTCTGCTTCCCTATACACCACACACACTGTGACAGTGACTGGCTGCCATGGTCCCATGTCTCTGTCAGCTTCCTGCTACAAGGTATGGCCTCTGCTTCCCTATACACCACACACACTGTGACAGTGACTGGCTGCCATGGTCCCATGTCTCTGTCAGCTTCCTGCTACAAGGTATGGCCTCTGCTTCCCTATACACCACACACACTGTGACAGTGACTGGCTGCCATGGTCCCATGTCTCTGTCAGCTTCCTGCTACAAGGTATGGCCTCTGCTTCCCTATACACCACACACACTGTGACAGTGACTGGCTGCCATGGTCCCATGTCTCTGTCAGCTTCCTGCTACAATGTATGGCCTCTGCTTCCCTATACACCACACACACTGTGACAGTGACTGGCTGCCATGGTCCCATGTCTCTGTCAGCTTCCTGCTACAAGGTATGGCCTCTGCTTCCCTATACACCACACACACTGTGACAGTGACTGGCTGCCATGGTCCCATGTCTCTGTCAGCTTCCTGCAACAAGGTATGGCCTCTGCTTCCCTATACACCACACACACTGTGACAGTGACTGTCTGCCATGGTCCCATGTCTCTGTCAGCTTCCTGCTACAAGGTATGGCCTCTGCTTCCCTATACACCACACACACTGTGACAGTGACTGTCTGCCATGGTCCCATGTCTCTGTCAGCTTCCTGCTACAAGGTATGGCCTCTGCTTCCCTATACACCACACACTGTGACAGTGACTGGCTGCCATGGTCCCATGTCTCTGTCAGCTTCCTGCTACAAGGTATGGCCTCTGCTTCCCTATACACCACACACTGTGACAGTGACTGGCTGCCATGGTCCCATGTCTCTGTCAGCTTCCTGCTACAAGGTATGGCCTCTGCTTCCCTATACACCACACACACTGTGACAGTGACAAGCAGATTTTCATAAGACTTCTCTTTCACCCTAAATTCTCGATACATTTTAGTTGGATTAATCCTCATCGCCTATAATACCCTCCGACCGACCGACAGACAGACACATACACAGCCCCCAGAGCTAAAATGTGTGGCTAATACCTCTCTAAGAATTAGCCCTAGTATATTATTAGAGTTTCCCAAAAAAGGAAACCTTGTTCGTAGCAGTGTCATAAGCCCTCCCAGAGCCCTGAAGAATCATATGGAATCTCTGTGCTGAAATGGAGCTTTAGTGGTGTCCCTATGAGACCCTCCGGCTGCTGCTACAGCTCCACAGATACACCACAATACCAGGCTACACTTTTCATTTTAACAGGAGAGCCCAATCCTCAAGCATTTAACAGACCAGCCGCCAGAGAAAGGAGCTCAGCTTTTGTGTTCTGTCCACTTAAGGAGGATTACAGGAGCCATCCTCACTGTCTTTGTAGAGATGTGGCTGCTGCTTTTTGGGATGGTGAAAGGGGAATGGAGGAGAGGGGGAGAACTCGGAAAGAGTCATTTAGATGGAGCTGTCTTTAGCTGTAGCCCAGTAAACAGGGTCAGGAGTTTTGTTTTCTACTCTGCCAGCTAAAAGTTGTTTATATCAAAGTAATGAGCCTGAGCAGACAGCCAATTAGTTGATTCCTCCAATTTCTTGGTCTACTCAGGGAAACCAACCCAATGTTGCAAAGGTTATCTGGTATTAGGAGTGCTTGAGCAGGAGATATTTTAATTAGTTTTGATAAAGAAGCCTGAGTGTCGACTCAGGACCAAACCTGCCTGCAGCTCGTCATGTAGCTCCAGTTATCATGTGTCTTCAGGTGTAATGTCTGTTTACGCTAGATGGTTAGGTCGGCCCGTGCACTCACATCTGCTTGAATACAATTAAGCTATTTGTTAAAGATACGATTTGATGTTTATATTCCGATAATGAGCTCTTGAATGTGACCCGAGGATGACAAATCTATCAAACTCTGTCAAACGTAATGTTTGTTTTTCTCTCTTCACAAAATGGTGGCTGCAGTCTCTCCTCCAGCACCAGAGTTTTCATCAGCTCAACACAGAGATAGGGGACAATATTTAAAGATGACCTTAAATGCTTGACAGGAGCAAATTAGGTCCTATTACAGGCCCTTCATTTTAGATTCAGACAACCATGGATTAAGCTAAATGATTGCCTTAATCAATATTCCCCCAAGGACAATTGCCAACTAAG